>NW_006205765.1:719779-744918 GCF_000334495.1 Tupaia belangeri chinensis
CTTTTCAAAGTACCTCAAACCAAGGTCATGGCACCTGGACAGAGGACAAATAGGACAATATGTTAAAGGAGAATCATGTGAAAATACTCTAGAATTCCCACTTTAATGAGTTTCCAATGTCTTTTTATCAAAGGAATAATGTACATATATAGATGTTATTTTACTGGGGATTTTCCTATTTTGAACTTTTTAATCATAAGATCTTCACAAATTCCTTAGTGAACAGAGACAGAGGTAGGAGGACATGAAGCAGGAAAGAGTCATTTTATACAGTTTCCAAAATAGCAATGTGGTCCCTCCCTCTCCACTCTAAATAGCGTTACTTAAATCTCCCTTCCTCAGTTCCCCACACCTATTTCTACTCCTATCTGGGGCCTCACATCCAGCCACAACTTTCCATGGCAGTATTTTTGCCTCCATCCTCAAGTTGATCTGTCTGGCCCCAAAGTTAGAACACATGCAGGCAAGTGTCCCTGTAAACAGGATCCAACTTGAAAGGACAGCATAGATGGGGACTTGTTTTCTGCTTGAGGTAAGGGAGGGTCACACTGGCTAATCTAAGCATGTGTTGTTGAGAAATATGACAACGTCCACACAAAGTCTTCCTTATTCAGGGCTGTTTACGAATAAAACATGCCCCAGATCCTTCTGAGAACTCTTTTAGTATCCTGCCTCCCAGTTGGAACACCTCCAACAATTCAGCCTCAAGGGTTTCCAAAAGCTAAGTTAAAGCCAAACACCTGGGTCAGGGGTTAAAGGCAAGGAGGGAGGAAGGTACAGTTCTATCACAAATTGCCTGAATTAACATCCTTTTGTTTTTTGGTCTTTTTTGTTTTGTTTTGTTTTTGTTTTTTTGAGAGAGAGAGATGATTTTTTTTTTCTATAGGGCTATGCACTCACCAGAGAGACAGAAAGAGAGAAAGCACAAAATCACCCCCCAAGGGGGATGGCCACACTGCAATCCCCTCTCCTCCATTCTTCTCTTGGGGTTTTGTGCACTCACACACACACCTCAGCTTGAGTCCCAAGCCACAGGGTCCAGGACTCAAACCATAGCCAACTACGTGGGAGTCCAGTGACACAACCTTTATGTCAGCTGCTGGCCCCCATGAATTAACATTCTTAAGTCAATCTTTTTATTCTTGCCCTGAAAAATAATTCCAAAATTAGGGCCAGACTGTGGTACAGCAAAAATGTGATATTTTGTGAGGCAATCTCCCATGGAAAGGTTCTAGATTCAGATCTAGAGACCACTCTGAGCATTCTGGGCACAGGCTTTCTCATAATCTGGGGCTGGGCGAAGGCTGGGGGTGGATTGCAGCATCAAGACCCTGTTGGGGGTGATGTCTCTCTCTCTCACTAACTCACTTGTGGAAAAGATAAATGAACAAGCTTCTTTAAAATAATGACAATTACAAAACAAGGCTTTGTGAAACAATTCCATTTGCAAACATGTACTAGGGTCTTGGAAGGTTCAAAGAAGTCATAGGAACTATGGGAAAACAAAAGTAAAAGATAACTGGCCTTCAGAAGTATTTACTGATTAACTGTTGATTGAAGGGTTCTTCTCATCTAATGGTAGGGTGAGTGAGAGGGAGCTGAATGAAGAGGATCTCAAATGGCCCTGCAGAGTAAACCTGAGAGGCACAAATGGAACTCAAAGAAAAAGAATTCTCCCTCCACATGTGAGAATCAGGCATAGTGTCACAGAAGAATTTTCTCTAAAATCTGTTCTGTTTCTTATGCCTTTGTGTTGTGGTAGGTGCTTAGAGAGGTTTTGCCAAGGTCAACTTTGCTTGCCACTTAAAACACAAGGAAATATCACAGCATTTACAGAAGTACAAGGGTTCTGAAATCTTAAAAAGAAAAGCTGGAATTCTAAAATTTCAAGATTAGCATATCAATCAGTTAAATCCAAATAAGATGCACGTTGGGGGAAGTGGTGGGGAAGCATTGTATACTACATGTTATAATAACCTGAACTAAAGGGTTCCTTTGTTGCACCGGGCAGAAATACATACACAGAAAAACACCTAAAATCTCAGTAAGTATTCTCTGGTTCCTCTAAGTTCTGATCTAGGGCACCACAGCCAGGGTTCCTTGTTTAGTAAGAAAGCATACAAAATATGAGAATCCTTCCAAAAGCCCATGGCAGAATGGAATTAAAATACACGTTTATTTTGGCAACAAACAATTTTGAAATTTATGTACAGTTTTTTCATAATATGCATTTTTCATGAACTTTTTGAGGCCACCCCCCATAGACCAGTGCTCATGGTCAATGAGAGATAGTGTTCTTTCCAACCACACAGAGCCCCTGAGAGCCATTTCTAGGCCAGGAGTATCACACATGCTGTGTACACCTGGCTAACTCCCTCATGCTGTACTCCCAGCAGACATCACAAATCAATCACAGCCCTTATTCTCACAAACCCAGATGTTTCCCCAGAATCCTTCTCAGCATAGGACTCCAGCAAGTTACTGTCAATCAGCAAGGATTGTCCCAAAGGATGAAATCCGATAGCCATCTCTGTCCTCAACTTTATAGCAGTTCATGTGGGAGACATGTCTTACTAGGAAAAGTATGAGGCAGGTAACTACCAGAGTCTTGAGCCCTACAAAAAGCCCTGTGGAGGAACCAGCAGATTGCATAATGGTTATGTCACTGGACTCCCACGTAGTCAACCACGGTTAGAGTCCTGGACCCAGCAGCTTTACAAACTCACGCCAGACACACATGCATGCCTGCCCAAGATCCCAAGAGGAGAATGAAGGAGAAGGGATTGCAGCATGGCCATCCCCCCTTGGGGAGGGGGGGGGGATTTCTCACTTTCTAGCTTTCTGCCTCTCTATCTCTCCAGTGAGCACATGTGCCCTACAGCAAAAATTTCTCAAAAAAAAAAAAAGGCCTATGGAAACTTGAAGTAAATCACTAAGAAGATGATTACATGTGTACTATCTTCCAAGGTTCACTGGATGCTTGATACTCTTACATTTTAGGTTGACTTGGGTTTGAGCTATAAAATAGATGTCAGGGAACAAAGAATCCAACTTTCAGAGCAGTTAACTGGGTGGGGGTGGGGAGGATGTTATGCCATTTTTCAAAAGCATTGGCCAAGGATTTATTTAAACACTAAGCTCTTTTCCATCAGATGTGTTAGACCCTTAACTATCTGGAAGCAAAGAGAAGGAAGAAGACAGCTGGATAAGTATAAATCCTATCGGTGACAAGACACCAAAGCCATTTAAAAATGAATCCTAAGTAACCATCAAGCAGCTATGAAAAAATGTGAATATTTAGATGGTCATATCTCTGTACACGTCTTCAGAAATGACTCAACTCTTTGAAACATTCACAATCTGGGCTTGATATACAGGGCCTTGTTGCTGAATAGATGTAAACCAAGGACAGAAAAACCTCATGGAGAGTAGGAATGAAACTGGTCATTTATCATAAAAAGCACACATTAGGCCACGTTCAAAAAGCACACAAGCCAGCTGTTCTGAAGTAATTCTGAGGCTTTCACCCAATCACAGAACAGCCATTCTCATGCAGTGGTTACTAAGGTCAGCTTGACTGTGCCCAATTCAGTTTAGAGCAGTGGTTGTCAAACTCCGTTCCCAGAAGTGCCTCATGGCTACCTGAGGCTAATAGGGGATAAAGCGGTCAGGACAATAATATGTCCCCCAACAAGAGAACACATGCTTCCATCAGAGCAGCTCTTCTATTATCTCTTCAACACACTTGATGCTCCATGTAAGATTTCATTTGCAGGGGGACCAGCAGTTAGCGTAATGGCTATGTCGCTGGATTCCCACGTAGTTGACAGTGGTTCAAGTCCCAGACCCGGTGGCTTAAACTCATGCCAGGCACGTGTGCATGTGTGCCCAAGATCCTGAGAGGAAAATGGAGGAGAAGGGATTGCAGCGTGGCCATCCCCCCGGGGGGTGATTTCTCGCTTTCTGTCTCTCTGTCTCTCTCTGTCTGGCGAGCGCATGCGCCCTATAGAAAAAAAACTCTCCAAAGAAAGGAAAAAAAAAAAAAAGATTTCATTTGCAGGGCCGGCAGGTGACATGGGAATTGAGGTGCTGGACTTCCATATGGCCAACCACTGTTCCATCTCAGACCTGTCAGCTTGCTTTCTCACTTCCCCTCTCTATTTCTCTGTCTCTCTTAGGTCAAATTTAATAATAATAATATATAAATATAAATAAATAAATAACATATTTCATTTGCAAAGTAGGGCTCCATTACCAAAATTAAAAAGTTGTGGGGGTTTTTTTAATTGTTCATGTTATCTATCTTAAGAATTGGTCAAGGAAGTCAAACAATGGTACCCTGGTAAAATGTGATGCTCTCTGAGGCTGTACCACATGGGAAGGTCCTGGGTTTATGTCCAAAGACTTCTTCAAATATGTCAGGCCACACATGCCCAGGATCAGGGACTGGCTAAAGGCTAGGGATAGATGGCGGCAATAAGATCCTGTTGGGCAAGCTGGCCCCATGGCCTGGCAGTTAAAGGAGCTGGAATCCACATGGATTCCACAGTTCAAATCTGGGTTTCAGAGACCTGAAAAACACATGAAACACATATGTATGCATTCTCAAAATCCTGATAGGATGGAAGAAAAAAGAATTGCAGCATAATTATGCCCCCCTGGAGCATTCTCTGTCTCTCTATTTCTCTGGAAAGCCATAACAGTAGCAATAATAAGAACCTATTGGTTTCTCTCTCACTCCTCCCTCTCCCCTCTCAGTGTGTGTGTGTGTGTGTGTGTGTGTGTGTGTGTGATGTGTATGTATATTTTTCCCTTGAACCATTTTAGGGAAATAGTTTACATATATTAAGGTCCCCTGAATAACTCAACACATTTCCTATGAACAGAGACATCTTCTTATGAAACTTTAAAATGGTTATCAACTTCAGTAATTTAACATTGAAATAATATTTTCATCCAGTCTATTGTCCATATCCCATTTTTGTTAATAGCCCAATAATGTACTTATAGCATTTTCCTTCCCAGCATAGAATCCAGCCAAATGTCAGGAATTATTAGTTGTTATGTCTATTTATCATTCTTTAATCTAGAAAACATTTAGAACCATATAATAAACTTGATGATATTCAAGTTTAGAACTCTCCCCTGCTTCAATTTTAATAAAATGTTTCTTATTCAGAGTTTGCCTAATGTTTCTTTATAGTTCAGGTTATAGTTTCTCTTTTTGGTTTTTGCTATAGGGTGCATGCACTCACCAGAGAGAGAGAGAGAGAGAGAGAAGAGAGAGGAGGAAAGTGAGAAATCACCTCCCCAAGAGGGATGGCCATGCTGCAATCCCTTCTCCTCCTATCTCCTCTTGGGATTTTAGGGCACACATGCATGCATGCCTAGAGTGATTTTCTTTCTTTGTTTTCTTTTTTTCAAGAGAGATTTTTTTACTATAAGATGCATGTACTCACCAGAAAAAGAGAGAAAAAATGAGAAATTACAATCCCTTCTCTTCCATTCTCAGGATTTTTAGTATGCACGCACACACACTCAGTGTGAGTTTCAGGCCTCAAGGTCCGAAACTCAAACCACAGTCAGCTACGTGGGAGTCCAGTGCCCTAACCACTACGCTACCTGCTGGCCCTGATTAGTGTGATTTTCAAGTCACCAGGTCCAAGACTCGAACTGTGGCATCAACCATGCATGACCCTGCACCTTAACTTCAACACCACCTGCTGGTCCCACAAATTCCTATTTTTAATGGTTCATGATTTATTATTGGACTTAAGTACTTCGATTATCCTGCATTTATCTAAAGGAGCCCTTTCAAGCTGAATTCTGTGTCCCTCTGATAAGATACATCTCTTTTTGAGTATACCCTTAATTTCAAGCATAACAAAGTATTCTAGGTTTATTTGGTACTACCTCATCCTAGGCCCAAAATCAGCTATTTCTCCCAGGACCCTGGTTCTTGTTGGTGAGGAATGGCATTAGAGACCAAGATCTAGGCACTAGATGTGTTCATTGCTACCAAGGTGTTACAGCTTCTTCACTCTTTCAGCATTCAAAGTTAGGTAAAACATCCATGTATATACATGTGTACATACATATATGTGCAAATACACACATGCATATACATATTTTGAAAATATGGTACACACCAGTACCTTTGATTTCAATCTATTCCAACATGGTTCCTCCTTCCTTCTCCCCACCCTTCTCTATTATGTTCCTTCTTTAACGAGAACCCTGGTTCCTAAAATCAATACATTACTCACCTGCTCAATTCTATAGCACATATAAAATTGTTTCAGGATTGCCTTTCTTTACTGTGAAAAAGCACATCTACTTTTAAAAATTTAAGATTCGTGTGCAATTCCACCAATTCCTTCACCTAAGACTGAGGGTATATCACGAAATACCATATTCATAAGTTACTAAGATTGGTCCCTTTCTTTTTTCATCATTGGGATTATGGTATTTATTTGAAATACAATACGATGATTTGTTTCAGTTTATTTTCACTTTCAGGACATTTTCCATCCTTAGTCATTTTACTTTTGAATATATAGAACATATGCTCCTGAAGGTCAAAACTATGCAAAAAGATAAACTCCAAAGCATTTTACTTCTCCACGTTTCTTCTGCTCTATTCTATCTTTCATAGATAACCAACTAGAATGATTCCTGATGCAGTCCTCTTGTGTTTCCTTTGTAAAGGTTAACGAACATATATGTTTTCTTATTTTCCTCTCGTATTTAAAAGGTAACATATTATATACATCCTTTTTCATTTTCCTTATTTTGCTTAATGATATTGCCTACAGATTACTGCATATCAGTTCATGGATATCTTCCTGTCTTACATCTGCATAGAACTCCATTGTCTGAGTACCATAATTAATCAGTCTCGGGTCAGCTGGTGGTGTGGTGGTTAAGCCAGCTGGATCCTCGTGGCTGACTGCATGGTCGAATCCTGGACTCAGTGTTTTGAAAACCCCCAGGTACTTATGCTTGCATGCCCAAAATCCCAAAAGGAGAAATAGAATAGAAGGGATTGCAGTCTGACAATCCCCCATGGGTGGGTGCTTTATTTCACTTTCCCTGTTTCTCTCCAGTGAGCACCCATGCTCTCTAGCAAAAAGTTTTTCAAAGAAAAGTAATCAATCTATTATACTTGGACACTGAAGTGGCTTTCAAGTTTTTTATTACAAATAATACTACAAGGAATAACTTCATGCATTTGTATTTTCATATTGGAAGTTTATCTTCGGCATAAATTACTGTAAGTTGGATTGCTAGGTCAAAAGATAAATGCATGTATGGTTTTATTAAATAGTATCAAATTCCCTTCCACGGGAATTACACTATTTTTTATTCCCACCAACACTGTATGAGAATACCTGTTTCCCAGTAGCCTTGCTAGTGAGTGTATTGTCAAGTCTTCAAATTTTTATAAATCTGATGGGGCCAGATTGGATTTTAAAGAACAAAACATGATTTTGCACAATAGAATTTACAATGGAAAAATAAAAACAACACATAAAGCATTGGAGAGAATGGGGGTGGGAGGGAAGATTACAAATGCGTGAATTAGGGATTAGGAAATACAATGCGATGAAAGGAAAAGACTAGAACTAATAAAAACTCAAATTACTTCTTAATCTTTGAAATTAAGAGGATTGTTAAATTAGCAGTATGCAACAAAGGATCTAGTTTTGCCAAGCAATGGGTGTATTCTGGGGTTGCACAGTTAGGCAAAGAGACTGCCAAGATGCATTTTCTCCTTCCTATAAAATGCCAGGATGTTTTTGCTTCTCCCTCGTGAGATGGGATCTCTATACCCCATATATATTTTTTCAGTAGCATTTGTCTCACTTACTACAATTATTTATTTTCAAGTTTGTCATCTCTCCCAATCTGAGAACTCATTGAGGATGGGATTACATTTCTTACCTATCTATATTTTTAGTGCAGAATAATAACAGATGAGTTTAGTCTCCAGCAATTAAATCTTGTTTGAAGGAAAAGAAGGAGACATGACATAGAAGACTGAAAAACTCAGTAACAACCTGCAATAGAGGCACTATTTATCAAAACCATTTATCGAAAATCTCAGTCCAGTCTGAGATTTTTGCTTAAAGAAGGCCCATTTCCTCCCCCACCCCTGGTTGACCTACTGCAGCTTTTCAACAGATATTTTCTAAACATATATTCAAATAGAAATTCCCATCAGAACAAGAGAAGGATTTCCCATTCCAGGGGTAATGGTTAATGCTCAGTGGACAAGAAAAATAAAATGAAAGACTTCATGAATTTTGTCAAGTTTAATCATTTGGTGCCTGAGCAAATCTCCAAGCTTTGATTACAGGTGTCAGTGCAGACTGGCACCTGCATGAGAAATGGAAGTCAGCCGGATTCAATGAAGCATGAAATTTATGCATAGACTCATTTACTAACAGGCAATAAAGACTAATAAGGCATTGTTATCACTAATGTAATAAAGAACTAAACTTAAAATCTTGCAAGCACTTTCACATAATATTTCTTTGGGTCATCATAACTTCAGGAAATCAGTTTCATGATCATCTTTTTTACAGAAAAGGAAACCAGTCCCTACTTATTTTATTCAAGATCGCTGGGTCCTGATTTTCTGAACTCTGTGGCTATACATGGCAGGCCAAAGAAGCTCAGTTAAAATCTAGCAAGTAATTAGAATTGACTGGAGAAACAGGAACCCAACTCTAATTAAGGAATTTGCTAATTAGCCTTCTCTCTGCAGACATTACTCTATTCTTGGTCTTTAGCCCTGGCATGGACTTAGTCTCAATCACGCTTTCTGCAAAATAGCAATGACAGACAGAAAATGTTGCTTTCAAGTTCCATTTGACCACAAACGAATTCCTTCTGTTTTCTGGGCTGCATCAGCCCTTGGAGCCCAAAGCTACCCCATGGCTACTAGAAGAACCCACGTTCCTAGCTCTATATCCTGACTTTCCCAGGCATAAACTACCCAAGAATCTGGGTCTCACTGGCTTTCCTCAACTGGTCCTTCCTCTTTTGTCCCATTCAGACCTGGTAACATCGATTCTGAGTAGACTATTTTCTGACTATGCTCAGTGCCAAGGTCTGATATTGTCATGACTAAAACAAAAGACAGGTTGTCAGCACTTTCTGTGCTCTTCCAAGCCCATGTGCAAGCATCAGTTCAAGTTTGTGTTTGTTTTTGTTTGTTTTTTTGTTTGTTTTTAACCATCTTCCACTGAGCACTATGGAATATAATTCACAGAAAAGGAGAATAATGTGAAGAAAATAAGTGATTTAGGCACACAAATGCAAATATTTCTGTGTTTCCTCTCTACATTCATAGTGCCAGAACAAGCATAGTAGTTAACTCATTCCATTCATGCTGCTACAATTAAAATACTATAGACTAGGTGAATCAAATATTTATTTCTCACAGTTCTGGAGGCTGGGAAGTCCAAAATCAATGCACTAGCACCCTGAATGTCCGATGTGGCCCCCTTCCTGTTTCATAATTGATTGTGTTCTCACTCTGTCCTAATACGGCAGGAGGAGTAAGGGAGATCTCTGGGGTCTCTTTTGAAAGGGCACTAATCCCATCTGTAAAGACTCTACTCTCATGGCCTAATCAACTCTCAAAGCCGTCACCTCCAAAATCCATTAGAGGATGCATGTTGGGGAGTAGGTTTCAACATACGAACTTTGAGAGGACACGTGTTCATTCTGTAACAATGGTTAGGTGTATGGATTCTGGAACCAGCTGCCTAGGTCCAAATTCTGATTCTTCTACTGACTATGTAAATTCGAGCAAGCAATTTACTCTTCCTATGCCCCATTTTCTTAATCTGCAAAATAAAGATAAGTAATAGTAGCCTTCATTGTAATGCCAGGAATTTTATAAGGAATCAATGTGAAATACATGTGAAAACACTTAGAACAGTGACGCCTTCCAGTCCAAACACCTACCTGCCCAGAATTCATCTACATCTGAGCTGAGCCCTGCTCCTTTAACTGAAGAACCTCTGCTCCAAGCCTCTCTCCTTCCAGCCCAAACACCTAGCCAGGTAGGGAGATCTCTGTCTTCTTTCTGTCTCTGTCTTCTTTCTGTCTCTGTCTTCTTTCTGTCGCTGTCTCTCCCTCTTAATTTTTTTTACATTTTTTTTTATCTTTAAGTACTGTCTCTTGCCTCTGACCTCTCCTTTATCTTGTTAATTTCAGATTCCGTCTACATCTGAGGTGGGCCCTGCTCCTTTTACAGGGCACACAAGCACATCACGTAGTTTTTATTTTATTCCTTTTTAAAAAAATCTTTTTTTTGCTGTTTTTTTTTTTCTCTTTTTCCCTTAGTTTTCTTTTCTTCTACTGACTTTCTCACTTTGCTTCTCAGCTTCCATACACTGAGTGTCTAGACAGTTCTAGGTTCATAGTAGCCAAACATCTAAATACATTTAGGGTCATAGAAAACCTCAACCCCCTCTGAAGCTGCTGCCCAAAGGGAGAAACACATCTTCATAAATCTGAACTCTAATCTCTTTCTGTGAATATCATGTTGCAAAACACAGTAGAGGAGAGAGATTGGCATAAAAGTATCTCATAGTAACTTCTGCAACAAATTAGCCAAACGTGAATATACCACCAAATGACTAAAAATCAGAGAAGACAGACTGCAAAGTGAACAACAGGGAGAAATACAGAGCTGCAGAGAAAGCGCCACTCACTTCCACACACCTCTGAATCCTCACTTGAAACCCTGCAGCTCAGCCCAGACACATCTGTTCTTTAGAAACTGGGAGACCTTTGTAATATCCAGTTCCAACAACAAAAGCTCAGGTTGCTTGATGAGTATCAGGGAAATGGAACAGCAGAGATATTGTGGGTCATCTCCTCCTGCACACCTCTAATGCTCAGGTTAACTTCAAGAAATTAGGAAGAAACATATAATCCATCAGATGACCAGAAACTACCACAGAGGCACAAGAAATATGAAAAAAAAAAAATCTCTCTCCCGAGGAAAAAGAAAGCTGTTCATTATCCACCAATAATACAATGTAACTCATGGAAATGTCAGATAAAATTCAGAATTTGGGGACCAGCAGTTAGCATAATGGTTGTCACTGGACTCCCATGTAGTCAACCATGGTTCGAGTCCTGGACCCGGTGGCTTAAACTCACACCGGGTGCATTCACATGCGTGCCCAAGATCCCGAGTGGAGAAGGGATTGCAGCCTGGCCATCCCCCACTGTGGGGTGATTTCTTGCTTTCTGTCTCTCTATCTCTCTCTGTCTTTCTGGCAAGTGCACACGCACCCTATAGCAAAAACCTCTCCCAAAAAAAAGAATTCGGAATTTTCATAGTGACAAAACTAATCAAGATGCAAGCAAAGAGAAACAACAAACTCCAGAAGATACAAGAGAAAAGAAGCAATGAGTTCCAGGAGATGAGGAAGTTCTTTCATGATTTGAAAGAAGAAATATACACCATTAACAAAAAAAAAAAGAATCAAGGGGATGTAAGAGATGAAGGCTGTAATTCAGGAAATCAAAACCTCCTTCAAAAGTATTAAAAAGCAGATAAGACCATGCCAAAGGCCAAATCTCAGATGTAGAAGAAAAAAACCTCTGACCAGAAAAAAATCACCAAAAGGACTGAGAAAATAACCCCAAAAATGAGAATAATGTATGAGAAATACTAGATACCATTAAACGCCCAAACATCCCAATAGCTGGTATCCCAGAAGGTGAATAAACTAATTAGGTCATTGATAATCTATTCCATGAAATCCTGGAAGAAAACTTTCCAAATCTATAGAGGCATTCAAATATCCAGACTCAAGAAATACAAAGGACCCCAAACAGAATCAACCCAAGAAGATCTTCTCCAAGGCACATCATAGCTAGATTGGCCAAAACCTCAAAAACAAGATACTAAAGTTAGCAAGAGAGAAACATCAAGTTACTTACAAAGGTTATCCCATCAACCTAATGTCAGACCTCTCATCAGAAATAATGCAAACAAGGAAAAAATGGGAAGGTATATTCAAAGTGTTAAATGAAAAATGATTTCAACCAAAAACACTATACCTGGCAAGATTATCCTTCATATGGGAAGAAAAAAATCTTCTCAGATAAACAAAACCTGAAAGAATTTACCAACACCGGACCCACTCTTCAAGAAGTTTTGAAAGGAGTGCTATACCAGGAAAACTTGAAGGACCAGAGTGACTCCATTGTTTCAGGGCGACTCCATTTTGTTAAACCCAACTTGCTGAGAATCAGTGCCATTTGAAGGAGGTGAGCCGATCATGTAGGAAAAGGTCATAAGACCATCACCCCACCAGGACTGGCTAGCCAATGATAAAAAATTAAAAAATAAAAAAAAAAAGGAAATACCAGAGACCTGAAGTAACTTTCTTGCCAATCAGTAAAAGACAACTACGCTTCTTGAAATCTACAACCAATGCATAGCCACCTGGGTGCATTCCTCAGCACCTCTCAACACCACCCCCACAACAGCCATGAAAAACCCAGCCCAACTAACACCAGGGCTCTCAACTCTGATCCACTGTGTCAGTGACAGTTAAGAGCCCTGACTCCAG
Source organism: Tupaia belangeri chinensis (assembly GCF_000334495.1). Taxonomy (NCBI): domain Eukaryota; kingdom Metazoa; phylum Chordata; class Mammalia; order Scandentia; family Tupaiidae; genus Tupaia; species Tupaia belangeri. Next base: position 732,388 of record NW_006205765.1, read on the forward strand.
CCCGAATAAAAGCGACCCTTGCGTGTTTACATCGGAATCGGCTCCTTGGTGGTCTTTTAGAAATTTCGTAACTGGGGTACAGCAAGCTAAAGACAGACAGAAATAAGAGAACAAAAAACAATCAAGAAAATGGCCAATGGTAGGGACAAGTCTGGAAATATCAATAATAATGTTGAATGTTAACTTCCAGGATTTAAACAGAAAAATCAGACCACTGTAAATTCAAGAAAGGAGCGCTTAATTACATAAGACTGAACTGGTGAAATAGAATTTTATATCTTTTGACTAAAACATTACTAAGTTTCTTCTATGCTTTGTCTTCCAGATTTATGAATTTTTCCTGACCCCTCTGGAATTGGAAAATATGTGTGAGCATACTTACTTTGTGGCAGAATGATTATTTGCATTAGTTCAAAAATACCTGTTGCCTTGCATCAGAAATTGAAAATACTGCTTATTGCCAGGGCTTTGACTAGAATGTCATATCTGAAGATATGACCAGAAAGCTAAGGAACTAAGGTAGATCTCAGAAAACAAACATTAGCTCTTAGAAAGATTGCCTGGCACCATAAACAGTTCTGCCTGGAAGGTAAGTAAAGAAAGTCACTTCCTGACAGGCCAAAAAAAAACTCTCAAGTACAGGTACTTAAAGGTGAATTCCTGACTTGGCTCAGTACCCTTGGGAGGCTTTTTAAAGAGTCTAATCTGAAGTTCTTTATAAAGCTTCTAACGAAGTCACTAAATCAATGAGTATTCTTACAGGGCTTTGTTCAAATAACAGACTAAATTGAGACTAAACATTTTTTTTTTTGCAAATAAGTTAGCTTATGCCTTTCCTTAGTAAAAGGGGAAATGGAGAGATAAAAAAAAAAAAAGTCTCAAAAAAATTACAGTCCACTTGCTACTAGATTTTAGCTTTGTCCATATCTATTTTTTGACTTTTTAGTATCTACCAACTGTTTGAACAGAATCCTAACCTTTTTCCTGGCTTTAAGTCTCAAGCAATTTTTTCTTACCATTTTTTATTTTTATTTATTAAAGCTAAAACTGCTTCTCTCAAAACTAAAAAATAAATACATAGAAAAATAAATAAATAAGACATACCTACATACATAGCAGTAAGCTATATAGCTTCAGCTAGGTGCTACTTTATAGTATGTTCATTCTACTCACAGTTTTGTGCCTAAAGTCAGACAGGTGTTCATAGATATGTTTATATTAACTGTACTTACTATTGAGAATATTTAGTTTAATTAAGATCTTTTGTGAATCAATAAAATGTGAAAAACAGAAGAAGGAGGAGGAGAAGAAGAAGGAGAAGAAGAAGAAGAAGAAGAAGAGGAAGAAGAAGAAGAAAAGAAGAAGAAAAAGAAGAGAAGAAGAAAAGAAGAAGAAATGCGCCTGGCATGTATTAACTACCATTTCCTCCACTTCGCTGGACCCAGGTTCTACACCTCTCTTATTTTCACTCCATTTCAAATGAATGTCAAGCCCAGTCATTATGTCTTGGGTGTTTGACGTATCCTCTCCCTCCTCTCCATTCTCTTTGACACTATTGAATTTAGAGTGTGAGACACATTCCACTAGTTACCTTCCACGCACTTCTTTTCCCCTTTCTCACTAATACATGAACCTTCTGTAGCCAGGCACAAGGCCACCCAGCTAAAACATTGCACTTCTCAGATTCCCCTCTGACGACATGTGGCCATGTGACTAAGTCACATGGGAAGTAAGCAGAAAGTGTTTTGTAGGACATCTGGAAAGTTTCTCTTTTAAAAAACAAGTATTTCTACACCTTTCATCCATTTTGCTGCTGGAATAATCTTGAAAACAAAGGCAGTACCATAGGAGCGGCAGAGCAGAGAACTGAAAAAGGACTAGATCCCTGGCAACTTATGGTGTCTGTACACCTGTTCTTCACCGTGTTTCACCACGTCTTTTCTATGAGAGAAATATAAACTTAATTTGTGAGAATTGCTAAGGTAGGCAGAGGAAATTAATCCTGATACAGGGTCTCATTACCACTCTTTCTCTTTTAGATGATAGCAATGGCTTTCCTAACCTCTCTCCACACATACTGTTGCCAGACCAGTCTCCCTAAAGCATACCCCCTGTACCCCCACAGAGCCTTCAGCGACCACCCTCCCCACATTGCGCTTCTCCTTGGCTACCATGATTGGGCCCTTACCTGCCCTTCCACTCCAAATCCCACTCCTTCCCTTCTTGCCCATTCAAACTCAATTTCTTCCTGTTCCCTACCCTCATCTCATTTTCACCTGCCCTTCTGTCTTTACCCATGCTCTCTCCCCGCTCCCTTTAGACTTTTTTCTTCATTTTCTTTCTTAGAGTCTCACTATGTCACAATCCTCCCACCTCAGTCACCTGAGTAGCTGAAACCATAAGAGCATACCACCACTTAGGGCTTTTCCCTTTAGACTTTCTGTGCCTGCTTCTGGACTATCTTTCTGAGTGCAAATGACATTCAGCCTTCTCCATGGTGCCAGCCTATCTGAACTCTCATGCCTGGAGAATTCTCTGTCCTCAGAACTTCCCCAGCTCTCATGTCTCATTTCTGTCAGGAGACCCCAGAGGCCTTTCTACATGGAAGACGAGGTTCCATTCCCACCCACCTGGCTGGGCTTTCACTGTCCCACTGCTGAGGCTCCAGGACTCACCTGGTCACATTCTCTCTTGGTCCTCTTCCTACTTAGAGACCCTCGCTCTTCTCCCTTGTCTGACCCAATCTCCTCAAGCTTTACTTTTCTTCTTGTCCCAGAGTTAGGGATACTGAGCTCACTAGGGAGTGAGAGGTAACAAGCAGGTTAAATGTGCAGCAAGTCACAGGCTTAACCAAACTCCAAGGCCTCTTCTTTTTAAATGAGACTTCTGTTCTGAGATCACTGTAAATTCACATGCAATACTAGGAAATAAAATGAAGAGATTCCAGATACCTTTACCTAGACTTGTTCATCATACTGTATTGCAAAACTGGAGAACAGTATCACAACCAGGAAAATGGCACTGATATAGCCCACCAGGTTTTTCTAATTTCCCCACTTGAGTCTGTACTCACATGTGGGTGTATGGTTTTATCACATGTATAGGTTGGTGTATCTACAACGTCAGGCAAGATAAAGGGGGAAAAAAAAAAAACAGTGACTTACCACAAGGATTCTTCCTGTTACCGTTTTATAACTACATTTGCCTTTCTCCCTCCCCACCCTTGCACCCCCAACCCCACACACTCCTAATCTGTTCTCTATCTCTGTGATTTATTATTTCAAGAAGGTTATATAATTAGAATCATAGATTGTGTAGTCCTTGGAATTAACTTTTTTCACTGTTGAGATTCTTTCTAAGTATTCCATTTGTCAAAAATTTATTCCTTGTTACTGCAGAGTAGTATTCTGTGATAGGGATATACCATAGTTTGCTTAACCATTCACTCATTGACAAATGTCTGGTTTGTTTCCAGGAGAGCTGCTGCAAACATTTGTCTACAGGTTTTTACATTGTTTTTCTTTTTCTTTAGAAATGCTAATGCAAATTTCTGTGAACTTTTCCTATGCAGATTTTTATTTTATTTACATTTCTAAATAAGGGGGCAGCAAGTGGAATAGTGGTTAAGGCACTGGACTCCCATGTGGCCCACTGAGGTTTAGTCCAAGACGAGGCAGCTTGAAGTTTATGCCATGTACGTGTGTGCACACCCAAAATCCCAGGAGGATGGTGGAGAAGGGATTGTAGCATGGCCATCCCCCTAGGAGGTGACTTCTCACTTTCTGTCTCTCTGTATCTCTCTGTTTCTCCAACAAGGACACACTGGTCTCTTGAAATAATAATAAATAAATTTCTAAATAATATAAGGTAGTCTACAAGCCTATTTTGACCATGTCCCCTGTTTGGTGGTTCTGACATCTTCCTGAACAGGAAGCTGTACCCACCACTGGGCTTCTTTCTTCTGGTTTCATTCCTATGAGTGGGTCTCACCAAATTCCCTACCCCATATTAAACCAACGTTTAAATCAAACAATTTAAATCAACATCCTCCATGAAGGTTATCTTCTCAGCCATTAGGAAAGAAACAGAAATGAAACAACAAAGGAAATTTCTCCTGGCTCAGGTGGACATTATGTATCCCAGAGAACCTTTAAAGTACAGAGTGCCTTTCCAGGGGTTTTCAGCCTCTCATCGGAGGGCATCTTTAGGAACCCTATCTCACATCTTTTTTTTTTTTTTATCACTTTCTATTTTAGCACACTATATAGTAACTGTGTCTTTCTTTCTTTCTTTCTTTATATAGAGAGATTTTTGCTTTAGGGTGTGTACATTTGCCAGAAAGACAGAGAGACAGAAAGTGAGAAATCATCCCCTGAAGTTGTCATGCCACAATCTCTTCTCCCCCATTCTCCTCTCAGGACTTTGGGTATGCACATACATGCACCCAGCGTGAGTTTAACTCACCGGGTCTAGGACTCGAACCACGATCGACTACATGGACGTCTAGAAACATAACCATTTTGCCATCTGCTGGTCTGGCATGTTTATTTCTTCTTTTTTTTTTTAAAGAATTATTTTATTTAACTTTATTTATTTACTTATTTTTAATTTGACAAGAGAGGGGAAGGGTGGGAGAGAGAGAGAGAGAAAGGAAGCCGCCAGGTCTGGGACTTGAACCACAATCAGCCATGTGGGAGTCCAGCACCCTTAACCACCACACCACCTGCCAGCTCCCGCATGTTTATTTCTAATCCCCAACAAACTTCACTTTTTTCCTGATAAACTATAAACTCTTTCATGATGGAGCTAAATTTGATTAATCTTTGCTAATGAACATACCTAAACAAAGCACTTGTTGGGACCAGCAGGTGGTGTGGTGGTTAAGTCTCTGGGCACTCCCATATGGCTGACCATGGTTCAAGTCCTAGACCTGGTGACTTGTTCTCTCTCTCTTTCTCTCGCTCTGTGTGTGTGGTCAAATTAAAATAAATAAATAAATAAAATTTAAAAAAAAATAACAGAGCACTTGTATGAGTAGCTACTCATTTGACTATGTAATTAAAATGGATGAGATTAATGAGTTAATTAAATCCATGAAAACCAGACTTCATAGAAAGAATGAATAGGAAAGAGAGAGGCTAGAACATCATAAAAAGAATGAATAGATTTTAGATTTGCTGAGAAAAGTAAGAAATGATATAAGCAGGGGTTACAGATCAAGATTCTGAAAAAATTCTCTTTCTGCCTCTCTCACATGCACACACTAGGCCCCCAGGCCTCATAAAATGGAGCTGTCAACTCTACACAACTGTCTTTGGAACTCAGATCTTTCTGAAGTACCCTTCCATTCTAGCTTCGTCTGGAATAACAGGCCTTCTGGAAACCAACGAGAGTTTTAAGAGAAACCTCAGGTGCAGGCCCTGTAGCTTGTACAATTTTCCACCCCCACAGTCTCCATCCAGTTTTGAATTAAATAATTATAATGATAAAGGCTGTGTATGTGTATTGAGAATATGGAGGGAAGGGTGGAAATGAGCTTTGTTCGATAAATGGTGCTCTGTGTTCTCCAACCTGTATAATTCATCTTAAATGAGAAAAAAACATTAGACTCATATTAGGCTCAGCTCTATGAGAATCTTTAAAGTAAAATTGTTTGGACTTGCAACCAAGACAAGAAATTTAACTGTACAAAAAGAAACAGTTGGGGCCAACAGGTGGCATGGTGGTTAAAGTGTTAAACTCTCACATAGCTGATAGTGGTTCGAGCTCCCAGACCTGGTAGCTTGAAAATCACACCAGGTTCATGTGCATGCATACCCAAAATCCTAAGAGAAGAATGGAGAAGAAGGGACCACAGCATGGCCATTCCCCCTAAAGGATGATTTCTCATTTTTCCTCTCACTGTCTCTCTCTTTGTCTCTCTCTTCAGCAAGTGCACACACTGTGTCAAAAACCTAAAACAAAAAAGAATTTGAATAAGATTTTGCAAGATGGAATATCAATCTCAACATAACGACTGATGTTTAAAGAAGGATTCAAGCCAATGAGGGTTTTTTTGTTCAAATTGACTCTACACTGGCTTCCAATAGTCCAGTGAAGTATTGATGTATCAAGGGCAAGTCCCTCCCAACCATGGGAGGTCAAAGTCTGACCCAGGTTTCATGCAGACCAGATGTGCCCACTTCATGCGAATTTCAAGGCAGGAAACACACTCCCCAGTTCTAGCCTAAGATTATGTGAAGTTACATTTAACTGGGACTGCTCAGAAATCTAAGCTGTTGGAATTCATTAAAAATTATTTCACACTGGGACCAGCAGATAGCATAGTGGTTACGTTGCTGGACTTCCACATGGCCAACTGTGGTTCAAGTCCCAGACCCAGTGGCTTCAAGCTCATGCCAGGCACATGTGTGTGCGTGCCCAAAATCCCAAGAGGAGAAAGGAGGAGAAGGGATTGCAGCGTTGCCATTCCCCCGGGGAGGATGGTTTCTCACTTTCTGTCTCTGTCTCTCCAGCAAGCACGTGCACCCTACAGCAAATATCTCTCTTAAAAAAAAAAAAATTTCACTTCAGATGGCACAATGATCACATCAGTGGACTCCCATGTAGTTGACCATGGTTCCAAGTCCTGGGCCAGGCAGCTTCAAACTCACACAAGGCATGTGCGTGTGCATGCCCAAGATCATGAGAGGAGAATGGAGAAGAAGGGATTGTGGCAAAAAAATATATATATATATATAATTTCACTTCTAATTATAAACCAAATGGAGCTGTTTTCGTGCAAGAGGAGAAATGATTCAGAGACTGTCAGGGTTCAGAACATTTCTTGAATGACAGGTGGTCAGAATATTGAAAGAACTTTCTGTGCCCAAGATAATCTTGACTGGAAGAGTGAGCAGGAGAATTTTAAAGGAAATATGAACTTTGCATGCAAAGCTGGAGCATGTGAAACACTCAGAGCAAATTTTAGATAATGCATCATGGATGAGACCATTAGTTTTCCTTGGGAGGCCACATGGTGGCAAAATTATCCTACAGACATTGATGCTAGACAAAGTTGGACTTGGGTGAACTTGGGCAACTTACTAAGTCTCTCAGAGCCTCAGGTGATTTGTCTATAAAAGGTGGGAAATGATGCCTACTTGTAGAGTTATTCTGAAACCTAAATGAAATAATGTATGTGAATCCATTTAGCCCTGGGTTCAACACATGGCTATTGTACCACTACATGAAAACTATTATCCTACTTATTTTTTCTTATTATAAATTGTAATTATACATTTGAAACAGTAGGTCAGGTCTACTGCATATGACTGGCTGTAGTTACGCAAGAAGAGCTCACAATGGTTGAGGAAAATTGGACAAGATAAACTCCACCACTGCTACATTAATCCCAAAGCTTTTAATCTTTCCCCATCTTCTTCCCAGTTCTCAGCCCTTTTAGAAAAAGTGACATGTCTCAGAAATCCCATGTAAGATACAACATTGAGAACTGATTCACAAAGAAACCAGGAGTTCAACTTTCATGATCTTACATGAAGTCAAATATCTGTCCAGCTTCACAAGTCCTGACCTTATAGGCCAACCTATCACACAGTCATGGAGTCCAGTTGACTATGTGCATTCAAATGGACTCTAGAAAGAAATGGTCAAAAATGTTATTGACCCATGTTCCCAGGTATGATCAGTCCTAGTTTGACAGTCTGCCACTGGAAATTTAATGGACTGTAAATAAAACAATTATTTCAACAGTACTCATTGCCTCATCTGATGAATTCTGGGGGGAGCTCCTTGTAAATCCATTATTATACTTCATCAGTTGCCCATAAATTTTAGACATGTCACTTGGCATTTATTTTTATGGCTGAAAAGTTTTATGGGCTATAGCTTAGTAATCCAACCTACATATGAAAAAAAAAGTAGAGATGCAGCTCAGAGATAATAGTCACAATAGTTTCACAGCTGATATGACACAGATACCAACCAGTCAGGCATGAGACTTACATAAGAAAGGACATTGTCCCTTTCCGCAAAACTGGTCCAACAGTACCAGTGCATGTTGGCTGAGTACCCTGAATGTGATTGGTTTTTCTTCACACTGGTGGCCAGAATGCACATTAACCAGCTAACAGTAGCTTTATACAAAAACTTAAATGCCAAGTTAAATCCTGTGTGATTGAAAAAAGCTGAGCTGTACATCCCCCCCAAACTGGGCTTAAATGCAAAACTCAATGGGCTTGTAATTACATGCGCTGCCTCTATGAGCATGACTATAATACCATTTTACAACACAATGGAGAACTATTGAATTCTATTCACAAGAGAAAGTGCTACAAAGATTCCTCTCTCTGAGGGCTATAAAGTGTACGTCACAGCATACATTTTTCCGGTAATTAATTTTTATGAAACCAAGCAGAAAGGATAATGCACCTGATTTCTGTACATTTTAATGTGCCCTGGCTTTTTTCGTTTGTTTGTTTGGTTGGTTTTTTGGTGGGGGAAAGGGAGAGTGGCTAAGCAAATCAAGAAAAGCATAAACAATGATGGGGACCATCATATTTCAGCAGTTGAGTAAACAGATAATCCCAGTGAAAAGTAAATTTGTTTTGTTACCCTTGACTGCACTTCATCCCCCCTCCTCTAATCCCCATTCCCCACCACGCAAGACCACGCAAAATCTAACATCCACCCCAAATGGATTTCGAAGGTCCCTAGGAAAGTCCATATGGCCTTCATCCCAATGACTAACCCTCATTGTCAGAAAACCCTGCCTCACAACTGAGCTTTGTGTGACCGAGATGTCCAGAGTTGGGGCTCAGAACATGATACCCCAAAGTACAACACTTATGCATGCTTAGTAATTTGAACTAAAGGGGGAGACTTCAGAAGCTAAGTCTCTCTGACCTCATGCCATCCTGTCTCTCACCCCACTTTACCATCCAAAACCAATTATGGAAACTAGAATGCCTCTTCTCCAAGGCATGCCATAAAAACTAGAACCCCTCTGCCCTGGAGCAAGTCATAGAACCTAGAAAGGTCAGTCTCCCTTTGGCCTCGAAGACTCTCATTGCAGAAGGGTCCTGCCCCTACCCAGGGTCAGGAAAGAATGCTGCACAGAGGGGCCAAGAGGAAAATGAACAGACACACAGGCCTTGCTAGGTTCTCCCTCCGTCTGTTACCATTAGATCAGACCCTTTTGTCCAGTCACATTTCTACAAGACTATTCATGCTTCATCAAACAAAGCATTAGAGAAGACAATTTTCCCTGCATATTTAGCCTTCATTTCTGAATACTCCCACATTATATAAAACTTGGTTTAAATAAATGTACTATGCTGTTCTCTTGCTAACCTGTCTTTTGTAATAGGAGCATTGGCCATGATACTTATGATGGCTGAGTAAGATACTATATTTTTCCACCCTTACTCCAGCCTTTCTGAGTCACCTACATTCCCCAGGGGCATTTTCATGGTTCAGCCTCTACGAAGTGTGGGCATGGGGGTGCCCCTCCCTGACTTAGTCACTGGGCATCACTGCCTACAGGAATGACCAAGAGAGTCCTGGGAGCAGAGCCCAAGCAGGTGGGAGGGAATGGTCAAGGTCAGGGTGCTAGGTGGGGCCCTCTGCCCCAGTTCCTGTCGCAGGTACTTGCAAGATCTTCCTCATCACAGTGCATCTTTGCTTATGACCTCCCCACATCCTGGACTGCAAGCCACTGGTAGAAGTCAGGGTTCATGCAAGTTCAACTTCAGCCCTCATGGGCCAGAGCCCTAGGCACCTTCTCCTCCCCAAGCTTCCTCCCAGGATTTCAGGAGTTTCTCCTCCCAGATCCGGGTCCCAGGATATCTGTTCACATTCCCTTTGCTGGAAAAAGGAACTATGCCCATCACGTTTCTCCACATCTCCAGGGGCCCCACTTCCTTCTTCATGGAGGTGATAGAGAGGGTTTTTTCAGTGATTCAAAGATTTATTCTCATTAAGACATCCAAAATGTCTTTCTGAAATTCTCTTGCTGTAGCAGAAGGAAAATACAGATTTAATCCCTGGAAGAGCATACTGCTACATTTATTTTCAATTTTTAAATTCTCTGTAGTCAATGTAGAGTAAAATTGATGAGTCCTCTTTATGCAATCTTTTAAAATTATTGTAGAAAACCTCCCCATTATTCTTCTTTCTCAAGTTAGAACCTAGTTCCTTTCCTTCACATGACAGATAATTCAGATAAAATCCCACTAGAGCGAATACAATTAAGTAAATGTTCTACAGAAAGCAATTTGCTTTTCATTAAAATTTTTATTGTAAAATGTCAATGTGAAACAATAAATTTTTATTTGAGCAGCTTTATATTTACACCAACTAGAATTGCATGTCTCATTTAAAATTGGTAGCAATTTACTAATTAATTAATTGCATTAAAGAGATTACTAAATTGGTTGCTGCTGTTTCTGATAATCATTGGTTTCTCACGCACAGCATTTGAAAGCAAAAATATACTGGTATTTATAGAATATGTATTTGTACCAAATAAACTCGGTCTAACGCAACAAGAGGACTTCTTTTCAATGCAAAGAATGTCAAATTTGTTGCAAAATCCTGAAACCTTGATATGACTTTTGTCTCCTCAAGTCATTTTGTCTCCTTTTCTCCCTACTAAAACCTTCTCTGACAGATTATGGAGCTTAAAATTTAAATTCTGGGGCCAGCCCTGTAGCCTAGGGGTCAAGGGAGCTAGATCCCACATGGCCTACCACAGCTGGAATCCTAGCCCTAGCAGCCTGAAAAACAGTGCATGCCCAAAATCCCAACAGGATGAAGAAATGGAAGAGAAGGGATCATGGCATGATCACATGCCACTGGGGAGTGTCTCTCTCTCTCTCTCTCTCTCTCTCTCTCTCTCTTTCTCTCTCTCTCTCTCTCTCTCATATTCTCTGACAATTAAAAAAAGAAGAAGAAATATTTAGATTCCAAATAGGAAATACATCCCTAAGATATAACTGTACATGAGTAACAAGATCTGCCCCCAGAACCTGGATATGAACACCACAGACTCACTTTCCTATATGCAATTGTCCTTCACACCTGACCTTGGTTTCTACACTTCCCTTTGGAAGTTGTGCACTGTGGAGCCCAACCTCTCTTTCTAAATACAAGCACAGACACACATGCTTAGAGAAGACATATTGGAAGTTTAAGCTATATGAAGATCACCAGCAGAGCACCTTGGACCTCCTGAATCAGAATGGCTAGGAGCAGAATCCAGCAAGTAGTTTTGGGGGTTTTTTTTGGTTTTGGGGTTTTTCCAAGAATTTTTTGCTATAGGATTCTTGTACTCGCCAGAGAGACAGAGAAACAGAAAGAGCGAAATCACCCTCCAGAGGGGATGGCCATGTCGCAATCCCTTCTCTTCTTTCTCCTCATGGAATTTTAGGCACTCATGCACACATATCTGGCATGAATTTTAAGACGCTGGGTTCAGGACTTGAACTATGGTCAGTTACATGGGAGTCCAGTGACGTAACTATTACACCATCTGCTGGTCCCCAGCAAGTAATATTTTAAACAGGCACAGGCTGAAACGTGGGTACCGTAAGAGCAGAACAGGAGATTATGATGTGTAGATGAAAGATCTCTCACAAAAGTCCATACACAGGGCTGTTAGATAATTGGCCACAGTGTGAGGCTGCATTATTCTGAGTGGCAGTGTTGGGAGTGGGTGGAGAGGTGTCTCATAAAGCCTGTTGTCCTAGAATGGGACACTAAAATTCAGTGGGCATGGCCAGCCCATAGCCTAGTGGTTAAGGGAAGTTGGATCCCATATGGCCACTCACAGTGAAATGCCAGCCCTGGAAACTTGGAAAAAATGCAGGGCATTCATTATGTTCATGCATGCCCCAAATCCGGACAGAGTGGAGAAATGGAAGAGAAGGGATTGCTGCATGACCATGTCCCACTGTGGGCTGCTTTATCCCTCTCTGTGTCCCTCCATTTCACTGTGGCTAGCATATGTACCCTTTGGCAATTAAAAAAAGAAATAAAACTCAGCGGGCAGGCTTATGGTACAAGGTGCGGACTTCCTCCTTTTTTCTTTCTTTATTTTGGAAGGGAGGGGGAACAAAGGGTAATTTATTAAGTAACTTCTATTTCGTGTCATCAGACTTACACAGAAATTAGAAGGCTAAATAAGAACTAGTTACTCACCTAATTTCACAGCTATCTGAAGTGGCCATCGCTATACAGCTGCTTATCTATGGTCTACTCAAGATAAATGATACAATTTATTACTTGCTTATAAGCTAAAACACAGCCTCGGTTTAACACCTTTCCTTAATTCCACCTCTACACTTACAATATACTTGAGGGCTGTGAAAAAGTCGCTACCTTTTATATAGGAAGTGGATGTTAAGTCTTTAGTGCAGTAAAAGCAACTTCATTTAAGCATAACTACCAACACCACTGGGGGGGAAACAAAAGTTTGGCAGGGGGCCCCAAGACACTTCCTAAGGGGGGGGGGGGGGGGATGGAATGGGAATT
>NW_006205765.1:745479-762861 GCF_000334495.1 Tupaia belangeri chinensis
GTGCTAGAAAAGGGGTGGGGGGGGAAGCATGTAATGTGAATTATTGTATGCAGTTTTTCATTCATGTATGGGAGAGGTTTCTCTTTTTTTTTTCTCCCAAAGAATTTTTACATGGTAGTACTCGCTTTGCTCGCTGGTGGTGTTTGCTTGTTTAATACATTCCGTCAGGAACAGGCTTCTCTTTCTAATCATCCCTCTCCTGGCTGGACTGTAAGTAATGTAGAGCATCTCCCTGAGTTTCTGGGCAATAAGATGGGAAAATTATCTGTGACGAGGGCCACCAGGTGGGGTCTGCAGAGAGAGGCACCAGGGGTAGAGCCGCTCTAGCCCCTTTCGCTGGCCCCCAACAAACCTGTGCTAATATCAGAATCTCGCATCAGCCTGCTCTCAGCTGTGCTTTAGAGAAGATCTACGTCTTTTAGCCAGAGTGGTAAACAGGGACACAGAGCCCAGAGGCTAAGTGGGTGGGACAGCAGTAAAGTCTCCCAAGACAATACAAACCTCCAGAAATAAGACTTAGAACTGGGAGTTCTGCATGTAAATGTCAAGGGATGGGGGAGGGGTGTGCTGCTGAAGCAAGGTGGAGGAGAGCCTTGAAAGCTCTGATAGGAGTTCAAATATCTTCCCAAAGACATCGGGCAGCCATTGAAGAGTTGTCAGCGAAGAGAACAATATGGTCCGATTTGTGTGTAAGAAAAGCCCCAGTGGGCAGGATGAAGTGCTTGGGAAAGGAGGATGCAGAGAGGAAGATGACTTAGGAAGATACAGAAGTCAGTTGTTTCAGAGGATGAGCGGATGGAACTCCTGCATCGCTCGCTCCATCTGTAGCTTCCAGCTACCCCATCAGGCCCTCATCCTTTCCCATTTTGCCCAGGACATCCTACCTAGGGCATCCGTTCTGGAGGGCCCCACCTAACGCTGGTCAGGATCCTGGGAAGCACCTTCTCCCTTTTTCCCTGGCGCCAGTGAGACTGTTTGGTTTGTTTTGTTTAACATCAGCTTTGCTCCACTGTGGGTGGCTATGGTGTTCGGGGAGGAAAACGACCCTGCTAACTAATGCTGTTGAAGACTCTTGCATGAATGTAGCTCACAGGCCCAGAAAACATAAACGCCTACTCGTGGCTCCTCACTGATAGCAAAGTGGTGCTCTGTGCATTGCTCTGTTATTCATTGTAGCTGTAATTATGCAGGTGTTTGGCTCTGCTCTAGCTACTGTCTCTGTGGCAGGCCTAAGAATGCACCTGGCAGACTTTCTAATTCAGGATGCACGTTCACCAAGGACCCCAAGTGCAGCACTGCGAGAACTCACACCTCCTTTGCACCAAAGCCAAGGAGGTGACTGACTGTAGCAGGGATGCTAAGGCAAGTCCTTTCCAAGCCTGGTGGCAACTTTGGCTCTGAGACTCCAGGGCAAGCCTCACTGAACCTTCCTTTGTCTGCACAGCAGTCTAGAAAGAGGCCATCCAGCCTTCTAACCCAACCTCTTCACTGAGGGTCAGACCTGCATCACAGTCTGACAGCTCCCAGACTTCCTCAGCTCTCTCCCCACTTTCTCTCACACAGGCACCCCATCTAGTAAATCCCTTGTATGTTTAATCTTGTCTTCACATTTGCTTTTTTAAGGACTCAAGTGAACACAGCTCTTAAACAAGAGAGACACAGTTGTGTATTTGAAACTTGGCAACCTCAGCCCCATCATTTAAAGCTGTGCACCTAGACCTGCTTAGACACTCAATTTATGGAAGGTGAGAAGCATGGAAAGCTCACTGTAGGCCTGGCACTGGGTTGGGGTGCTTGGAGGGTACAATGGCTGTGCTTCCAGGAGAAGACAGATCAGGGAAAGAAGCTCAAAGTCAGGTCAGAACACACCAGTCTGACTAGAGCCCTGGTACTGCTGAGAAGTCAGCATGGCTCCTCCTCAAACTCTAAAAGGACAGGAGGAGAGAGAAAAAAAACCCTCCCTTGGCCAAGCTTTGGTGGCACAGTCCATGGCATACTAGACTGCAGGGCTGGGGACCACATGGCCAACTCCAGGTTGGATCCCTGAGTTAGTCTAAAAACATGCCAGTCATGTGTACAGTTGCATGGGATCCTGACATTCTGGAAGGCTGGGGAAGAAAGGTTGCAGCATAATGGGACCCTGGGTTGGATCCCTGAGTTAGCCTAAAAACACGCCAGTCATGTGTACGGTTGCATGGGATCCTGACGTTCTGGAAGGCTGGAGAAGAAAGGCTGCAGCATAATGGGACCCTGTTAAGGGTGATGACCCTCTCCCCTTCTCATTGGTGTGCACATGCTCTCTATTATTTAAAGAAAGAAAGAAAGAAAGAAAAGAAACAGGAAACAATAGGTTCTTTTAAAATTCCACCCAGGGACATCTCCACAACCTGGTCATCAGAGCAGCCAGATCCAGCATGGCTAACCCCACCATTAGAGTCCCAGACCTAGTTGCTTGAGAAACACACATATCCAAAATCCCAAAAAGAGAGAGAGATGAGAAAGAGAATGCAGCATGAACATTCCTCATAGGGAGAGAAAAGCCAGAATCCATGTGTATCTGAGGTGGGCCTGGTCCTGGCCCTGCCCCTTTCACATACCCCGTGGTTCTCTTTATTTTTTGCCTTTTTTTTAAAGGATTATTTGTTTGATTTTTATTTATTCATTCATTAATTTTAACTTGACCAGAAAGAGAAACAGAAAGAGACACAGAGAGAAAGTGAGAAAGCAAGCCAACAGGTCTGGGACTCGAATCGTGGTCAGCCATGTGGAAGTGTCCAGCGCCTTAGCCACCATGCCACCTGCTGGTCCCTTTGTTTGCCTTTTTTAAAATAAAACCTTTTTTCCCTCTTCATTGCTTTGTTTTGCCTTTTTTTTTTTCTTTTTGTCTTTTTCCCTTTGTTTCCTTTCTATTACCTGACTTTCTCACCTTGCTTCTCACCTTCCATAAATTGAGTGTCTAAGCAGGTCTAGGTGCACAGTAGCGAAACATCTGAAGATTTTAAACCCCATAGTTCAGTCCAGGATCCCCTATTCCCTTGAAACTGTGAGGCCTTTGTAATATCCAACTCCAGTGACAAAAGTGCAGGTTGCTTGGTGAAGATCAGGGAACTGCAGAAAAATTGCAGGCCATCTCCTTCTACATGCCTCTAACACTCAGAATTAACTCCAAGAAGGTAGGAAGTAACGTGTAATCCATCAGATGACCAGAAACCAACACCACAGAGGCACAAGAAATATGGGAAATCAGGAAAATATCTCTCCCCCAAAGGGAAAGAAGAGCCTATTATCCACAGACAGTACAATTGAACTCATGGAAATGTCAGATAAAGAATTTAGGATATTGGGAACCAGCAGTTAGCGTAATGGCTATGTCACTGGACTCCCACGTAGTCGACTGCGGTTCACATCCTGGACCTGGTGGCTTAAAACTCACGCCGGGCACGTGTGCATGCGTGCCCAAGATCCTGAGAGGAGAATGGAGGAGAAGGGATTGTGGTGTGACTATCTCCCCTGGGGGGTGATTTCTCGCTTTCTGTCTCTATGTCTCTCTCTGTCTGGCTAGCGCATGCGCCCTATAGCAAAAAACCTCTCAAAAAAAAAAAAAAAGAATTTAGGATATTCATAGTGACAAAGTTAACAGAGGTGCAAGAGAAGAGAGACAATGAACTCCAGAAAATGAAGCAGAAAGGAGACAATGAGTTCCAGGAGGTGAGGAAGTTCTTCCACGATTTGAAAGAGGAAATGCACACCATAAAAAAAGAATCAAATGGAGCTGTTAGAGATGAAGGTTGTAATTCAGGAAATCAAAACATCCCTTGAAAGTATTAAAAGCAGATTAGATCATGCAGAGGATCAAATCTCAGATGTAGAAGATAGAACCTCTGACATAGAAAAATTCACAAAAGAGACTGAGAAAATAACCTAAAAAAAAAGAGAGAATATACAATTAATACTATTAGATGCTCAAACATCCCGATAATCAGTATCCCAGAAGGTGAAGAAACTAATCAGGGCATTAATAATCTATTCCATGAAATTCTGGAAGAAAACTTTCCAAACCTAGAGAGGCATTCAAATATCCAGACCCAAGAAATACAAAAGACCTCACATAGAATCAACCCAAGAAGATCTTCCCCGAGGCAGATCATAGCCAGAGTGACCAAAACCACAAACAGAGACAAGATACTAAAGTTGGCAGGAGAAAAACATCAATTTACTTTCAAAGAATAACCCATCAGGACCTCTCATCAGAAACAATACAATCAAGGAAAGAATGGGAAAAATATATTCCAAGTGTTAAGTGAAAAACAATTGCAACTAAAAATACTGTGTCCAACAAGATTATCCTTCATGTGGGAAGAAAAGATAAAAACATTATCAGATAAACAAGACCTGAGAGAATTTACCGTCACCAGATCAGCTCTTCGAGAAGTTCTGAAAGGAGTGCTATACCAGAAAAAGTAAAGACAGACAGACAAATAAGAGAACAAAAAATGACCAGGACCAGCAGTTGGCATAATGTCTATGTCATTGGACTCTCACGTAGTCGTCCAAGGTTCAAGTCCTGGACCCTGCTGCTTAAACTTACACCGTGTGTGTGTGTGTGTGTGTGTGTGTGTGTGTGTGTGCCCGAGATCCCAAGAGGAGAATGGAGAAGAAGGGATTGCAGTGTGACCATCCCTCCTCGAGGGTGATTTCTTGCTTTCTGTCTCTCTGTCTCTCTCTCTGTCTTTCTGGCAAGCTCACGCACCCTATAGCAAAAACCTCTCAAAAAAAGAAAGAAAGAAAGAAAGAAAGAAAGAAAGAAAGAAAGAAAGAAAGAAAGAAAGAAAGAAAGAAAGAAAGAAAGAGAGAGAAAGAAAGATGACCAAGAAAAGGGAACCAGCAGTTAGCGTAATGGCTATGTCGCTGGACTCCCATGTGGTCGACCACGGTTCACGTCCCGGACCTGGTGACTTAAAACTCACGCCGGGCACATGTGCGTGCGTGCCCAAGATCCCGAGAGAAGAATGGAGGAGAAGGGATTGCAGCGTAACCATCCCCCCTGGGGGTGATTTCTCGCTTTCTGTCTCTATGTCTCTCTCTGTCTGTCTGGCAAGCGCACGCACCCTATAGCAAAAAAGTCTCTCCATAAAAAAAAAAAAAATGACCAAGAAAAAGGTCAAATTAATGGTAGGGACAAGTTCTGAAATATCAATAATAAGGTTGAATGTTAACGGAAAGGTCAGACCACAGTAACACTGCAAGTTCAACGAAAGAGAAATTACACGAGACTGAAATGGTGAAAAAGAATTCTAAGACTTTTTCCTAAAACATTATTGATTTTCTTCTATGCTTTGTCTTCCAGATTTAAGGATTTTTGTTTTCTTTTGAGTTGTTGGGTTCAGCAATTTGTTCCAAAAATAAGAATTTCTTTAAATGAAACATAAACTTTTCTCCATTCCTGTCCCCTTTGCAATTGGAAAATATTTGTGAGCATTCTTATTTTGTGTCAGAATGGTTATTTGCCTAAGTTCAATAATACATTAATATCTATTGCCTTACATCAGAAATCGAATTCTTATGGGGCTTTATGCAAGCAACAGACCAAATTGAGATTAATTTAATTTTTTTGAAAATAAGTTTAATTTAGACCTCTCTTTAGTGAAAGGGGGAATAAAGAGAGAGAAAAAAAGTTTCAGAAGAAAATTACAGTGCACTTATTACTAGATTCTAGCTTTGTCCATACTTTAAGATCTTTTGTGAATCAATAAATGTAGGGGGAAAAAAAAGTTTAGTATGGAAGGGAGGAAGAGAGAAGGGGAAGGAGAAAACAAGTAAAAGTATGCTTAATTGACAAAAAAATGACAAGTTAATTTGCTGATTATAATGTATATAGTAATATCCTTGTCTTAACTGACATGCACGGTATTCGTGTTGGAAAAAGAAATGTATACTCTATGGGACCAGCAGTTAGTGTAATGGCTATGTCGCTGAACTCCCATGTAGTCGACCACAGTTCATGTCCTGGACCCAGTAGCTTAAAACTCACCCCAGGCACGTGTGCGTGCATGCCCAAGATCCCGAGAGGAGAATGGAGTAGAAGGGATTGTGGCATGGCCATCCCCTCTGGGGGGGGGGATTTCTCGATTTCTGTCTCTATGTCTCTGTCTGGCGAGCACACGCGCCCTATAGCAAAAACCTCTCAAAAAAAAAAAAAAAGAAAAGAAATGTATACTCTAAAGACATGATAAAATGTAAATTAAAATAAAAATTTTTTTTTAATTTTTCATAGGGGGTGCTCTCTTCATTCCTCTCTGTCTCTCTCTAGTGAGTACATGCACATTCCAGAGGGGGAGAAAAAAATCTCCACCCATCCTGGGGAATATCTGTACCTCTGATGACACAAATGAGAAGAATACCTGGCCAGTTTGATGGACAGAACTCAGCTATGGGTAAGGCAGAAAAGGAAGCTGAGGAGAAAATATATTCCAGCATAAACTCAAATGTAAAGCCAAGCTGAGGGATGGGAATCGTTTACTTATAACAGAGTTTCATCATGAAAACCCATAAAGGCACTGTAAGCAGGTGCTCAGGTCATTTTTTTTAATCAATTTAGACTTTTAATGAAAATGAATTCTGGACACGAGAAAATGTTGTTAACCATTAATATGGCCTAATTATGACTAACAAGGATTCTCCTACTTATATTTGAGGATTAAGATGCTGACGGCAAATTTATTAATGCAGTCATTATAATAACGCAACCAGCTAACCCTGCAGAGCTCTGCTTTGTGGTTCGTGGTGGGTGTCATTTAACTAAGAGCATTGAGTTGATGGGCCTTGATAATTGGGTTAATCTGCCTTTTCATTATAGGGGATATGAAGAAAAAGAGTTCACTATGACCTGAAGACAAGTTACATCAGCTGAGTGACAGGAAAAGAGGCTATTGATCCCACCAAGAAATTCAAGGAGCCTAAAAGTTGTTAAACCTCCCCATCTGTCAGTAGGTGGTTAAATACCCCTAAAGAGCTTTTATAGAGACAGACCTGTAAGAGGACTAAGAGAGAAAAATATGGGGCTCTGGCCAAGCTCATCAAGCAGACTTCGTGTTGCCACGCAGTAGCTTAACAAGATGCTGGAAGCCAAAGAACTTTGAAAGTTCTTCCTCTCGTTGGGGGATTCCTCCTAATAGAGGCAGCTCCAGGCAGACTGAGCAGATGCCTTGCCTTTGCCTTGCATGTCCTGAAATGCCCTCCCCTTCTCTATTCTAAAGTTCCCATTCCAGAACCTAAGAAAGGGGAGGGGAAGAAGGGATAGCTGTTAAACATTCCATTACCTTCCCCCATTACCGCTCCAGTGGGGATTCTCTAAGAAATCTAAGAACTTGTCCCCGTGCTACCTCTCAGCATCATCCTCTTAACTCTCCAAACACTTGGTGCATACTTGCTCCACCTCGGCTTTGTCACTGGTACCCTGGAGGAATGAAAGAAGATGGGTGGTTTCAGCAGAGGGTAAATCAGGTGAGTAAGAGGTGAAGAGTCCCAAGAGACAGAGGAACAGTGGAGAGAGAACACAGAGACAGAGGCAGTGAGTGTCATGGGTCAGTGTAGACATAGGCAGAAAACAGCATGCTAAAGGAAGGTAACCCGGCAAAGGGAGAAGTCAGGTGCTTGGGTAACACTGTGTTGTTTGTTTGTCTGTTTGCTATAGGGCACACTGCATGATAGCCAAACTCCCCATACTCGGTGAACTGTAGCGATCTCACCTAATTGCTGTAATGGTTACATCGCTGGACTCCCATGTAGTCGACCGTGGTTGAGTTCGGGATCCAGTGGCTTAAAACTCATGCTGGGTGCGTATGCGTGTGTGCCCCAAATCCCAAGGGGAGAATGGAGGAGAAGGGATTATGGCATGGCCATCACCCCCAGTGGGGGTGATTTCTTACTTTATGACTCTCTGTCTCCAGCAAACACAGGCACCCGATAGCACTCACAGGAGAGAGACAGAAAGAGAAAGGGCTAAAGCACCCCCGAGAAGGATAGCCACTTCACAATCCTTTCTCCTCCATTCTCCTCTTGGGGTTTAAGGCACACACACACACGTGCCCAGGAGGTTTTCAAGCCACCAGGTCTGGGACTTAAACCACACTGTCGGCCATGTGGGATCCAACTGCCTTAACCACCACGCCACCTGGCTGGCCCATCATTTGGGATGTTAATGCTATAATGCACACAGTTGAAATGAGGACTGGTTTGTGGTAATACAGGCTTACCAAAAGGAAGGTACTCTTCTTACATTCGTTTATACATTCGAAAAACATTTGGCCTTCTCAGATACCGCCGATATATTTCATAGATGCCATAATGTTTGCTTAAAAGCGTAAGAAGTAAGACAACCTGATCTAAGAGCAATCCTTCAGGAATCTTAATCTTAAAGATGGAAAGCTTTCCCATGGGCAGTAAAATGTTGGACACACGGCTTCGAACCAGAGACAAAGGTTCAGAGAGGCTGAGAATCCAGTCCACGATCACACAGTGAAGACGAAGCCCCAAAAGCCAGATCTCCATCCAGCAAGTGCCAGGTGCTTCCCCCTATAATCCAGCTAGACGATGCATCTTTGTCCTCTGAAAAAAAAGGGCTCACTTTTGAAGTTCTCCGTCTTTTGAGACTAGAAATTCTATAAGACAGCAAGGCCTTGTTTATTATTTTTTAAACACCGTTTTCTCCAGGAATCTGTTCTGGTCTTTCCCTTGCCCCTTCCACCTCCATGCCTGACTCAAGCCTCTGGATTTATTTAGTAGTGCTTGGAGTAAAGGGAGAGGGGAGGGGATGGTGTGAGAGTGTCTTTAATAAGCGTAAGCTGACTGGCTGCTAAATCCTTTTCAAGAATTGAAACGTTTGCTGTCTCGCTGCTTTTCAGTCAAATTATAGGGAATGATGTTTTGGATGATTAGGTCTGTGATGAAACTGGTTATAGAAGCTATTTCAGAGCCCACAGTGGTTCCCACTTAAATCTGAACACGAAGACCTGCCAAAGATACTCCATCTAAAACTATTTCAACTGGTTACGGTCTTCTGCACATGTCAATATTCTCTCCGTTACAAAGGTAATCAATAACTAGAGGGGAAAAAAAAGCAACTCTTGGTAGAAAAAAAGTATCTCTGGCAATCCTTGGCTGTCTGAACTACTGCTTTAGTTCTGTAACCTTCAGTGGTATTT
Source organism: Tupaia belangeri chinensis (assembly GCF_000334495.1). Taxonomy (NCBI): domain Eukaryota; kingdom Metazoa; phylum Chordata; class Mammalia; order Scandentia; family Tupaiidae; genus Tupaia; species Tupaia belangeri. The sequence goes on from NW_006205765.1 coordinate 754,683, forward strand.
GTTGGCCTAATTAGTCGGACTTTGTTATCTGGAGACGCTGTCCTCTGAAGTATTTTTGATCTCTGTGTTTACTCTTGGAATTGAATTTTTTTTTTCACTCCAAAGCATGCCAAAAATGCCATTGTAGACAGCCCAAGCTCACCCAGCATAAAGTGGAGTTATGATCCGATAGCAATCTGATCTCGTTTGAGCACCAAAGAACAGCATTTCAGTTCTTTTCCTCCCAAATGCCCATTTGGGGGTATGAGAGATCCTAAACAGCTCTGCAAATCAAAATTGTTAACTGCATGATAGCCAGACTCCCCATACTCTGTGAACTGTAGAGATCTCACCTAATTGCTGTTAACAGGCATGAACTATTATTACTAAAGAGCTGCCACATGCTTTTCTCTTAATTCAGACCTTTCGCAGGGAAGAATTTTGCAGAGCTAAGTTTGCATGCTATTAATATGTGCTATAATAGATCACAACAACAAGAGAAATACTAGGGCTGGGTGGTGATTTCCTGTCGTGACGACAATGTGTGTATGTGTTTTTTGTTTGCTTTGTTTGTTTTTAGTATACTATGAAAAGAAAGCTAGAACAAGTACAGTAGTTAGGAACAGTCAGCAACTCTCTATAATACTCAGGGCAGCTGTTTTCTCCTTCCGTACTCAGTACTCAGCCTTCCCTTTCCCACCCATTACCTCCGGAAGAAAATTCAATTCAAAGAAAACTGCATCAAACTTACTTTCGGCAAGTGGGATTAGTCTTTTCAACTCTAGCCCATTAGTAATCCCTAAAGGGATTTTGTTTCCTGCCCTAAATGCAGTGCAGACTGGGTGTAGTAAAGAGTGCAGGAAATAGCAAGCAAATGCCTTTAATAGCGTGTCCATGAGTCAATTCCATCCTGGAAAGGAATGAGATAGCCATCTAAAGAAGGCATGGGCAGGACCAGCATGTGGCATAATGGTTACATCGCTGGACTCCCATGTAGTCGACGGTGGTTGAGTTCGGGATCCAGTGGCTTAAAAATCATGCTGGGTATATGTGCGTGTGTGCCCCAAATCCCAAGGGGAGAATGAAGGAGAAGGGATTATGGCATGGCCATCACCCCGTGTGGGGGTGATTTCTTGCTTTATGACTCTCTGTCTCCGGCAAGCGCAGGCACCCCATAGCAAAAATCTCTCTTAAAAAAATTTTAAACAAAGAAGGCATGGGCCATAAAAAGTAGTCTTCCTCTCCAGCTGCACGTGAATTGTGAGAAATGGAGAAATCTTTGCAAATATGAAATAAGTTAATAAATGCAGATGTACTTTGTAAATATTAAAACATAAATATGCACTGCCCTTGTGACTTGGTTAAATGTAAGTGGAAAAATTCTAAAATAGTCCTCTGTGATGAACAAGACCCAAGAACTGCTAACTCTGTCCTCTGCCTGCCTTTGTACAGCTCCTCCTGTGAAAGGCCTCACCTTGTACGGAAGGCTTTCTCTTTTCCCTCAGCTGGGGGAATGTGGTTGTTGACAGGGTTCTATGACTGAGGAGAGCCAAGATAAAAGAAAAGGTGGTGTTCTCAAGTACACAGATGGAGAAAAGAAATTCCCCAACTTCTTTTTTTTTTAACCATTTTTTTTTTCATTGCCAGAGGGCATGTTTGCTCACCAGAGAGAGAAAGAAATACACTTCAGTGGAATATGGTCATGCCACCATCCTTTTTCCTCTAGTCCTTCTTCTTTCTGTGAGGATTTTTGGCGCGCACACACACATGCACCCAGAGTGTTTGTCAAGTCACTGAGCCAGGATTCAAACGAAGGTCGGCCATGTGGGATCCAGTTCCCTTAACAACTGAAGTATAGGCTATCCCTCCTCCAATATATGTGACCAGGAAGAGAATAGTGGGGGGACCAGCAGATAGCATAATGACTACATTGCTGGACTCCCATGTAGTTGACCATGGTTCGAGTCCTGGACCCAGTGGCTTAAACTCACACTGGGCACATGTGTGGGCGTGCCCACCCAAGATCCCGAGAAGAGAATGGACAAGAAGCAATTGCAGCATGGCCATTCCCCCCTGGGGGATGATTTCTCACTTTCTGTCTCTCTGTCTCTGTCTTTCAGCCCTATAGCAAAAGCCTCTCCGATGATATGCTGGTAGACATTCAACTACTGCTCACTGGGAGGGAGAGGGGGGAAGTATTCTTATACAAATGTTACTTGTATAAGCTTAATACAAATTTCATTAATATAAAGGATATATAGCACCCAAATTATAAATAATAACAATTTATATGGTACTCTTTATTATGAATTCTAGATAACCAACAGATTCTCATACAATTCTTTGTAGAGTTTTGCCAAATTCTTGCATCTATATTCCATATACGGTTGCAATTGACAAAGAAGTGGAGTTTCAATATAAATTTTGGTTGATCTTTTCCTTTATGTGAACAAGTAGAAAGAAAGTGAAATAATAGTCATATGTCAGAACTTTCACTTGTCCACTAGTGACATGAATGATTTCCTGCCAAATCAGATGATAGTTTCAAATCCTGGGAGAATTTCAACTTTTTTTCTTTTTAACTTGCTATAGGGCATGTATGTCCACTGAGGAGAGAGAGAGAAAAATCGCCTGCCAAATGGGATGGCCAGGAGCAATCTCTTTTCCCCCATTCTCCTCTCTGGATTTTGGCACTTACGCACACGTGCCTGGCATGTTTTCTCAAGCCACCGTGTCTGGGACTCAAACCACGCAATAGGCCATGTAGGATCCAACTGCCTTAACCACCACACCATTGGCTGTTCCCCTGCCTCAACTTTTTATACTATTCATAATATAACAGTTAAAGATATTACTTACTTCTAAAATAAAAACTCTTTTTTTTTTTAGTTTTTCAGAGAAAATGAGAGAGCACTTCCATAGGGAATGGTCACATCACAATCTCTTCTCCTCCATCTCCTCCTCTTTTCAAAAGTTTGGGCACAGTTGTAGGTGTACATGACGTGTATCTCAAGCCACGAGGTCCAAGACTCAAATCAGTCATGTGGGATCCAGCTGCCTTAACCATAACACTACTGGCTGGCCCAAATTGACCACTTTTTGGCCCAATTACTTGAAATGATGGTTAAGATATAAAGAAACCCAGCTAAGCACCCGGCCAAGCTTCTGGACATCTTTGAAAGTCCCACTCAATGTTGGTGTTAATCTTCATCCATGATCTTTCTAGTTCAACGATTATATTGAACAACTACTTTGCTTTGTTCTGAACGCCTCTACCCACCACTTGAGCAGTGTTGTTCCTGAGCCTGCCACAGCCTTCTGCAGAGCACTCCCCAAACCCATGATCTGATCAGCTAGGCTCCACCAGGATGTAGCGCTCAGCTGCTGAATCCCAGTAAGATGGCTGGCCAAAGGGAAGCTGGGGGACACTTGAGTAATTTCAATACTCTTCTAGAGGATACTTGACCTAAAAGAGGAAGAGATTCCTGGAGCTACATTTGAGTGTAGTACTCTGTCTATCTGAGATGAAAGAAAAGAGGGTGAGTAGCCACATGGAATGGTACCCAGGCCCTTATCTTAAGGTACTGATGAATTTTTTTTTTTTTAATGAGAGGTTTTTGCTATAGGGCACATGCGCTTGCTGGAGAGTCAGAGAGAAACAGAGAAATCACCCCCCAGAGGGGATGGCCACGCCACAGTTCCTTCTCCATTCTTCTCTTGGGATTCTGGGCATGCACACATACATGCCCAGTGTGTTTTAAATGTTGGGTCCAGGACTCAAACCACAGTTGACTACATGGGAGTCTAGTGACATAACCATTACACCATCTGCTGGTCCAAAGGCATTGATGAAATCTTAACTACAACACTTTTGCCTCTGTAGCTTAGGACAAACCCAAACATCAAAATCATCAAAAATCAGGAGCTTGGAAAACAGCCTGGCTCTCCTGAGAAGCCCAAATCAGCCTTGGGTCAGGAAGGAGTGAGAATAGAGAGACCAGTGTAACTACAGCTTGGGAGAATCCACTAGCTCTTTCCTGCAAGCTCAAAAAATAATCCACATCTAAACACCCAAAAAAGAAGAAATGAGTGATTCAGCTGAGGTGGCGGAGGCATTTACCAGTGTAAACGGAACACCGAGGTTTTTGATCTTCTACAATGGATGAACCACAGGAAGTGAGTGCACTTCCACCACGTCCAATGCAGTACATCAAAGAATAAACAGATGAAAATATTCAGGAAGGGTTAGCCCCCAAGCCACCCCCTCCAATAAAAGACAGTTACATGATGTTTGACAACCAGTTCCAATGTGCTATCTTATCATCCATCCTTCGGAAAGCCAGGCTTTGAAAGGCTTCATCCTATGCAGTTCGATCACAAGAAAGAACTGAGAAAACTCAATTATGCCCATCCTTATTAATTTTTTAGACCTTTTAGATATATTGGTAAGCAGCCCTGGGAGTATAAAACGAGAAGAGAAATTAGAAGATCTTAAGCTGCTTTTTGTACATGTGCATCATCTTATAAATGAATACCGACCCCATTAAGCGAGAGAGACCTTGAGCGTTGTGATGGAGGTCCAGAAACGTCAATGACTCGAAACAGCTGAGAGGTTTCAGAAACACCTAGAACGAGTAATCAAGATGATTCAAAATTGCTTGGCTTCTTTGCCTGATGATTTGCCCCCTTCTGAAGCAAGGTGGAGAGTAAAAACTGAACCAATGGATGCTGATGATAGTAACAATTGCTCTGGACAGAATGAACAACAAAGAGAAAATTCAGGTCATAGGAGAGACCAGATTATAGAAAAAGATGCTGCCTTGTGTGTCCTAATTGATGAAATGAATGAATGACTGTGAACAATTTTTCCTTTCCTTTTGGTAACTAGCATCATATATTAGTTTATTTTCGTTTGGACAGTCTGAAAAGAGATATAACTAAAAATGTAAGCAGATTTATCTTGACTCTAATTTTTTCAATTCCGAAGTATTTTAGTTAGCAATGTCACTGTATTAAAAATAGAGGCAAATGAGTAGTTACAGTAGTAATCATTTTAAAAAGTAAAGTGTCTGGGCCAATCCTGTAGTATAGCGCAGCACTTAAGTGCTGTACATAGGGAGCCAGATCTCACGTGGCTAACTGGTTCAAATCCTACCCCCAGTGGTTTGGGGAAAAAAAAGCTAGGTACATACGTGCACATGCTTAAAATCCTGACGGGATAGAGAAGTGGAAGGAAAGCAATTGCTATGACCATTCCTCATTCGGGGGTGCCTCTCTCCACCCTTCCCCCATTGAGCACACACTCTCTCTGGAAATAAAATAAATGTGTTTACAGGTGTGCGTGGAGCATTTTAGACTTCCAGTAAAACTTTCAAAGTATCTTTGGTAAATAGCAACTATCCTTGAAAATTAGATTTGTCATTTGAGAGTGATAAATAAGCGACACCAAGTTGTATAAAGTGAAATTAAATTTTTGCTTAATTGTCAAAACAGTATAACATGTTAGAAGAGCTCAGTAGAGTTATAAACCAGGAACTTTATTTTTCCTCATGACTGCTCCAGTAAACCCACTGTCTTAGCTTTTTGTCCCTATCTTAGATGTCATCTTGCAAGGGACTCCATTAAGATATTTTCCCCCCGACCCCGTCACTCAGGTAATAAATTCTTTAATCACTTTTAGTTTCATACATTTATTTTAGTAAGATGTCTATGTGTTTACACATTTTTTTTTAACCTAAGTTCAGACTTAGACTAGAAGCCTGTGTCGTCCCCTAATAGACGGAGAGATTAAAAAACATTCAGCATTGAGCATCGCAGTGCGGAATATGCTTGCATAGTGACTTACAAAGTAAGGGAAAGCAGACATTTTTAAAAGAAAAAAGGGATTACATAAATTGGGGACAGTTAATCCTGAGCTACTAGGATCATTAACAAAGGTTGCATCAATCCATGGTTGGACGCAGTATTTTTTGTGTAAGTTTGAAATGGCTTATGCAAGGAGAGTCCTTGTGACAGTTTTTTTGTATCAGGCACACATCCATGAGAAGAATCCTCTTCATGGCTTTCCCTGGCTCTATTTAGTCAGGATCACAAGTTGACACAAATGACTCCATTTGTTTTAACAACTTTGATACCTACAATGAGAAAGAAGTTTGGTGACAACTGTTGGATACCTTCTAAAGATTCTTCCTTCTCTGTGATATGTTGCTGAGATCCGGCTGTGCAGCCAGGGACTACATTTTCCCTGCTGTGCCACTGTGACTAAGTTCTGGGCACTGGAATGTGAGTCTAGGAATCCAGGCCTGACCCATAAATTCTTGCACATTATCTTTCTTATCTGATGGTTGGATGATGTCACTCAGGATAACTTTGGAAGTTACTTAAAGATGGCAAAGTGGTCAAAGAAGTAGTATACTGAACTGCAGTACTGGAAGTTAATGGGTTTGGATTCCCGTTGACCTAAAAACATGCTGAATAAATACGCAAGTGCCCAAGATTGGTGAACTGGAGGGATAGGGGAGGGGGTCACAGCATAGTGGGACCCTGTTGAAAGTCTCTCCTTTGCATTTGTGTGTATGAACTCTTATCATGAATAAAACAAATGAAATAAAAGATGGAAAAAAAAAAAAAGAAATGAGTAATCTCCATGAAAAGTCTAAGAATAAGTAGAGTCAGAAGAGACAGGGTTAAAAATCTCTGTTCCCTCATTGATTAGCTGTCTGACCTTAAGCAAGCTGCTTATGTCTCTGAACTTCAGTGTCCTTGCTAGGAATACAGGGATAATAATTTTACTTATATTTTAGAGTAATCTGTAGGTTAAATATATGTCATATATGTAAAGCAATTAGTGCATAGTAAATATCCAAAATATTAGCTTTAAAAACAGAAAGAAAGAAAAAATCTTGTAACAAGAGGAAGCATCTATAGTTATTTTTTTTTTTTTGGAGAGATTTTCACTGTAGGGCGCGTGCACTCGCCAGACAGACAGAGAGAGACATAGAGACAGAAAGTGAGAAATCACCCCCCAGGGGGGATGGTCACGCTGCAATCCCTTCTCCTCCATTCTCCTCTCGGGATCTTGGGCACGCTTGGAAAAAAACAAAACAGTATTTTCCAACTAGATCTACAAGACAAAAGGAAAAATAAAGAAATGTGTGAGTAAAAGGATGTCAGGGGACCAGCAGGGGGTGTAGTGGTTCCATCACCAAACTCTTACATGGCCAGCCATAGTTCGAGTCCTGGACCCAGTGACTTGAAAATCACACCGGGCACATGTGTGTGCATGCCCAGGATCCCGGAGGAGAATAAAAGAGAAGAGGTTGTGGCATGGCCATCTCCGCTGGGGGGTGATTTCTCACTTTCCCTCTCACCATCTCTGCTTCTCTCTCTCCAACAAGTACACACACCCTAAGGCAAAAGCCTCTGGAAGAAAAAAAATAAAGACAGAGAGAGAGGATGTCAGAATGGGATTCCAATGGACCACAAAGGCCCATGGCGTCTACCTCCCACATATCTCTGAAACCTGCCTCGTTCTCCCATCAGCACGGCCACCATCAGCCCACAAGGACATAGCCACCCACTGGATGCTGCGTCGACCTCTGCCCCTCTCCCTCTCCCTGCCAAAACTTCAGGTTTTACCACTTCATTTTCTACATTGCAGCTAGAGGGCCTTTGTCAAAAATGCAAATCTAGGGGCAAACGGGTGGCATAGTGGTTAAGGCACTGTACTCGCACATGGCTGACCGCAGTTCAAGTCCTGGACCTGGTGGCTTGAAACGCATGCTGGGCACGTGTGTATGTGTCCAAAATCCCAGAAGGAGAATGAAAGAGAAGGGAGAAGGGACTGCAGTGTGGCCATCCCCTTTGGGGGGTGATTTCTTACTTTCCCTCTTACCATCTCCCTCTCTCTCCAGAGAGTACACATACCCTGTGGCAAAAATCTTTTAAAAAATGCAAATCTAATTATGACAGTACTGTCTATTCCTTCCTATGACTCACAGAAAAAAGAAAAATAAGTCATCAAAATGGTCTGCTGGGGCCGGCTGGTGGTGAGGGGATTAAGGCAGCTGGATTCCACATGTTCTACTGTGCAGTTCAAGTCCCAGGCCCGGTGGCTTGAAAAACATGCCAGGAGTGGGTGCATGTGTGCCCAGAATTCCAAAAGGAGGAAGAGAGAGAGATAGAGGAGAAGAGATTGGGG
>NW_006205765.1:762872-810503 GCF_000334495.1 Tupaia belangeri chinensis
CCCGATGAGAGGGGGGGATGTGCACCTCTCTCTCTCTCTCTCTCTCTCTCTCTCTCTCCCTCGTGAATTCACACTCCCTCTGGCATGTGCACATGCCCTAAGAAAGAAATCACCCCCTGGCAGCAGAGGTAGCCATACGGCAATCCCTTCTTCTCCATTCTCCTCTTTGGATTCTTGGGCATAGATGCACACGTACCCAGTGTAATTTTCAAGCCCCTGGGTCTGGAACTTGAACCATGGAGTTGGCCATGTAAGATCCAGCACCTTAACCTCCATACCACCTGCTGGACCTCTTCACAATCTTTTAAGTGAAAGAGACAAATCACAGAGATAGATAGTTCCATACAATAGTCGCCAATACGTTAGGACAGTGTGTACTATGAGTAATTTTTCCAATGTTCCCTTAATGTTGTGATCAGTTTGTTAATACAGCTTTTAAACTGAATGTAAAGGGAGTAACTTCGAAATGTTGAGCCAGCCTATGCCCATAGTTTCGGGAGACAGAAAGAAAATGTAAAGGCTTCCGACATGTACCTCCTGAATCGGAAGGAGAGAGCCAGCCTGGCCGAAGGATTTCCATTACCTTGAACAACCCCATATCAAAGTCAGGACATGTGGATTCACCCCAAGTTATCTACATTATCATTTCAATTAAACATATGGCTGAGGAATCTAATGAAGGAGGCTTGAGTGATGGCCATAGAATCAATAGTCTTTCTGGACTTATCGATTTAGCATTCTCCGTGCAGTAGAATTGATTTATGTCCTCAGATTTATTTTGATAACTCAATGATAACTACACTATTCCTAAGTTAATGTCATCTTTTCTTCAGGCCAAAATTTTTTCTAAGCGAGGGAAAAAAATTTTTTTTTTACATCAAGCCAAGCTGATTTGGCTAAGTAAGTCTACGGCTAACAGGATACCATAAATCAAGAAAGAAGCACGTTCCACTACAGCTGTAAATCTTCTGTGGTATGGAAAAGTACAACAGCATTTATTTGTCAGTGTTGTGATTACATCATGCAGGACTTCCCTGTCAAAATTCGTATCTTCCAGCATAAATCCTTTTTCTACTGCGCCATTCCTGTGAGTGCGATAGATTGTTTAAAAACTACATTAATTTCCAGCTCCCACATTCTGAGTTTCCAGAATGTGTAAGCTAGTTGGGTCTCAAATCCTAATTAGCATGATCTTATTGAATGAAATAAATCATCTATTTTGTGCAAGGAATAGTCATTTCAGGCAAACACAAGCAAAAAGATTCATCAATGCCATGTAAATGAATATATTTGCAAATGCCTTCTTGGAAAAAAACAAAACAGTATTTTCCAACTAGATCTACAAGACAAAAGGAAAAATAAAGAAATGTGTGAGTAAAAGGATGTCAGGGGACCAGCAGGGGGTGTAGTGGTTCCATCACCAAACTCTTACATGGCCAGCCATAGTTCGAGTCCTGGACCCAGTGACTTGAAAATCACACCGGGCACATGTGTGTGCATGCCCAGGATCCCGGAGGAGAATAAAAGAGAAGAGGTTGTGGCATGGCCATCTCCGCTGGGGGGTGATTTCTCACTTTCCCTCTCACCATCTCTGCTTCTCTCTCTCCAACAAGTACACACACCCTAAGGCAAAAGCCTCTGGAAGAAAAAAAATAAAGACAGAGAGAGAGGATGTCAGAATGGGATTCCAATGGACCACAAAGGCCCATGGCGTCTACCTCCCACATATCTCTGAAACCTGCCTCGTTCTCCCATCAGCACGGCCACCATCAGCCCACAAGGACATAGCCACCCACTGGATGCTGCGTCGACCTCTGCCCCTCTCCCTCTCCCTGCCAAAACTTCAGGTTTTACCACTTCATTTTCTACATTGCAGCTAGAGGGCCTTTGTCAAAAATGCAAATCTAGGGGCAAACGGGTGGCATAGTGGTTAAGGCACTGTACTCGCACATGGCTGACCGCAGTTCAAGTCCTGGACCTGGTGGCTTGAAACGCATGCTGGGCACGTGTGTATGTGTCCAAAATCCCAGAAGGAGAATGAAAGAGAAGGGAGAAGGGACTGCAGTGTGGCCATCCCCTTTGGGGGGTGATTTCTTACTTTCCCTCTTACCATCTCCCTCTCTCTCAAAAAAAAATTCTAATATAATTATGACAGTACTGTCTATTCCTTCCTATGACTCACAGAAGAAAGAAAAATAAGTCATCAAAATGGTCTGCTGGGGCCGCCTGGTGGTGAGGGGATTAAGGCAGCTGGATTCCACATGGGCTACTGTGCAGTTCAAGTCCCAGGCCCGGTGGCTTGAAAAACATGCCAGGAGTGGGTGCATGTGTGCCCAAAATTCCAAAAGGAGGAAGAGAGAGAGATAGAGAAGAAGAGATTGTGGCATGACCATCCCCCATGGTGGGGAGGGGTTCTTTTGTACTTCTCTCCCTCTCTCTCTCTCTCTCTCTCTCTCTCTCTCTCTCTTTCTTGCTCTCTGGTGAGTTCACACTCCATCTGGCAAATTTTCTTAACTAAAGATCTATGAAACCCTACCTGCCTCTCCTACTCTTGTGGTCTCTATTCCAGCTAGGCTGGGTCTCCCAACATCCCCACTATGCCCCTCAATCACACACACACACACACACACACACACACACACACACACGCCAGCCCCTCCATCTATGACATGCCCTCTGTTTGCCAAGTTAATTCCCACCATCCTATAATCCTGGCCACAGCACTTCTCCCAGAAAGGGCTCTCTGAGTCCCAACATGGGTTAGACCCTTCCACAATCTACACGTCTCCTTTGCAGCCCTTCCGTGATTCTGTTTCATTTCTGTCTTCCTTGTTAGACTCTAGCTCCTTGAGAACAGGGACAAGATCTATTTCTTCTCCATTCCCCTGTCCTGCCACAGTGCCTGGCCCCCACTCCAGTAGCTCAGCTCAGCCCATGTATGACAACTTCTTGACTGAAATAAGTCAGATCAGCAGCCACAAGAACCAGAAGAGCAGGAGGAACATTCATGGGGGCAGGACTGAAGATTAGATATGAGAACACGCCAGGGGGCACTGTGGAGAAGGCAGGACCCAACCAGTAGTTGTATGAATATCTGGGGTGCTGCTATGACCATCTTCCTAATTAATGATGCTTTTCATTGTCAATTGAAACCAGCAGAAAAAAAGAAGCAAAAATATTATATAATAAATGAGCTCCCAAATATCTTTCACCTAGATTCATTTACCTAAATTAGCAACATCTTGCCATGCCGGCATTATCTTTCTACATAGATGTGCACACCTAGCTGTGTACTCTTATACACATCACATAATTCTTCTTGTTCATTTATTTACTTTTGTTGAAGCATTTGCAATAAGGCACCAACCCATGACCTTTCCCCCCTAAATCTTTCAGTGTGCATCTCCCAAATATTGGATTGTCAGAAAAGTTATAGAAAAACATAGAGGGGCCAGCAGGTGGCGTGGTGGTTGGGGGCGCTGGACTCCCATGTGGCCAACCATGGTTTGAGTCCTGGACCTGGCAGCTTGCTTTCTCACTTTCCCTTTCTCTCTTTTTCTCACTCTGTTCCTCCCTGGTCAAATTTAAAAATAAATAAATAAAGTTAAATCAAACAATTCTTCAAAAAAATTAGAAAAAATATGTCACAACTATTCCAACAACCCAATACGAAGACATTCTCTTCCACAGCCATAGTGGCAACTACCAAATTCATAAAATGTACCACTCATACAATATTGCTTTTGTGTGTTTTTGGTTTCTGTTTTCTCTTTTTACAATATTGTTATCTAATTATAACCCACACTCAAATTTTGCCAACCTAATTTGTGTATTTAAACATCTTAAACAATTACCAGGAAAGGACAGCTAGCTGCTGAATGGTGGAACCTAGCCTCCATAGACTGGAAGTAGCAAATTATTAAAACCCAATAAAACCCCTAAACTGGGAAACTCTTAGATAAAGTAAAATTCCCACATTGTCTCTGAACTGAAGCAAACCACCTTCAGGCAAAATTCTAGGATCAGTTTGGCCTCTTAAAAAGCCTCCAGAGGGAACCAGCAGTTAGCGTAATGGCTATGTTGCTGGACTCCCACGTAGTCGACCGCGGTTCGTGTCCCGGACCCGGTGGCTTAAAACTCACGCCAGGCGCGTGTGTGTGCGTGCCCAAGATCCCGAGAGGAGAATGGAGGAGAAGGGATTGCGGCGTGACCATCCCCCCTGGGGGGTGATTTCTCGCTTTCTGTCTCTATGTCTCTCTCTGTCTGTCTGGCGAGCGAACGCGCCCTACAGTGAAAATCTCTCCAAAAAAAACAAACAAAAAAAAAGCCTCCAAAGACAACCCCCCTAGGCTTAAAAACCTTTGGACGAGCTCGCATCCATCTTCCACGTCTCGCTAGGTGGACCGATCGCACAGCACGAGCTCATTCCTCAGCGTATGCGCCTTCTCTCCCCACTGGGTCACAGAGAGAGATGGCAGCAGAGTTGATAAGGGCAGGGACAGAGCTGGACGTGGGACAAGCACAGCCAGGGAACACTTGGTGAATTAAATGGCCCATGGGAGGCAGTTCACACCCGAAAGAGCAATTTAAAGTATTTATGACGGCTGATGGGCCCTGAATTAGTTATAAGTTCCTAGAGAGAAAGATCTTGAAGTTATCACAAGGCGAGCACGGAGGACAGCTGCTCCGAGTGCACTGGAGGTCAGGAAGGAGACGCCGCTATTAGTCTGCATTAAGGCGCGGGCCTGGTAATGGTGTGCTACTGTGTAATACAAATGCTGCGCCTGACCTTCGCTGCCACGCTGTTCCGGCACTTCATCTCTGAAGGAAATAGAAGAGGCCACAGGAGGGCCACAGGATGATGAGTCCATCAGCGAAGGCACAAAACCTCTAAACGAGGAAACGTTTAATTACAGAGGCAGCTAATTAGGAAGAAGAAAGGAGAAAATGGACAGAGGTGTGTACTTGGAAAGAAAAGGACACAGAGGTGACTGAGTGGGGCCTCACAGGTTCTAAATGAGACTTTCAGACAGTGCCCGTGAGGTTGCTTTTGAAAGAAAATTCCTAGTTCATCCACATACTCTTTGGAGGAAATAAAAGTTCCGACTGAGACAAGCAGTTGCAAACATCTAAATAAATACGAGGGACTTTAGAAACTTCGCGGGAAATGGAATCAAAGTACACATTTATTTTGGTGACCAAAATTCAAATGCATAATTTTGGGGGGGGGGGGGGGGGGGTTTTTGTTTTTCGTGCGGCGCCAGACAGACAGAGAGAGACAGAGAGATAGAAAGCGAGAAATCACCCCCCAGGGGGGATGGCCACGCCGCAATCCCTTCTCCTCCACTCTCCTCTCGGGATCTTGGGCACGCACGCACACGCGCCCGGCGTGAGTTTTAAGCCACCAGGTCCGGGATGTGAACTGCGGTCGACTACGGGAGTCCAGCAACATAGCCATTACGCTAACTGCTGGTTCCCAAATGCATAATTTTCACCCAATGCTCATTATCCACATACTTTTTGAAGATACTACATATGTGCCTGTTTGGAATTGACAAAAAAAATTGTAACCAGTTATGAATTGTCTTATCCAGAAAGTTGTGTAGAAAAAAGTCCTGAATCCAGTCACGTATTGTTGGTTGTTAGATAAAAATGCCATCAGCTGGGACCAGCAGTTAGCGTAATGGCTATGTCGCTAGACTCCCATGTAGTCGACTGCGGTTCGAGTCCCCGACCAGGTGGTTTAAACTCACACAAGGCGCGTGTGCGTGCGTGCCCAAGATCCCGAGAGGAGAATGGAGGAGAAGGGATTGCGGAATGGCCATCCCCCCTGGGGGGTGATTTCTTGCTTTCTGTCTCTCTGTCTCTCTCTGTCTGTCTGGCGAGCGCACACCCTATAGCAAAAAAAAAAAAAAAAATGCCATCAGCTAAGACATGGTGACAGAATACTTACTCTGAGTCAAGGATCAGCAAGCAAACTATAGCCAAAGGCCGTTTCCAGCCTGTGGTCTGTTTGTGTACTGTCAGCAAGTTAATAATAAGTTTTCCACTTTAAAAAATGGTTGAAAGGGGCCGGCAGGTGGCATGGTGGTTAACGGTGCTGGACTCCCACATGGCTGACAATAGTTCAAGTCTCGGACCTGGCAGCTTGATTTCTTGCTTTCCCTTTCTCCCTCTCTCTCTGTCTCTGGCTGGTCAAATTTGAAAAATAATAATAACAAATGGAATTAAATAAACCGATAATCTTTTTTCAGATGGTTGAAAAAGTCAGAAGGAGAATAGTACTTCATGGCATGTAGAAATTCTACGAAATTCTGATCTTCACGCTCAGGCGATTTTATTGGCATACAGTCACACCATTCACGGTCTCTTGCATGGCAACAGCAGGACTGAGTAGTTGTGACAGAGACTAGATGGCCCACAAGTCTTTTTCATAAAAAGAAAAAAATCTGTCCACCTCCACTCTTCTGGGTTGTAAGCGTTCGTTGTTTTCTCCCCCACCCCCCAGTATGCCCAAGGCCCTAGACAATTGTCACTGTGCTACAGTTCCCGTATTGTGTCTGGTCTGCAGATGGAAAGTCCTTTAAGCCTCTTGCCAGAGTCCCAGGCCTAAGCCCCCAGGGTAGGCAGCAGGTAGAATGCTGGTAAAAGGACCGAAAGGAAGCTCTGGCACTAACAAAGAGGGCCACGCACTACAACAGATCCCAATCGGGGTTGCCCAACCAGCTGCCGGACCCCTGGAAAGGTTCCCCAGCAACCTAGAGTCAGCCTGTGCAGAATCTTTGACTTCACAGAAGCAGTTGGTGAGCAAATACTATTTGCTCACCAGAGCCACCAATACCACAGTTGCTAGTTTGTGAAATGTCCAGGGATATAAAACACATCTCAAGGGGCCAGCAGGTGGCATGGTGGTTAAGGTGCTGGGCTCTCACATGGCTAACAGTGGTTCGAGTCCCAGACCCAGCAGCTTGACAATCACGTTGGGTACATGTGTGTGCATGCCCGAAATCCCAAGAGAAAAATGGAAAAGAGGGGATTGCAGCATGGCCATCTCCCTGGGGGGAAGGGGTGGCATCTCTCTTCCCATTTCACTGTCTCTGTCTCTCTCCAATGATCATACACACCCTATGGTAAAATCTTCTTTAAATTTTTTTAATTTTAAAAAAGACACATCTCAAATGTACAGAAAGGTTTTTGGAAAAAAATAAAATAATGCAGGCCCAGCAGGTGGCATAGTGGTTAAGGTGCTCGACTCACACATAGTCGACTGTGTTCAAGTCCCAGACCCAGTAACTTGAAACTCAACCCGAATGCATGTGATGCATGCCTGAAATCCTGAGAGGAGAACGGAAGAGAAGAGACTGTGGCATGGCCATTCTCCAGAGGGTAATTTCTCATTTTTTGTCTCTGTCTTTCTGTTTCTCCAGCAAGCACACATGCCCTATAGCAAAAATCTCTCAAAAATAAATATATAAATGAGCTATAGGGAAAATACTGCTTCGTTCATATAAATACAGTACACAGTATTGTGAATTCACAGAAAAGAATATCTTTTGATTCTCTTTTTTTTTTTTAAAGAAGTTTTTGCTTTAGGGCGCATGCGCTCGCCAGACAGACAGAGAGAGACAGAGAGACAGAAAGCAGGAAATCACCCCCCAGGGGGGATGGCCACGCCACAATCCCTTCTCCATTCTCCTCTCGGGATCTTGGGCACGCACGCACACATGCCCGGCTTGAGTTTAAGCCACCAGGTCTGGGACGCGAACCGCAGTTGACTACGTGGGAGTCCAGCAACATAGCCATTACGCTAACTGCTGGTCCCAATATCTTTTGATTCTCAATGACAATATATTATTCCTTAAAAAAAAATACATAACTGAAAAGAATATATTGATACCTGTTAATATGGTGGAAATACACTTAAATATATAACATAAGGAGAATTGTGCCCATCTGTGTGGTTTGCATTTGGGGGTGGGGGTTAATATTTCTTTTTTTTTACATTGAATCACTATGTAACATTACAGTATACCAAATACATTTTCCCATCATGAACATACTGGATATTGAGTAAGTCAAAGATATCATCATACACATTATAATCAACAGATTTATTTCTATTTTTGTTCCCTTAAATATTTGTCTCATTTTTATTTTTGTTTAGAGGATATAAAACTTTCACCTTGGCAGATATGTGCGTTGCCAAGCTCTGCCACTAGGGGGAAGCATGACCCGCTATTTTACCTTTTTTTCCAGTCTTCCAACTCTCACTGTTAACAGTATGTTATACTCACAGGAAAACCTGCACATATAATATGCAATTATATATTATATAATGAAATATTTATTATGTATACTATGTTGTGAATATACTATTATATACATTACATGTTATAGTATAATGCACATTACATAAAATTTAAAATATGTTGTATATATAATATGTAAGTTGGGAGAAAATGTAAAATATATCCTATACACACATAAATAAAGCAAATTTCATTGGAACACAAAGAATTCTGTTGGAGTTTCTTTTTCTATTAAAAGAATGCAAGCTGAGCGGCTCAACATTAAGAGAGATACAGGTAGGTAAGAGACTTCCCATCGGAAAGCTCCAGAAAGGCTTAGATACCCTAGAAGGCTGAGTGATCACTGACTACTCATGAAAGGAGAGACAAAGCAAGAATCACAGGATGTACAGTGTCAATAGCCAAGGACTCTGAGAGATGCCCAGCCCAAATCAGAAACCAAGGGCCAAGGGGCTGGCAGGTGGCATGGTAGATAAGGGTGCTGGACTCCCATATGGTTGACCATGGTTCGAGTCCCAGACCTGGCAGCTTGCTTTCTTGCTTTCTCTCTCTCTCTCTCTCACTCATTCTATCCATCTCTGGTCAAATTAAAATAAATAAATAAGGTTAAATAAAATAATTCTTTTTAAAAAGAGAGAGAGAAAAAAAAAAAGAAAGAATCCAAGCGACAAGATCTGAAGACAGAGTCAAGTCTACATGAGGGAGCCCTGGGGGCTTGAGGCAGGATCAGAGCCGTGACAAAGCCAGGTAAGAGTCCAGGCTTAGAAATAGTAGCAAATGGAGTCTCCAAATAGCTCAGTAGATCGCACACTCGGAATTTCAAAACTGTGATTTTAAATTCATTCCCAAAATAAGACTAGGAGTGGCTGAAGAAAGATTAAAATTCCAACCTCTTCAGACATTCTGAAACATAAAACCCTGGATGTCTGTGGGTGATGTAATCCAGAAAACATCTTGGTCAATGTCTAACTGGGAATGAAAGGTTTTCCAGAACCTGGAGATTCCGGCGTGCAAGGCAGTTCCCAGTGCTCGCGAGGGTCAGGAGGAGGTTACCTTCTGTACAGTACGCAGAAAGCATCTGATCACGCTTCTCAGCACCCATCCCACTTTCCACCTGCATCACTTCATTGAATCCTCATAAAAGCCTATGGGGTAGGGATCACTTTTTTTTTTTCCTATAGGGCATATATGCTTGCCGGAGAGACAGAAAGAGTCGGCAAGACAGAAAGCAAGAAACCACCTCCCAAGAAGGGATGGCCATGCCACAATCCCTTCTCCTCCATTCTCCTCTTGGGATTTTGGGCACACATGCACATGCATCCGGCCTGAGTTTTAAGCCAACAGGTCCAGGGCTAAAACCACGGTCGACCTCGTGGGAGTCCAGCAACCTAACCATTATGCCATCTACTGGTCCTGGTAGGGGTTACTTTCATACCCATTTTACAGATGAAGAAACAGACTCGGAGAGCTTAAGTAACTCGCCAAGGCCACAGCACTGGGTGGTGATAGCAGGACTTAAAAATGGAAAACTCGGGACCAGCAGTTAGCGTAATGGCTATGTCGCTGGACTTCCATGTAGTCAACCGCAGTTTGTGTCCCGGACCCGGTGGCTTAAACTCACGCCGGACGCATGTGCGTGCATGCCCAGGATCCCGAGAGGAGTATGGAGGAGAAGGGATTGCAGCATGGCCATCCCCCCTGGGAGGTGTCACTTTCTGTCTCTCTGTCTCTCTCTGTCTTTCTGGCGAGTGCACGCGCCCTATAGGGAAAACCCCTCCAAAAAAAAAAAAAAAAAAAAAGGAAAACTCTCTTGCTCCAAAATTGCCTGTTCTTTGCACATTTACTGCTTCCAAATGAAGTCCTTCACTAAGAGCAAAGGAGTGCATAGGGAGACAAGCTTCAATGCAAGTAAAAGGCCTGAATATATCAAAAAGAAGGGGGCCAGCAGGTGCTGTGGTGGTTAAGGGACTCAGTCCCACAGTCCCACTTGACTGTGCAGTTCAAGTCTCAGACTCCATGGCCTGAAGAACATGCCAGGCACGTGTGCATCTGCGCCCAAAATCCTGACAGGAGAATGGAAGAGAAGGGAGTGCTACATGGCCATCCCCACAGAGGGTGATTTCTCACTTTCCGTCTCTGTCTTTCTCTCTCTGTCTTGCTCTTGAGTGCATGTGGCCTATATCAAAAAAAAAGAAAAAAAAGGCAACTGAAGCTATGCTCTAAACCCTATCTTCTAGACCCCTGAAACACTGAGACAGGGTCATTGAAATCCTCACTGCTTATTGAACCTCCTGCCTGAAGGAAGAAACTCCTTTTTATAAATCTGAATTCAAAATCTTTCTGGGGATACCATGTTGCAAAACACAGTAGAGGAGAGATTTTTGTCACAGAATGACCAAAAACCACCACAGAGGTACAAGAAATATTAGAAACCAAGAAAATATTTCTCTCCTTAGGGAAAATCTTTCATCATCCACAAACAGCAGTAGAACTCATCAAAATGTCCAATAGAGAATTCAGAATATTCATAGTGACAAAACTAAACAAGATGCAAGAGCAGAGAGACAACTCCAAAAGATGCAGGAGAAAAGAGACAATGAGTTCCAGGAGGTGAGGAAGTTCTTGCACAATCTGAAAGAGGAAATACATACCATAAAAAAGAATCAAATGGGGACCAGCAGTTGGCATAATGGCTATGTCACTGGACTACCATGTAGTCAACTGCGGTTCGAGTCCCGGACCCAGTGGCTTAAACTCACATCAGGCACTTGTGTGTGTGTGCCCAAGATCCCAAGAGGAGAATGGAGGAGAAGGGAATGCAGCATGGCCATCCCCCCTTGGGAGGTGATTTCTTGCTTTCTGTCTCTCTGTCTCTCTCTGTCTTTCTGGCGAGCACATGCACCCTGTAATAAAAACCTCTCCAAAAAATAAAAAAGAATCAAATGGAGCTGTTAGAGATGAAGGCTGCAATACAGGAAATCAAAACCTCCCTCAAAAGTATTAAAAGCAGATTAGTTCATGCAGAAGATCAAATCTTGCATGTTGAAGACAAAACCTCTGATCTGGAAAAAAATAACCAAAAAAAAAAAACTGAGAAAATAAAAAAATGGGACTACTATATAAGAAATACTAGGTACCATTAAACACCCAAATATACGGATAATGGGTATCCCACAAGGTGAAGAAACTACAAAGGCCATTGATCATCTATTCCATGAAATCCTGGGAGAAAACTTTCCAACTATAAAGAGGCATTCAAATATCCAGACCCAAGAAATACAAAGGACCCCTAATAGAATCAACCTAAAAAGATCTTCTCCAAGGCACATCAAAGCCAGATTGGCCAAATCCACACACAAAGACAAGATACTAAAATTGGCAAGAGAGAAACATCTGGTTACTTAAAAAGGTTATTAGAGACAATAGGAGCAAGGAAAAAATGGGAAAATACATTCAAAGTATTAAGTGAAAAACAATTTCAATCAAGAATACTATACCTAGCAAAATTGTCCTTTATATGAGAAGAAAAGATAAAAAACATTCTCAGATAAACAAAACCTGAAAGAATTTATCAACACCAGACCAGCTCTTCAAGAAGTTCTGAAAGGAGGGAACCAGCAGTTAGCGTAATGGCTATGTCACTGGACTCCCACGTAGTTGACTGCGGTTCACCTCCCGGACCCGGTGGCTTAAATAAAACTCACGCCGGGTGCGTGTGCGTGCATGCCCAAGATCCCGAGAGGAGAATGGAGGAGAAGGGATTGCGGTGTGACCATCCCCCCTGGGGGGTGATTTCTCGCTTTCTGTCTCTATGTCTCTCTTTGTCTGTCTGGCGAACGCACATGCCCTATAGCGAAAATCTCTCAAAAAAAAAAAAAAAAGTAAAAAAAGAAATAAAAAATAAATAAATAAGGAGTTCTGAAAGGAGTGCTTTATCAGGAAAACTAAAGATACACATACAGAAATAAGAGAACAAAAAGCAACCAAGAAACTGACCAACTTAATTCTAAGGACAAGAAATATCAATAATATGGTTGAATGCTAACTTCCAGGATTTAAATGGAAAGATTGGAGCACAGTAAGACTGCAGAAGAGAGATTAATTACATAAGGCTGAAATGGTGAAATAGAATTTTATGACTTTTGAGTAAAATATTACTGTTTGTTTTTACTATGCTTTGTTTCCCCAATTTAAGGATTTTGCTTTCTTTTTAACTATTGATAGGTTCAGCAATTCATTAAAATATTTTTTCTTCTTGTTTGTTTCTTTAAGTGGAAACATAAACTTTTCTCCCTTCCTAACCCCTCTGGAATTAGAAAATATCTGGGAGTATTCTTATTTGTGTCAGAATGGTTATTTGCATAAATTCAATAATACCTGTTACTTTGAATCAGAAATTGGAAATACTCATTATTGGACAGGGCTTTGACTGGAATGTCATATGTGAAGATTCCACCAGAAAACTGTGGAACTAAAGTAGATCTCAAGTAAGCCAACAGAAGCTCTTGGAAAGATGGCCTGGCGCCATAAACAGTTCTGCCTGGCAGAAAGGATTAGAGAAGATATATGAAAGAATTCGTACCATAAAATAACTTGGACTTTTCCAGTCCAGCATTGTAATCAGTAGAGATTGCAAAAGAGCAGTCACAACCAGAAGATTACCTTTAGGAAGACTTTGAAGGACGAAAAAGAGACTAATCTTTGCTAGCAGATGGTATATCACAGAATACGTGGTAGGCGGGGCTGAATTGAGAAACTTTTTGTGTGAATTGGGTGCTGGGTATTTGCTTGTCAACAGTTTGAGTAGTTAACACATAAATATTTTCTCAAAAATATTTAAAACATACTGTCTCTGTAGTTATGGAGTCACAAACAAAATTATAGCAAATATTTCAAATATAAATAAAATAAATTGAAGGAAACTTGAAAATAGAAAAAAGCAATATCTGCAAAGTGCAATAAAACAAAGCACAATAAAACTTGTGCCAGTTAATAAATAAATAAATAAAAAGAGGGCTGGCCACATAGCCTAGTAGTTAAGGGAGCCAAATCACACATGATCTACTGCAGCTCAAATCCCGGCCCTGGTAGGATTTGAAAAACATTCCAGGCATGTGTGTGCACATGCCCAAAATCTCAACAAAATGGAGAAATGAAGAAGAAGGGATTGCAGCATGACCATTCCCCATGGAGAGGGGCGCTTTCTCCTCTCTCTCTCTCTCTCTCTCTCTCTCTCGTGAGTGTACATGCCCTAAGTTTTTTAAAAGATGACTAAATCAAATAGAAATCAAACATTTAATAAAAAGAAAGAAAAAATAATAATAGTGTTTTTTTGTTAGGTTGGTTGGTTTTTTTGGCTTTTTTTTTTTCCCCCAAAACCTAATGGGAAGTCAGAAATCATGGAGAGGGGGAAAAAAAACAAAAACAACAACAAAAACAGGAACAAGAGGACAAAGGAAAGGAAGGATTGGATTCAGAAGGCAAGAGGCACGGAGGAGATGGACACTGAACTCAAAATGCCATTGAAGCAAGGACAAGAGCTGCCTGCGGTATTGGGGGGCCAAAAGTCCTGAGGGAGTCTTTGCTTGGCCAAAGAATGGAACTGAGAAGGTTGCCTGGTACCTAAGGGGAGCTCCCCAGATAGTTGGGGAACGAATGCAGGAAGAACGGCGGATTTCTCTACAGGCTTAAGAGACCACAGCGGGCATAGAGGAGTTCTGGAGGCTGAACTGAGGCAAAGAACCTGAGAGCATCCAAATTAGGTTTCCCTCCTGAGCTGCACAAAGCTGCAACCTGTGACTTATTACTTCTGCCTGAGTGTTTCTGCCCCACCAAGCGCCCAGCAGGGAGAAGAGCAGGCAGTTCTGTTTCCGATGTGGATGCCTTGGTCAAGGCCCGGCTACAGGCCATTCTAGAAGCTCCCAGGAGGATGAGTGACGACAGAGTGGGAGAGAAAGAGCTCATGAACATGGCTTTCCCTTCAGCCCAGAAATGACCAGATCAATGTGGGAGTCGCTGCTTCTCCCACCCCTCCTGATACTTCTTTACTTTGATGAGAGACCCAGGAAGGGAGGGAGAGAGGTGATGTGCGTCTCTAACAGTAAGAAAATGGCCATGTGTTCGACTGAAAAGCAGATGAAGGAAGGAGGGAAAAAGAGATCAATGTTTAAGAAATTTCCGGCAGAGGCTGGCTTTGTGAGAGCCTGCCCTGGAGCAGCTGCTGCACGCCCAGCAAGCCCTGCCTGGGTTTGTATTCCTCACTATTTCAGTCAAGGAGGAAGGCAGCTGCAGTCGATCTGGAGACCCTGAGACAAGCGCTCCAGGGCAGATCTAATGCCTGCTTCTTTTGAGCTCCTTGTACCTGAATTGCCTGCTGATAAAGGACCACATCACTGCAGTTTTGTTGACCCAGGAGGCTTCACCCAAGTCTCCTTGTGATATCCGTGGAGTTGTTAAGTATACTGGGGACCTTTTCCAGACTCTCCTTTCAGAGACCCTCTCTCCCCTTGTCAGTGGTGGACTGCTATAGAATGACCCAACCAGGGCACATGATGGTCTTGCCAAGGCCTGACACATGGACATGAACCCAAACTTCCCCTTCTATAGCTAAAGAGGATGTGAGTCTAACACTGCTACTGGTCATCTTGTCTACCACTCAAAGGCAGCTCTCCAAGGGCAAAGCCAAGGATGAAACCAGGGGTGGGGGCAAGAGCTGAAAGACCAAACTCCAGATGACACACTGTATGTTTCTGGGTCCAGCCATGTCTGAGCCCCATTCGTGGGCGTCCCAATCACAAGTAGGTAACTGTTCCTTTCATTCACGCTAATTTGGGTTTGGTCTCTGCAGCTTGTGGAAATGGTGAACACTAATTCATCACTTTCCCCAGGCACGTCTCACTCCTCCCCTCTGCCTTTGCTCACTTTGGGGTCTACTCTCTTCCTGTCTCTGCACATTTAACTCTGAAGTCTTAAGTCCTCAGGGTGATGCCGTCACCTCCTCCACAAAACTTTCCGACTGCTGTCCGGTGCCAGCTCACCTCTCCCAGCTCGACAGCCCCCTGACACTTTGTCTTTTTCTGTGTCTACCAGGATGACATTTAGCAGGAAACAGAAAGCCTGACCCACAGCAGCTTAGATAACCGAGGATTTATTTCTCTCACATAGGAAGAAATCTCAAGGATGGAAGCTGCTGGCTTTCATCTGGGACAGAGTCTCTGCCGTGACCTTTTCCTTAGGCTGGTTTCCTCTGCCAAATGGTCCCCAGAGAGCCATGGCTGACCCATCTCACTACCCTCTCCTTGCATGTGGGTCTCAGAATAACCATAGACTGGGTTGGGAATGTGATATTCTGAGGTAGGGAGGACCTGCCTCATACGACCCTGGCCTTGCTGCATCCCTCCTGGGGAATGGAACATCTCGAGTTAGGGGGCAACTGGCTAGAACAGTTGGGCTTCCTTCCTCTCTTCTCTGGAAACAGGATGTCCTTCATGGCTTTTCCCAGTGGATCATGAAGCTCCTAAGGCATGTAACCCCGAGTGGGCTGTCTTTTGGGGTCCCCCAGGCAACTCACAAAACTGCAGTCCTGGATGCAGCTGACAGAATTGTTCAGACCCCGTTCCTGATGGTTGTCATAGTGATGATCTTTGCTAGTCTCCCAGTGGTAGGAGTCCTTCCTTGCATTTCATCATCAGTGAAACTGCTTCATAGCCTCATGGTTACAGAATGGCTGCCACATACCTAGGCATCAGGTTTTCCAGGCATCATGCCTGGAAAAAAAAAATGAAAGAAAGAAAAGAAAAGAAAGAAAAGTAGAACTGTTTTGCTTCTTTTATTAGGAGACCAAAAGTTTTCTTGAAATCCACTAGCAGATCTCTTTTTACAATCCATGACCTTAAACTGAGTCACTGAGGTACAACGGAGGATAGGAAATGAGTGTTTCACTCCTTTGGGATCTGGAGTAGACAAGGAAAAGGAGAAGGAGGTAGAGAATGGTGATTAGGTCACCCTAAGAGCAACGTCCACCCTGCTCTCTTAAGGCACTGGTCACAGTAATACCTTCTATTGCAGAGGTATCTGTGTGTGTGTTTGTCTTTGCTTTTGTTTTGGTTTGGTTTGTTTGTTTTGCCAGAGTACATGTGGACTCTGAGAGAGAGAGAACTCCCCAGTGGGGCCTAATCAGGGTCAGTCCTTTTTCCTCCAATTCTCCATCCCATCAGATTCTGGGCTCACGTGCCCATGTCTAGCATGTTTTCAAGCCAACAGGGCCAGGACTGGAACTCTGGCCAGACATAAGGGACCTGGTTTCCTCTGCATGGCATTTAACCACTGTGCTCCAGGGCCACGTGCTAAAACCCGACTCCTTGTGGAGAGGCTGAGCACTCCACTCCGGCACAGCCACAGGGCCCAGCACATGTGTTGGTCAATACAAGCCCAATGAACATGGTGCACTTCTTGCTCAGTCTCTTGGGGCCCCCTGGCCGGCTGAGCAGATTGTGGCTGCAGTGGGTAATTAGATATGCATCTTTTCATCACTGAACTCTCCTGTTTGAAGTTCGTCTGGATGGAGTGAAAGGATACCAGATGTGTGATTCCATGCCTCGTCTAATCACCAGAAAGGGTTAAACCATTTCTATCTCAGGTCTCCTGTGATCAAGAAAGGGTCGCTGGCAGGAGTGTCTATTTGGTGCCTTAAAGGCAAGCAACTGTGGGAATTAAGAATTAGCTCTCTCCCTGACTATCCCCTTGATAGAGTTAGAATAAATGCAGCAGTGACATTGCCAGTGACCCAGATGTTGGAGACACCTTGGATTAAGCCACAGAGACCCTTGCCTCCAAATCCTATAATACTGCATTAACACAGGCTCAACCTGCAGAATTGGATTTAAATCCAGCACTTGAATGCTCGCCCTCTCTCAGCCCCTTCCCCACACCTAATCTCATTTTGTCCTCAGAGTGTTGAAAATAATGGTAAGGCAGCTGCCGTGGAAAGTGACTGTGTGAGCATTTTTTACATTAGAAAGGCTCTTAATAAAATAAAAGTGCTTTAAATGCAGAAGTCTCTTCCTTCACATTCCTCTTGCCTGGATAATAAATGGCTTGTTACAACTCCGTGGCTTGCTGTCACACAGGGCTGGGAACAGCCAAGCTGCCTTTTCCTGAGCTTGAGGTATTCGTGTATGCTGGGCTGTTAACTCTAGACCTGCACAAGAACACAGCAAGAGGGTGTCGAGAAAGGAACAGCCTTATGGCCCCAGTGCCTCCTCCACCTTCACTCATACACTTTAGTAAAGTAATAATAAAGCCAGTTACTATTTACTGAACACTGAGTGTTAAAAACATTGCACCCATTGTCTCATTCCATCTTCTCAACCTCCCTACAGGCTGGATTCTATCACTACCCTTTGACCCTTTGAGGCTCAAGAACCCCAGGTCGTACAGGTAGTGGGTGGGGGAGCCAGAACTAAAACCCATGAGAGCCTCCTGCCCCCAGGCTCTGTCCATATTAGAGTAGCAGTGTAGTGGTCCTCAGTGAGGGACTGCGGGATAGAACTACCTCAGATCAATTAAACCTGAATCTCTGGGTATGGGGCCAATGCATGGGGGATGTTAAGCTCCCAGCTGCACCATAGTGCTGTGGTGTGAATGCTTTGTATCTCCTCCAAATTCTTATGCTGAAACCTAGCCACTAAGGTGGCAGTATTAGGAGGTCTTTGAGGGGTGATTAGGTCACAGGGCAGAGCCCTCATGAATGAGATCAGGCCCTAATGAAAGAGAGCCCAGAGAGTTCCTATACCCCTTTCACCAAGTGAGACACAGAGAGAAGTTGCTGTCTGAGCCGAAGAGTGGGCCCTCACCACACACCACATCTACCTTGATCTTGGACTCCCAGGCCTCCAGAACCATGAGAAACATCCATCATCTACAAGCTACCCAGTCTAGGGTGCTCCATCATAGCAGTCCTAATGGATGAAGACACATGAATAAAGTGGAAGGGCACTTCTGGAGCCTGAGCTCTGGAGTGGTGTTCTAGCTCTGTGCCTCCCTCACTGTTTGACTTTAAGATGTGACCAACCCTCCCTGCCCACCTCACAAAGCATAGGAGCCCACCGATGCAGGCGCAGCTTGAACTCTGAAGGTCTTGATAATGCACAGCACAGACAACGGGCCCAAGCCCTGTGTGGCAGGCCCAAAGCTGCTGCTTTGAGATGTGCACCCAGCGCTGGGATTCTGGGATTGGCCACTTCAACCACTGATTTTGCCTATTTATTCAATAAGCTTTCACTCAGCATTTTCTATGTGCAAAGCTGCCAGCTAGAAGGGGAGGAAGGTAGAGTCTCTTCCATCAAAATAAATTACTTTGCAGTTCCCTTCCCTCAATCCACTATGCTCTAGCCAAGCAAAGTGACTGGAATAAGAAACATGATAACAAGACAGCCTCAGTGGCATGGCCGTGATGAAACAACTACCAGTGCCGAGACCATGTGGAAAGGTCCTGGGTTCACGTCTATAGTTCTTCCTGAGCATCCCAAGTACATGCATGCCCATGATCCTGGCTGCAGCTGGGAGTGTATCACAGGCTGAAGACTCTGTTGGGGGTGCCTCATCCACAAAGAAATATATAAACTTTAAAAAATAAAATAAGAAGGAAAAATAACAACAACCATGTGAACATCAGGTTCCAGAGAGGTAGCACAGACCAGGAGGAGCTCAAGAGTCTTAAAGAGGGGGCCAGCAACTGGGGTGGTGGTTAAGGTGCTGGACTCCCACATGGCCAACTGTGGTTCACGTTCCAGAACTGGCTGTTTGAAAATCACCAGGCGTGTGTGTGTGTATGCCCAAAATCCCAGGAGGAAAATGGAAGAGAAGGGATTGTGGCATGGCCATCCCAACTGGAGGGTGATTTCTCACTTTCCCTCTCCCTGTCTCTGGTGAACATACTGCCCTATACCAAAAACCTTTTATTTTTTAATTAAAAAAAAAAAAAAGAATCCTAAAGAGGAGTGATGCCAGAATCAAGGGGCTTCATGCAAAGTAAAGGCCCTGTGCAGGATTTTGAAATGCCACAGCCTTTCCCCTGGACTACAGGACCCATGTGTCCCAACCAGTCCAGGAAAATCTTCCCTATTCCACCATCACCCCATTCTGTCCAGAGTAAGGCCGGTAGCTTGTCCCGGAGTCTGAGATTGTGGCAAGGAAGAACAATCCGATTCTCTTTGGCAAGTGGGTGACACGGAGAACAGGTCTCTCCCATCAGAACACCCTCAGCAGATATAATGACACTGTTTTCTCACCTGATATGCCAGGACAACAGAACCTTTCTCCTAGTACCACTAGGAAGATCAGCCATCACTACAACCTTGGGCTCAACCACCATAGCTGGTGCTCCCTCCACAGGCTGAGCACAATGAACATCACATCACCCATTCTATGATCTCAGGGACTCCTCCCAGGGATAATGGGAAGGGTGCCACTGTTATACTCCAATGTCCAGAGGAGGCATCTGAGTCTCAGAAAGACCTTTCTCAAGACCACATAGCTAATCCAGGAAAAGTTGGCTCAAACTCAGCTCTGTCTGATTCCAAAACCATCCCCTATAGCATGATATACAGAAAACGAGAGTATGTCACCTGGAGTCCACAGACATCCAAGGAGCACATTGGTAGAATTCGGGGGTCAGTGAACTGGGTGAGAAGGAAAAAAAAAATCACACATTGATTCAGTGCATACCGGGCATGAGGGAGGTGTACAATAGGAATCTTTGGCCCCTGCAGGAGTGCATTTTATCATTGACATTATTTACAACTTACTGGGCATGTTTATAATAAACACAAAGCTAACTTCAATTTTTGATTGTTTTTAATCTTTCTACAGCCTGTTTACCCCATTTCACCAGGATTAGCCTCTAATTAACATGCAGCATTTCTCTCTGTTATGAATGTAGGCGTTCACCTGGAAGGATTAGCAGTACCTGTGACTTTGTCACCAATAGAAGTTGCAGATATTTCTTACCACGTTACAGTTGTTGCAGATGTCTGAAATATATAGTTCATGCTCATAACTTCTTCAAAATTGAAGTGATCATAAAGCTACTGGTGGTTTTTGGGGGGACCAGCAGATGGCATAATGGTTATATCATGGTTACTCCCACGTAGTTGACTCACGCCAGGGTGCGGTCAGATGGCATGGTGGTTACCAGTGCTGGAATCCCACATGGCTGACCACAGTTCAAGTCCCAGACCTGGCAACTTGCTTTCTCACTGGTAAGCTCATGTGCCTTACAGCAAAAATCTCTCTCTTAAAAAAAAAAAAAAAAAAAAAAAAGCTACTATTGGTTTTACTTAATGGACTGACACAAAAGACAAACTGTTATTCATTCACACACAATGGCTTTTGTTTTCATTTTTAGTGTTCGAATAGACCTATTTCAATAACAATCAGTTTCCTTTATAATCCTACGTTTTATGAAAAAGAATTATGTATTACGGCCCGTAGGGGGGCCAACAAGTGGCATGGTTACTAGACTCCCACATGGCCAACTACAGTTTGAGCCCCAGACCTGGAGGCTTACTTTCTCACTTTCTCTCTTTCTAGTGAGCACATGTGCCCTATAGCAAGTTTAAATAACAATAAATAAGATTAAACAAATAATTGTTTAAAAAGAAAAGAAAAAAAGGCTAGGCTTCACCAGACACACAAAGAAGATGAAGAACAGACTATTCTGCTATTCCCTTTCTTAAGCAAAAGAAATATAAAATGCTTTAAAAATTATAATCTTTGTGTGATTCTACTTTACTTTTTGGATCTATTTTCCCAAATAAATTACCAGCTCTTAAGATCATGGACTGACTTATATTGTTCTTTGTTTCTTCCACAGACCTTTAAAAAGAGTAGTCTCCGTTTGTTGATTGACTGGTTGTTAGAAACCCTTCAAGCCTCAATAGTTAAATCTGGAATCACATTTAGCGACTAGAAGACACACAATATGGCAGGAAGAGGAAAGAAACTGAGGTCAAACCTCTGATTGTTGGTCAGCTTTGCAGATGGGGTGCTGGACTCTGCTTCTTAGAGACTAAATATAGCTATACGAAAAAAAATTCATTGGAATTTTCCATCAAGGCTGACAGGAAAGAGCAGAGTGCTCGAAAGCCACAGGAGTCAAAGCAGACTCCACCCTGGGAAAACACTCTGGACAAGATGGCATACACTCTAAGAAATGGTGCCAGGGGGCTAGGGAGCCCAGTTCTTTCAAAGAACTCCACTGTAAGAACTACTGACTTGCTGGCGCGAGGGAGCTGAAGACAATTCTAGGACCCTCAACTGTCTTGGGTATCAAGACAGTCTGCTTCCATTATCTTCATTGTGTCATAAACACCCAAGACTTCATAGCATGAAACCACCACCATTTTTATTTAGCACGCAGATACTGGGGGTCAGGAATTCAGGAACAGTGGGGATGGCTTCTCTCTTCTGCATGATGTCTGGGCCTTCCATGACTGGGCTGGGCTGGCTGAAGGACCAGTCAGAGCACCTACACATGGCCTGTATGGACCTGTGGGATGGATTTCTTACAACACGGTGACTGAATTCTGAGAGAAGGCTTCCCGACAGAGGTTGGGGGGAGGGTCTCTGGAGAGCAAGCATTACCAGAGCACCAGGTAGAAACTGCATAGGCTTTTCTGACCCAGCCATCTGCCCAGTTTGGTTGAAGCAGCTGTAACCTGCCCAGAATCAAGAGTCATAGACCCAGGGACCAGCAGTTAGCGTAATGGCTATGTCGCTGGACTCCCACGTAGTTGACTGCAGTTTGAGTCCCAGACTTGGTGGCTTAAACTCACGCCGGGCGTGTGTGCGTGCGTGCCCAAGATCCCGAGAGGAGAATGGAGGAGAAGGGATTGCGGCGTGGCCATCCCCTCTGGGGGGTGATTTCTTGCTTTCTATCTCTCTGTCTCTCTCTGTCTGTCTGGCGAGTGCACATGCCCTATAGCAAAAATCTCTCAATAAATAAATAAATAAATAAATAAATAAATAAATAAATAAATAAAAAGAGTCATAGTCCCCTACCAGTGATAAGAAGAGTGCCTGGGCCAGCAGGTGGCTTGGTGGTAAGGTTCTGCACTTCCATATGACCAACTGTAGTTTGAGTCCCAGGTCTGAAAGCTTGCTTTCTCACTTCTGCTATGTCTCTCTCTGGTGAGTACACATGCCCTATAGCAAATTTTAAAATATTAATAAACACCAAATAAGTCAATAGTTCTTTTTTTGAGAGATAGTTGTTTTGTTTTCATTTTGTTTTGTTTAGTTTGCTATAGGGCACATGCTCTCACCAGAGAGACAGAAAGTGAGACAACACTTTCCAAGGGGGATGTCTACGCTGTAATCCCTTCTTTACTCTCCTCTTGGGATTTTGGGCATGCACTCACATGAACCCAGCATGATTTTCAAGCTCCCGGGTCCAGGCCTCAAACTGTGATAGACTACATAGGAGTCCAGCATCTTAACCATTATGCCACCTGCTGGTCCCTTAGATAAATAATTCTTAAAAAACAAACAAACAAAAGTGTCTAAGTATTTTGGAGCCGCCATTTGCACTCACTGTGCTCACCAAATGGATATTATTGCTCCCAAGAGTGGGGCCATCAGCGGGCTAGACATGGATTGGCAAAGAGGGAATAGTGGTGGCCTTAGAGAACTCCTCACGGTTGCTGCTCAAGACTGCCCCCACCTGGCCCAAGAGAGGTACCCCAGAGGAGTCATGGCTGACAAGCTTTCACTAATGAAAAGAACCCTCTTGTCGCTGCTATCCACCACCCCACATTAATTGCCATTCCTCCCGAACATCTCTTCACCTCCAAAGTACCCTCCGGCAAAACCTGCTCCCCGCAAAGTACGCTCTGCATGCCGGTGTGTCTCATTGTTCCTCTATTAAGACATATCATTCACAAACACTGCTTTTCTTAAAAGAGGCCCTCAGCTGTCACTTATATAACAGAACTTGGCAAAACAGATGGAGCGCTCCAGCGGTGTCTTTGCCTGGGGCAGTATATGCTAATATCTTGGCACAGGTACCTTGAGCTGCTTTCTTCCCCAGCAAAGTTTCATCAGCTGGAAAGTTCGAAAGGATGAACAAGATCATGTAAAAGTGAGTGGAGGAAACTGTTCTTTTTCCTCCAGAAAATAAAACCACCTTCTTGTCAATGGAATCGTTAATGAAATGTGTAGAACTACTCCCCAAAATTAGTAGGAAGGGAGGAAACTCCTTTCTACTAAAGAAAGGAAAAAAGGACAAGCTCCCTAGGAGGTGTGAGAAAAGAACATTGCAGAGAAAGGAAATGGCAGGCACAGAGATGGGGAGGCAGGACTATGCCCCAGCTGCTCCCAGATCATCCAGAAAGCTGGTCTACCTGGCGTGGAGGGTTGGAGTTTGGGGGCTATAGGGACCATTTACTATTCCTTCTTCCCAAAACAGCACCCCTGCCCCTTGCCTCTTCTGGGAAGCAGCTCCTCTCCTATTGGGTTCTCTTTAGCTCTGGATAGACATGTGACACAGGCTGGACCAATCCTAGCCTTGGTCCCTTTGGCATCAGTCATTGGTCTACTCCTAGACCAATGACTAGGCCAGCCTGTGCTCAGGAATGTTTCCAACTGAGTTAACGGGAAGTGCCCTCTTCTCTCTGCTCTCCAGCAGGGAGTCAGGAGAATCCCCAGGGGCTAAGAGCCTGAGCTCTTCACTCAGAATGACTCCAAGTTCCAAATCCCTTCACTGATTTTGTGAGCTTGGGCTTCTCATCAAGGTTCCATTTCCTCATCTATAAATGGGGAAAACCATGGGCCAGTCCATGGTTAAGATGGCTGGATCCCATGTAGCCAACTGCATAGTTCAAGTCCCAGACCTGGCCCTGGTAGCTTGAGAAATACCATGAGTGTGTGCCCAAAATCCCAAAGAGAGAGAAAAATGAAAATGGGATTGAAGCATGGTTGTTCCTCATGGGAACACTTCTCTCTCTAGTGAGCACATGTATCCTCGGGGGGGGGGGAGGAACAGTAAATGACGATAACCCTATTCAACTCATAAGTTCATGCCAAGGATTAAATGAAATAAGCAGTCCACTTGCTTAGAATAGTGCCTGTACTTACTAAGAGCACAATGGATGATTGTTCTTACTTTAAAGATGGCAGCCCCCAAGGCTGCCAGGGCCAACCTGAGAGTCAGCCAGTCCTTATGGGAAGAAGAAATGAGAGTAAATTGAGCTACAGCCCAGGTTGCAGGCAGACAGTAAATTTTATAGGAGACAATAAATTGTCCTTTTTAAAATGTAAGCTAGGGTCAGCAGGTGGTGTGGTAGCTAAGGGGCTGAACTCCCACACGGTCAACCACGATTTGAGTCCCGGAACCAGTGGCTTAAAGATCATGCCAGGTTCATATGCCTGCATGCCCAAAATCCTGAGAGAAGAATGGAGGAGAATAGACTGTGGTGTGGCCATCGCCCCTGCAGGGTGATTTCTCAGTTTCCTTCTCACTTGCTGTCTCTGGCAAGCAAAGGGGAAAAAAAAAAAAAGAACTTAAACAGAAAATTAAAGCTGACTTGAGTGGATTTCTGTTCAGGGAAACTGAGAAGTGCTTAAATTATATTTTTGAAAGGCAAAAGTGTACTTAGAAATACATCCATAATGTATTTCCCTAATTATAAATTCCAGTCATTGAAATAATGCTTTTCGTGACAGTTTTGTGGTCATTTCCTTTTTGTTGTTCCTCTCTCCTCAAAGCATGTGCTAAGCTCCCAAGAATCTAAGTCAAGCTGGAGGAAGGCCCAAGAAGAAATCAGGATGGGGGATACCAGTTGTAGGTGTGACAGGAGGATCACACAGCCCATCAGAATCCTGAGAATCCCTGACCCCACCCCTGGACCCCGACTCCCTAGAACCCACTCAAAGCCCAGGTCAGAACTCAGGTTCAGTATCCTAATCATAAGCAAAAACACAGGGAGCAAAATCCTCAGAAGAAACCACTGAAAATCCAAGAAAAGTGAAGAAGAGTGCCCACTCTCACCACTGTAGCTCAGCTTTGCTATAGGAGAATAAAAATCATAAACACAGGGCAGGCAGGTGGTGTGGAGGTTCAGGTGCTAGATCCCACATGGCCAGCTTCATGGGAGTCCCAGACCCAGTGGCATGAGAATCACGCTAGGTGCATGTGGGGAGAGCAGAGGAGGAGGGACTGAGGTATGGCCAACACCCCTGGGGTGTGATTTCTCATTTTCTCTTTATCTCTCTTTGGCAAGCGCACATGCCCTGTAGCAAAGAAAAAAAATTTTTAATTTAAAAACAAAACACAAATGAGAAGAAAATATTGAAATTATGTGCAACTAGTTTTGACTATATACTTGGGAAACCAAACAG
Organism: Tupaia belangeri chinensis; assembly: GCF_000334495.1. NCBI lineage: Eukaryota > Metazoa > Chordata > Mammalia > Scandentia > Tupaiidae > Tupaia > Tupaia belangeri. The sequence goes on from NW_006205765.1 coordinate 788,579, forward strand.
AATCAAGTTAAAACAACAAACAACCAAAAAAAAAAAAAAAAACTCTATTAAAATCAATAGGAGAATTCAAAGAGGTGGCTAGTTATAAAAATGTATATATGAAAATCAATACCTTGTTACTTACACACAAGCAATTCGAAAATATAATGTGAGAAAAAGCACATTTAAATAGCAACCGAAAACAATTGAAAAAAAAATAAGAAAAGCTAAGGGTAAACCTAATAAGAAATCTGCAGAGCCTATGTGAAGATGAATTTTTAAATTCTAATGAGAGCTTTACATAAATTTTTAAAAGCCAGGCAGATGATAAGGCAGAGCAGAAGAATAGACATCTAGTGCCCAAGAATAGAGGTTAGAAAAGCCAGATGAAAAGGAAACATGGGAGAGAGGTGGAGAGGCCACACCTGTGATTCGTCTTGGGCCAGTGAAGAGTGGCTGGAGATGCGTTCCAAAGGAGCCCATGGCCTGGGCACCTGTGGACACTAGCAGGTCCACCACCCTTCACTGAGGGACCCCTCTTCCCCAGGGTCACGTGGGACTCCAGTCCTCCAAGATTTAAGGGTACACCTGGGGACTGAGGAGGCTGGCAAAGAGGGTCAGCGGGCAGCAGAAGCAGTGCTGTTAGCAGAAAAGGCACCCCAACCCAGCTGGATGAAAATTAGACTTGCCCATCTCAGTTCCTAGTTCCCAGAGCATTTTCATTTTCATCAGCCTTGTTTTAGTCCACTTTTCTGTTGCTAGGAACTAAATACCACAGAGTGGGTAATTTATAAAGAATAGAGCTTATAGAGGCCAGTAGGTGGCGTAGTGGTTAAGGCACTGAACTCCCACATGGCCAACCACAGTTTGAGTCCTGGTCCCAGTGGCTTGAAACTCACACCAGACACATGTGCCTACATGCACAAGATCCCAAGAGGAGAATAGAGGAGAAGGGCCGTCCCATCAGGCTTCTCGTTTCCTATCTCTGTGTGGCATGGCCGTCCCATCAGGCTTCTCGTTTCCTATCTCTGTGTCTCTCCAGCAAGCATACATACACATGCTCTATAGCAAAAATCTCTCAAAAAAAAAAAAAAAAAGAATAGAGCTTATAGCCTGGTGAGCCCAAGGTCAAGGGCCAACATCTACTGAGTACTGAGGGTCTTCTTACTTTTAGAGTTACTCTCTGTAGAATCTCAAGACAGCAGAGGGCATCACATGCTGAGACTGCAAGAGCAAGCATGACCGGGTCTGTTCTCACTCCCTTCCTCCTAAACCCACCAGTATTCAGTCACAGCCCCCACCCCACCCCACCCCCCTGACAGCCTTATCTAATGCTAACCACCTCCTAAAGGCTCCGACTCTTAATCCCATAGTTGGATTGAGTTTCTGCCCTCCTGATACCATTAAAGCAAATTTCAGCACATGAATTTTGGGACAATGCATTCAAACCACAGCAACTCTGTATCTTGTTGCAGGCTTCTCTGAGAGAGAAGAAACCCCAGGCAAATATCTGTGTGTCCAGTTTCTTAAAGCTGAATTTGGATAAACCAATTACCCAGGTCACACATGGCTTACTGGGTAACTGGTCCTTCAAAGGAATAATCTTATGATTCTCAACCACACACATCCCTCTTGAATGTCAAATTCTTTTAAATGAGAGCTGAACAAGACTGAGTCCTGCAGTCCAAGCAAGTTCGCCCTCTATAACAGCCAGTAGACAACTTAATAAATACATATCTGCTTGTTTAATATGGAAGATACAAGAGGAGAAAATAGTCTCTCATCCTGATCCAGTTGCTTTAAAAATCCCTGCTTTGGCTCATTTCTTTGGTTTGAAAGTGTTGAAGCCCTTCTTTAAAATGCAAATATCACTTAGGGAGGTGAACACATAAATCACTGCCTTTTGTTCATCTCACAGACCAGAAGAGTTTATCCATCACTAATTTTTCTCCATGACACGCAGAACTCAGGACATGCAGAGACTGGGCACTGAATAGGGAGGGAGTAGGAGCCTGTGTTTTGGGCTAGGTGTTTCCATGGGCACAACCAAGAGGGATGGATTTGATTAATTCAAAAATATCAAGGTCCATTGCTTCCTGCTATAGTCTGAATGTGTCTCCCCAAAATTCACATGCTGAAAATTAATCACCAAAGACCCAGCAGTTGGCATAATAGTTACATTGCTGGACTCCCACGTAGTAGACGGGATTGGAGTCCCAGAGTCAGCGGCTTAAAACTCACGCTGAGCATATATGCGTGCATGCCCAAAATCCCAGGAGGAAAATGGAGAAGAAGGTATGTAGTGTGGCCATCCCCCTGAGTGTGATTTCTCGCTTCCTGTCTCTGTCTCCCCAGCAAGTGCACACACCCTACAGCAAAAAACTCTCTCAAAAAAAAAATTAGTCACAGATATAACTGTATTAAGAAGTGGGACTTCGTGGGACCAACAGATGGCATAGTGGTTACATTGCTGGACTCCCACATGGCCGACCTCATTTCAAGTCCTGGACCCGGTGGTTTAAACTCACGCCAGGCACGTATGCATGTATGCCCAAGATCCCAAGAGGAGAATGGAAGAAAAGGGATTGTGGTATGGCCATCCCCCCTGGGGAGTGATTTCTCACTTTCTGTCTCTCTGTCTCTCTGGTGAGTATGCATGCCATACAGCAAAAATCTCTAAAAAAAAAAAAAAAGCAGGACCTCTTTGAGAGGTGATTAAGTCATAAAGGCAGAAAATAGAATTTGTGACCTTACAAGGGACTGGAGGGAACTGTTTGCTCCTTCCCTTGACCTTAGACTTGCCAGACTCCAGAGCTGTGAGTTGCCTGTCAGTTGACCTGTCTGAAGCATCTGGTTACAGCAGCCCGAACGGGGTAAGAACCCCTGCTTCCATCAAAGGGTAAACTCTACCTTGTACATTGCATCTCGGGAGTCCTAGCACAATAAAGTCCCACCCTTGTCCCATCTCTCTTTGGCATTTTAATGTAAATCTCTTTGTTCTGTAAGGCAACTGTTTAGGGCTTTTTACTCATTTAACAGGTGGAGCTCTTTGAAGTTCTCATTTAAAATAATTTGATATTCAAGCAGTATGTGTGTGGTTGAAAGTCATAAAATTATTCATCTGAAAGGCCTCTCCTTTTCTCTCTGATACCAATTGAAGTGTGTAACAGTTCCCCCGAGCAAAACTCACTGCCTGCAAAGCCCTTTTTCAGCAATGCTTTGCCACCGTCACTAAATTGAGTTATTCCAACAGCCTTTGATGCTCCGTTTTTTTTTTTCCTAAGTGTGCATATGAAAGCTGAACAGCAACATAATTTAATTCTTCAAGATTTGCTTTTTAATCACCAGGGTGGTTCTTGTGGGGTACAGAGAGTTGACCCCATTTTCTCAAGTTGAAATTGATTTAGGTCAAATGATTCTTGGAATTTGAATTAGGTATTTTTCTCCTTATCGCCACGAACTTCAAGCTTCATTTCCAGCAGCTGGGAACATCTGTGCTACCTATGAATCACAGATGAGTTGAGGAAGCCAAATGTGGGCAAAGAAGGTATTCACGACTCACTGAACTTTTTCAGTCGAATTCTTCATGGAGATCTGAGTTGGTGTTGAGGTACAATTGTGTTAGGTGTCTGAATCCCTTTTCCAGAAGGAAAGCGAGACAATTATGTAAGCTAAGAATATAATCAAAAACACACAGCCATTTTACTGTTGTACAGGAAATCTTTCTGTAAATACTATGGCATACTATTACAAGACAAAAAATATTTACTACATGGGAATGCTATTCTATTGAAAACTGTGCCATGGAAAGTTAAGAGCCTTCTTCGTCTTAACTCAAATGTGAACCCAGACATTATTGTTTGATTGTTTATTCAATGTACAAAAAACAAGTATACCCACCTGTACCCTTTACATCAATAAGGTATTTCTTTGTGCAGGGATCAAATTTGAATATATAAATAATACCGTATGATTTATCAATTACCTTTTATAAGAAAAATACTAAATTAGGTTCCCCCAATAGAAAAAGGATTATCTGAAAAAGCAACTCATTAAAGAAAAAAAGCAGGGAATAAGTTAACTTAGAAACCAAAGACTTGAGGGCAGCAAGTGGCATGGTGGTTAGGGTGCTGGACTCCTACATGGCTGACTGAGGTTCAAGACCCAGACCTGGTGGCTTGCTTTCTCACTTTCTTTTTCTCTCTTTCTCTATCTGTGTGTGTCTGTGTGTGTGTGTGTGTGTGTGTGTGTGTGTGTGTGTGTCCTTCTCTGGTCAAATTAAAATAAATAAATAAAGTTAAATAAAATGATTTTTTTTATAAAGACCTAAGGTAATACATCCCTGGTCAAAAACCAGCAGCTCCATTTCCTGCGGACTCATTTGTCCATTTTTTTGACCATCTGGGCACTCAGTGAATTAAGCACATGGCTGTGCACTTCTATCGTACTCTCAATTTAGACTTCTGTAACAGGACAGAGAATGGCCGAGGTGGAACCCAGGAGGACCTAACCCCAGGAGGATGTCAGTTTCAGGGAATTTCTAAGGATTCAGACTGGACTAGGGTCTCAGAAGAGCATTTCTCTCCCCCAGCAAGCCAACAAAAACATCCCCAGCAGGAGAGAGAAGACTGAGACACTTTAGATCAATTCCATAAATACTTCCTGAGCTCCAACTATGTGTCCAGCACTATGACCCTATGGAAGTTTCAGATCAAGGATTCAGGCATGAGGTGACACAGATCACATTCCAGAAAGGAGTAGGTACTTGGTATTTATTGAATGAAGACTAGGTTGGAGAAAAGGGCAGTGTGAGCAGAAAGAGTGAGCAGAAAGATTCTGAACTCATAGTATTCACACAGAAAACATTTGAAAAAGTAATCATTGTTTAAGTGGAGAAAAGGAGAAGGGAAGTTGAACTATGGTCCCAAAGTCAGGACTCATATAGCAGGAATATAACCTATGCAACCTTGGGACACATAGGACAGGAATACATGGGTATAAATAGAGCGCGTGGAGGAAATGAGTTGAGGATGAGTTCATTTACAGAAAGATCAGAACATCCCAGTGGAGACAGGTAGCCCACCTCCCCTAGGCAGGACTAGTCTACAGCTCGCACAAAGTGTCCTAGGATGGGCACTGCGTAGGGAGGGGTAGGAGCCTGAGTTCTGGCTTAGGTGTTTTCATGGGCAAAACCAGGTGGATGGATTTGATTAACTCAAAAATCTCAAAGTCCTCTGCCTTCTGGTATGGTCTGAATGTGTCTCCCCAAAATTTACATGTTGAAAATTAATATGTGCAATGGATCTTCTGGCAGCTCCAAGAAAGGATTTGGGAGCCCAAAGTATAGAATTGTAGAAACAATTCTCACAGTTGAGGATTTTTTTAACAATCATTTATTTAATTCCTTTTGTTGTTACTATTCTTTTTAATTTGACAGAGAGAGACAGAGAGTTAGAGAAAGGGAAAACAAACCACCAGGTCTGGGATTTGAACCATGGTTGGCCATGTGGGAGTCCAGTACCTTAACTACCACACCACCAGCCAGCCCCACAGTTGGGGTTTTATTACAGGCCTTTATTACAATCATATGATCCATTAATCTATGGCTTATGTTACCCAGATCTTCCTTACATGGGTCCCAAATCTGCCTCTTTGTGATAGCTGATGAAAATTTCCAGAATTTTACATCTTCATCTCTTTTTCAATCTGTTTGTTCTTTCTAGAACTGATGAAAATTTCCAGAATTTTACATCATCTCTTTTTCAATCCGTTTGTTCTTGGTAGCTAAAAGCAGACATTCTTCAGGTCTCTCTACCCTCTTCCAATTTCACCCAGTCCCCTCTCTCCATGAAAACAGCTAACCATGGTTAGCTTTGCCTTCCTATGATTTGGCATATCTGTTTACTCTTCTAGGAGAAATGAGGAGTCCGGTACCTAAAAATGGAAGTCATAGGTCCAGGCTCACCAAACTGTATTGGCTGCCCACGATTGACTGACAAGAACAGGTGCTCATAGCACCAACAGGACCATTTCTAGGGTCCTATGACTCTTGAGACATGCACTCTGCCTGTTTCCCCTGAGTACCTCTGTCCTGGGGGTCACAGGGGTGCAGGACAACAGGTGCAGGGAGAGCATGTGGGCACAGACTGATCCAGTGGTACAACTCTGTGGCCACTCACAAAGGAGAGGCCAAGAGAAGCCAGGGGGAGGGGCCTGCTGAAGCCCGAATATAAAGATGCCCAGATGTATCCTTGGCTGGAGATGTGTGTGCTGGAGTTCCTTTCGGCAAGCCTTCAAGTCTGCTGCTTCCCTGACATCTGTCATTTATGTTCTACCTTCATCATTTTTGCCTCCTTTAGTTTCCACTTGTATCTACCATTTTCTTAATATTTTTGCTTAAATCAATTTACATCTTATTTAAATAAAATTCTTTTAAAAAATAAACTTTGTCTCTGTTACAAAAATAAAAACCAATTTCGCTTGCCATAGAAATGTGAGATGTGAAGCAACCGTCGATGAAAAATAGTATCGTTACATTCTAGTGAGCTCTCGAAAACGAATTCTTTCTCCCAGCTGAAAGAATATTAGCAAATGCTAAGAGAGGTTGCTAAAGACAACAAAATGGAATTAAATTATGGGTTTGATTTGGTGCAAAGTATTTTTAAATTCATGTATAGTTTCTTTAGAATATGCATTTCCCATGAACATTTGGAAGACCACTGATATTGACAGCAAACTTAGACATTCTCTTTAATAAGTCAGAATGATTACAGATGAATTTATCATCATAACAAGACATACTTGGCCTATCCGCAGAAGCTCAGTAATAGCACACTGGGCAATGCAGAAAGCTACGGGGAACATTGAAGTTTGAGTCCCAGGGGACGTGGGTGCCCGTGATTGGCTGGAAAAGGAAGTGAGGAAGATTGAAGGGTGAGAGACTATCAAAGTGTCTATCCTTCTTTCTCTCAAGAAACAAACTTAAAAAATAATAATAAAGAGGGCAGCCCCATAGCACAATGGGGAAGTCCTATAGGGAGCCAGATCCCACATAACTGACTAGAGTTTAAATCCTGGCCCCAGGGCCTTGAAAAACACACCAGGTACAGGACCAGCAGGTGGAGTAATGGTTACATTGCTGGACTCCCACATAGTCAACCACGGTCCAAGTCCCAGACCCAGTGGCTTAAAACTCACACAGGGTACATATGCGTGCATGTCCAAAATCCCAAGAGAAAAATGGAGGAAAAAGGATTGTGGTGTGGTCATTCTCCCCTCCAAGCATGATTTCTCCCTTTCTGTCTCTCTGTCTCTCTCTGTCTGGCGAGCACGTGTACACTATAGCAAAAATTTCTCCAAGAAAAGAAAAGAAAAACATACAGGTGTATTTGAATATGTGTCCGAGTTCCTGATAGGATGGAGAGATGGAGGGATGGGAACCATGTAACTCTGGCAATTAAAAAAAAAGTAAGTAAGTGCTTATACGTAAGCACTGCGTTCCAGCACAGCCCTCACTACAACCCCAAAAGGCAGCTGTCAATCTTATCACCTTGAGAATTGTGAAAACTGAGTCACAGAAAGATTAAGTAACTTGCCCAAGGTCACTTTCCTGCTAAATAGTGAGTCCAGGATTCAAAACCAGCCAGCCTGACTCTAAAGAGAATCCTTTACTCATGATGTTGCTTAATGCTGTGTATTCATCACCAAAATCCCACTGATCAAGAGCAGCTTGAATCAGATGGGAGACATGCCAGACCAGGTTCACATATTTAGGGTGAAAAGTACACTGTGACCCTGGTTAGAACAAATCCTGTGGGCCAGCAGGTAGCATGGAGGTTAAGGGGCCTGGACCCACATAGCCAACTCCGTGGTTCAAGTCCCAGACCAGGTGACTTGTAAATCACTTGAGTGTGTGTGTCCAAAACCCAAGCGGAGAATGGAGGAGAAGGTATTACAATATGCCCACCCCCACCTCAGTGGAATTTCTTACTTTCCCTGTTTCTCTGTCTGTTTCTGTCTGTCTTCAGCGAGGGCACACACCCTATAGCAAAAAAAAGAAAAAGAAAATAAAAATCCTGCTCAAGGTCAATCTGCCTCATTAACTTGTTACCCCCAACAAGTATTTCTCTTGCAACTCACTCATCGTTTCGGTTTCTGGGTGAACTCTGCCTGCTGTTCTGCTTCTTTTTCAAATGACATGGTCCTTTTCTTAAAAGGATTGGGGATGCTTCAAGAAACTTGAAGATCTAATACTTAATTTTCAGCTTTACCATCTTCAGGCTTCAAACCTTATCACATGATGGAGGGAAGGGAGGAAAAAAAAAAACCCTACCCTCCTACCCAGCAATTGCCTGCAATTCCTTCAGGAAACATGAGGGAGGCAGCAAAAAAGGGAGACCCCAGCCTCCCCAACCTCAAGATCTGACTAAAGAAGTAGCGGCAATTCCAATAATTTTAGAATTACTGACTGAAGAGGTGACTTCAGTAATTGCCCAAGCCACGGTTGGTGACTTAATATACTCATGTCTGGATTAGTTAATAGTTCAACTCCAGGAGGTTATGATTGTAAATCCCAAGACTGCCGGCTGAGCTCTGATTTGCAGCTCAGGCCTGTCTGCAAAGTTACCATTTACTGTCAATTTCCTCTGAGACAGCAGGAGAAGAAAATGAAAAGAAGGAATATTTGAATATCAAGTGAGTGCTCTCGGTGGCCTATGTTGGTTGACCCCAGGAGAGTGAATGAGGTTGACAGTACATGTCAAGGGCCCCATGGTGAAGTCGAAGTTGAGAGTACACACTCTGAGACCATGTCACTGTCTTAGGAGGGCATTTTCCTTCATTAGAATCGTGAGGCTCATGGTGGTAGAAAATATGGGAGCCTGATCCCCCCACCCCCAATCCCTACTCCGAGGCCTCACTACTCATCTCACCCTTAGGCCTATCCTCCACCATCTGGCTTGTCTCTCTCTGCCTCTCCTGGCTGAAGCCATCCTGTCCAAACCTCTCAATTAATGTTCCTAAAGCAATCCTAATCATGTCCCTTTTTCAGGACAGGCCAGAACCAGCTTCTGGTATAGCCCAGTTGGCCCAAATGGAGACCTGGGAAAAGACTTGTTTATCAAAGCTCATATTTAGCTTTGCCACCTGCTAATTAGTTTGTATATAAACAAGTCAGGAGGGGTGGAGGACAGCAGGCAGCACAGTGGTTTAAGTGCTGGACTCCCACATGGCCAACCACAGTTCGAGTGGATTGTGGCATGGCCATCTTCCCTGGAGGGGGCGGGGAGGATTTCTCACTTTCCCTCTCACTGTCTCTGTCTCTTTTCTCTCCAGTGAGTACATGCACCCTGTGGCAAAGAACATAAAAATAAAAATAAATAAATTTTTTAAAAGCAAATCTCAGGGCCAGATGATGGTGCAGCAATAACACATGACTTTCTGCAAGCCTAACTTACAAACATAAAAATAAAAATAAATTTTTTAAAAGCAAATCTCAGGGCTAGATGATGGTGCAGCAGTAACACATGACTTTCTGCAAGCCTAACTTACATGGAAAAGTTCTGGGTTCACTTCCAGAAATACTTCCCCTAAGTACATAGAGCAGGTGGGTGCCGGTGATCAGGGGATGGCTGAGTGTGAAAATAAATTACAGCATCAGGACCTTGTTGAGGATGCCATCCCTCTCCCTTTCTCTCACTCTCTCTCTCTCTCTCTCTCTCTTCTCACTCATGGAAGAAGTGAATACACTTAAAAAAAAAAAAAAGTGTATTTGCTGAGGCTAAAGCCAGGCCACTTTCTGATTAGATCGTGTTTACAGAATGTGTGCAGAAACAGGCTAAAATAAGTACGAAGTCAGCAAAGGAAAAGGAATTGGAATCATCTACTGCAGCCCGTGACAGCCTGTCCCTTGGAACCCAGCCAGGAAAACACCAGCTCCTTTTATAGCAAACAGTTCAGAGGTCTCAATTTATAGCAGTGGAGTCCTACCTTTATAGTCAACACTGCAGAGCCTCGAGCTATCGCCTTGCCTTCTACTAAACCATTTTCCTAAATGAGGCAGGATGGAGTTTTCTTACCCTTTCCAAGATAGAATGATAGAAGGGCCAGGCCCAGCCTCCATGGGGCATACTGCTAAAGGCACTGAGCCCTGAACGTTGAGACCACGTGGGAGGCCCCACTTCATTACGCCATCTGCTGGCCCCAGGGGAGGCCCCATTTCAATTCTCCTGCCATGGTGCCCAGGTAGGACTGCTCCCAAGACAATGGCAGGAGGGCATCTGCCTCATCATCACAGCTTATCAGGGATTACAGCCAGACTCCCTCCTCCCTCCCAGCACGGGGAAGGGGAAGCTTATTTCACTTTTCGATTATCTAAGCTTTCTTCAAAAGACCAAGAGAAGGTTACTATCTTCCCTCTCCCAGTTTGGCATATACACACAGACATTCTCCAGGATGCTTGGTCAATATCCCACTTCCCGGGACCAGCAGTTAGCGTAATGGCTATGTCACTAGACTCCCATGTAGTTGACCGTGGTTCGAGTCCCAGACCCAGTGGCTTAAACTCACACCAGGCGCGTGTGTATGCATGCCCAAGATCCCGAGAGGAGAATGGAGGAGAAGGGATTGCAGCGTGGCCATCCTCCCTGGGGGGTGATTTCTTGCTCTCTGTCTCTCTGTCGCTCTCTATCTGCCTGGCGAGCGCACACACCCTATAGCAAAAACCTCTCCAAAATAAATAAATAAGTAAATATAAATAAATAAATAAATATCCCACTTCCCACTTGGGCAATAAACCAATATGGGCAGAATTGTCCCCATGCACGTGCCACACCTTCAATGTCTACACCAGGCAAGTGAAGACATCCCCAACCAGGCAATGAAGTTCTCTTACCTGCTAAGAAGTACAGAAGTATGCATGCATGCGGGACAGAAGCCTGTGAAAACAAACAGAACTATCTACAGGGACAGACTTCCTCTCCTGAATACTCAAGACAATCTTTACTTCTCTATTAAAAACCTCTTTCATGGGACTGATAGGTGGTGTGGCAGTTAAAAGCACTGGATTCCCACATGGCTGACCGCGGTTCAAGTCCTGACCCCAGCAGTTTACTTTTTCCCTTTTCCTTTCCACCTCTCTCTGGTCAAATTAAAAAATAATAATAATAACAATAACAAATGGAATTAAACAAATAAATAATTATTAGAAAAAAATCTCTTTCATCCTATAGTGGTAGTTGTGGCTTCATTCTGTATCTCAGGGCAGGTCTGTTACCTTAGAAATCGGAACCCAAAGAACTGAGTATCTGACATGACACTCCCCAGCTTTCCCATCCGACAACAGTGGCAGGTCCCTGTAATCCCAACAACTCGGGGAGGCTGAGGGTAGGAGTATTGGAGAGGTCAAGACTAGCCTGGGCAACATAGTGACCCTGTCTTAAAGATAATTTTTTTAAGAAAAGATGGGGTGGTGGGTCAGTCATGGTGACACATATCTATGGTCCCTGCTGGGAGGCGGAGGCAGGAAGATCACAACAGAACAAGACTTTAAAAAAAATAAAATAGGAGGAAGAACGGGGGCAGGGGAGGAGAGGAGAAGGGGGAGGGAAAGAAGAGGAGGAGGGGGAAAAGGAGGAGAAGGAGGAGAAAGGAGAAGGAAAGGAAGAAGAGGAGAGGGAGAAGAGGAGGAGAAGGGGGGAGAGAAGAAGGAGAGGAAGGAGGGGAAGAGAGGAGGAGGAGAGCGAGAAAAGAGGGCCGAAGAAGAGGAAGAAGAAAAGAGGAGAGAGCAAGAGAGGAGGGGGAGAAAAGAAGGGGAGACAGGGGAAAGAAGAGGAAGAAGAGAAAGAAGAGGGGCCACCCCAAAGCCTTGGTGAGGTAAGAAAAAGAAATTCCAGAAGCATATTAGGTGCTGGCTCTTACTCTGGGAAGGACTCAATGTTAGCAAGAGACTCTTGTCTTGGCTCTTCACCCTGGGAGTTCCTCTTCTCTGGGAGAGAAGCCAGACCCAGACCCAGAGGCAACTCTCCTGAGATGCTAATAAGCCTGGATGGGGCTTTCCTAAAGAAGATTCATAAGGAAGTATAAAGGTCAGATCAGGTCCCACAAAATCTGAACCTACCCCAGACCTGGGAGACTGCATCCATATTTGCTCAACAGGAAGCACCGGCCAACACTAACTGGTCAACACACTGACTGGAGAAACTGGAAAATAAAGGAGGAGGAGCAGGGCCAGTAGAGAGTGAGGTGATTAAGGTTGGATCCCACATGGCCGATTTAGTGGTTCAAGTCCTGTACTTGGTAGCTTGAAAAATCAGAACCAAGTGTGTGTGTAGGCATGCCCAAAATCCCAAGAGGAGAATGGAGAAGAAGGAATTGAGCATGGCCAACTTCCCTGGGGCAGTGATTTCTCACTTTCTCCACCATCCCACCCCACCCCTGCCACTGTGAGTACACATGCCCTATAGAGAAACTAAAAAAAAAAAAAAACCTAGGAGAGAGAGCAATGCCACCCAAGAAGCCAGAAGGGGAAAAAGAAGGAGGGCCCTTCTCCACCTTCCAAAAGGGCCTCCCCAGAGGCTGGTGGGAAGCAAAATAGAGAGTACCGTCCAAGGTCCTTTGGGCTCAGAGTCTATCTAGGCAGGGTGATATAGTGGAACCAGACTGCCTGGGTGCAATACAGGCTCTGCCCCTTAATGGCTGGGTGATTTTAGGCAGGTTGCTTGAATTCTCTGTGTCACGGTCCCCTCACTGGTCATATAAGAGTGACTACCCCATTGGCTTGTGAGGATTGAACAAGCAAATTCACATTAAATGCTTCGAACAGCGTGTGGGACATGGAAGGTACTAGATGTTTACAGCAGCGTTCTGCTCTATCGAATATAAAATGGAAAGCTAACGTAGTCTATAGCTAGCCAAGACCACTGTACCTTTTGTCACCTTCAGTCACTTTGCAAATATCCAGAGACCAGTTCACCGTGCCTACTGTGTATTGTCTGAACCAGTCCTGGAGACCTGTCCCCGGCTGGACCCTCCAGCATCATTCCCGCTTCCTCTCATAGACTGCCTTTCAGGTCGGTGGTTTTGCTCTCTCTCCCCAGGACAAGCCATGCTTCTCCCAACCTCAGGCCTTTGCCTGAATGCCTTTCACTTGCTGTTCTAAACCCAAATCTGAATTCCTATGAAACTCAAATATTTCCTTCTTTGATTTTTTTCATTTAATAATTGCCCTTGGGCTCCACAAGGAAAGAAAGCACCTCTTCGAAGTCCTGCTAATGATCATCTGTGTTTCCGCCAAAAAATAACATCAAATGGGCCAGCAGGTGGCATGGCAGGTAAGGCATTGGACTCCCACATGGCCGACTATGGTTCAAGTCTTGAACCCAGCATCTTGAAAATCACATGAGGTGTGTGTGCCTGTGTGCCCACAGTCCCAAGAGGAGAATGGAGGAGAAAGGATGGTGGCATAGCCATCCCCGTGGGAGGCGATTTCTTGCTTTCCCTCTGTCTCTGGCAAGTGCACATGCCCTATAGCAAACACCTGAAAAAAAAATTAGACACTGCAGAGGGCTTTTACACTTCCTTTCCTTCATTCATTTTCATTTGAACAGTAGTTATCTGGCACCCACCTCATGCTTAGATTCTGTAGAGGCCTACAGTGCCATAGAACAGTGATCCTCAGGCACACACATGTGCACACATAAATCTGCTATTTCTTTCATAGGTCTTTTCTGAATTTGCATTAGGTATTTATTTATTTACTTGTCTCTCCCACGGAATAGAAACTGTGAGAATAGGCGCTGTATCTGTTTTATCATCTGAGTATGCCCAGTATCTGAAGCAGATCATAGAAGACAGCAGGTGCCGATAAATATGTTGATCCTGCCTTGCAGAGAAAGGACAGCTGCAAAGAAAAAGCTGCAAAGAAAAAGGAATTACAAAATGGGCTCAAAGTAAGGATCATGAGGCAGCCCTGAGCAGCAGCAGGACCAGGGAGAAGTGACAGACATGTCCGCCAGCTCTGAGGAAGCACGCTTCTTTTGAACTAAAAAGAGATATGGAAACCAGCAGATGGCATAATGGTTACATCACTGGACTCCCACACAGTCGGCCACAGTTCGAGTCTCAGACCCAGAAGCTTGAAACTCATGCTGAGCGTGTGTGTGTGTGTGTGTGTGTGTATGTGTGTGCCCAAGGTCCTAAGGGGAGAATGGAGGAGAAAGGATTGCCATGTGGCCATCCCCCCGGGGGGTGATTTCTTGCTTTCTGCCTCTCTGTCTCTCTCTGTCTCTCCAATGAGTACACACGCCCTATAGCAAAAATCTCTCTTAAAGAAAAAGAGAGAGAGAGAGATGTTTGGAAAGAGCTCACGGTAGTCAGAAGCAACAAAGGAAGGTCTGGGAGAGATGGGAGAAGGGATAGGAATGGGTAAAAGCCCATTAGCAGATGGCATAGTGGTTACATTACTGGACTCCCACATGGCCGACTGCGCCAGACCCAGTGGCTTAAAAATCACACTGGGCATATGTGCACGCATGTCCAAGATCCGGAAGGACAATGGAGGGCAAGAGATTGCAGCCTGGCCATCCCTCTAGGAAGGGAGTTCTCAGTTTCCCTCTCACTATCTCTGCCTCTCTTTCTTTCTCTCTCTCTCTCTCTCTGTGAGGCAAAAACCTCTAAAAACAAAACCAAAAAAATGAAAAGCCCATTAGCAGAAGCTGTGGGAAGCAGTCCGTGGATGCTAGGATAACGTTCTTTCTCCTTCGTGTCAGCAAGGTATGTGGCCAGCCCTAAAGAGGCCTGGTACAAGTTTTTATCACGAAAAAGAATGTCCTTGTGGAGGTCAATTTCAAGATAATAGGAAGTAACGAAAAGGGGGCTATCAGCAACCCGTTTTCCTGTCTTTAATGTCTTTTGTCTTAATTGAGTAGACCTATCTCTCTTCTGGATAAACTTTATCTGCACAACCCATTAACTAATTCCTTCAGCAACATTTAGTAAGTGTCTACTCTGTGCTGGGCACTGTTGAAGATGCAAGTGACATAGCAGAGGATAAAACTGGCCAAAATAAAACTTATTCTTGGAGTATACATTTTCAGTATGAGTGAAAGAGAGACTGACACTAATCAATGAGTATAACAAGTAAGTATGACATATCATATGCTACAAGGTTAACTACTATAGAAAACAATGAACAGAATCAGTGGAGCAGGGATGTTTGGAGGAGGAACTGAGTTATGTGTTGTTTTGGATTTTGGATTGGGGGGCGTGGTTTCAGTTTTTAGGTTTTTGCCATAGGCCACATGCACTCGCTGGAGAGAGAGACAGAGGGAAAGTGAGAAATTGCCTCCCAGGGGAGATGCCATGCCACAGCCCCTTTTTTTCCATTCTCCTCTCGAGATTTTGGGCACACACAGTGTGATTTTCAAACCCCCATGTCCGATATTCAAACAGCGATCAGCCTTGCGCAAGTCCAGCACCTTAACCACTATGCCATCTGCTGGCCCCATGGGTTGAGTTTTTGTTTTGTTTTGTTTTGTTTCTTAGAGAGGGATTTTTGCTATAGAGTACATGCATTCACCGGAGAGAGAGAGAGAGACAGAAAGTGAAAATTTGCCCCCCAGGGGGATGGCCACGCCACAATCCCTTCTCCTCCATTCTCCTCTTGGGACTTTGGGCACACATGCACACACCCCTGGCATGAGTTTTAATCTGCTGGATCTGAGACTCAAACCACAGTTGACTGCATGGGAGTCCAGCGACATAACCATTACGCCATCTACTGGTACCATGGGTTGAGGTTTTAAACCAAGTAGCGTAAGGGTAAAGAAATTCGCTCTTAAAAGTTCACTGAAAATCACTGACAATAGAGAAATTAATAAGATAAAGGGCACACAAATGTATCTTATGTGTAGTTAAATACATGGAAGCCTTCAGATTGAAGGATACAAAGGACACTATCTGATTTTGCACTTAACTTCAATGAAGCAGGAACATCTGTGTAGAAATGATGCTGGGGCAGGAATCTATGCTCATTCAGGGGGACCAGAAATCAGGTCTCTGCCACTCACAACTTGACAAAGAGACAAGAGCTGGCAAATAAGGAAAAGAATTTATTTCACTGAGGCCAGCACTGGAGAGAGAGTGAACTGGAGTCCATAGCTCCTGCTCTACTGGATAAGATACAACACTTGTCTAGGGGAAGGGGGTCAATGTGAGGTACATGTCGAAGCAAAGGGCAAGTTACTCATTGTCTGAATACAAAATGATAAGGAGGTCCAGTCACCGGCTTTGAGTAGGATCACAAGGAGACCTGACAGCATGGGAGGACAATCACCCCTTGGGAGCAGTTTCCGCTCAAGGTGTGCAGAGTAGAGTGACCAGTTTCAGTTCTCTGCAAGGGGCTTAAAGGTAAGCAATGATTAACAAGCAGCAGAAGCAAAATGGGCTTAGATCCTGGTTTAGAAGCAGCAATGGTCTAAATGTGGGCTTGCAATGCTTGAGCTGATAAAAAACCTCCTCAGCCAGTCATAGGAAAGGTGGCTGGTAGCTTCTTTCTCCTTCCTATCTCCACAGCCAGGCATCTGTAAAGACGCAGCAAGGCTATTGTTAACTTCCGTTAGGCAGGCATTAGGCTGCATCTACATGAGGGAGCTGAAAGGGTAGGTTTTAGAAAATTGATTGTGAGTAAAAGACAGAAGTTAAAGAATGATTTTCCTAAGATTTAGTCTATTAAGATGGACTCCAAGACTAAGTACAATATAGGGTCACTTTGGTTCACTTATGGTTCAGTTCCAGAAATGTGACTAGACAAAAATAGGTTCTGAGCTCATGGAAATAGAGCAAATGGGGACACCTAGCAAGGCCTGCCAGTTTAGATTTGTCTTGGCCTGTCTGCAGTATTTCTTCCTCCTGGCAATGGGGCAGAACCCCTCTGAAATGCTAGAATAAATGTTTTTGTTTGTTTGGTTGGTTTGGTTTTAGTTTGCTTTAGGGCATATGCACTCACCAAGAGAGACAGATAAAGAGGGAAAGTGAGAAATCACCTCCCAGGGGGAATGGCCACACCACAAACCCTTCTACTTCATTCTTCTATCAGGATTTTGGGCATGCACAAGCCCAGTTTCTTTTTCAAGCCACTGGGTCCAGAACTTGAACCGCGAATAGGTCATGTGGGATCCAGCTGTCTTAACTACCCCACCACTAGCTGGCCTAGGTCAGAAAATGTCTTTGTGGTCAATTCTCACAGAAAAAGGCAAGGGAAAGTTCGAGTAATTATTTTTAGGCTTCATGGCTGATTTGGGGAAAAAAAATGTTCTGGTTTCTATGGTCTGCCTTGGAGAATAGGGATTCTAGTTTCTATGGTTGCCTTAGCGGAGAATGAGGGGCAATAGACAGGAGTGCAGAAGAAGGTCAGAGGGAAACTACTTCTAACACCTTCACTTTGGGGTAACATCTTCTGAGCCCCTGTACATGAGTCAGGATGGGCTCATGCAGATTGTGACATTTGAGCAAAGATTCCAGAGCTACATGAGTTTACCATGTGATACCTTTGGAAAGAGCACTCCAGCCAGTCCTGAAAGCAGTACCATGCAATAGAAGTTTCTGCAATGATGAAAATGTCTCTATTTGAGCTGTCACTAGCAACCTGCAGCAACTGAGCACTTGAAATGTAGCTAGTGCAACTGAGGGATTGAACTTTCCATTGTATCCCATTTAAATAGCCACAGGTTGGGACCAGCAATTGGCATAATGGCTATGTTGCTGGACTCCCATATAGTTGACCGTGATTCAGGTACCAGACCTGATGGCTTAAACTCACGGTAGACACGTGTGCGTGTGTGCCCGAGATCCCAATAGGAGAATGGAGGAGAAGGGATTGTGGTATGGCCATCCCCCCTGAGGGGTGATTTCTCACGTTCTGTCTCTCTGTCTCTCTCTGTATTTCTGGTGAGTGCATGTGCCCTACAGCAAAAACCTCTCAAAAACAAAACAAAAAACAAACAAACAAAAAAAAACACCGGTAGCTAGGGGGAATGAACCGGACAAGACAGTGCAGCCCTAAAGCATAAATATGTAAGGGCCATTGGTTCAGTGCAGAGGAGGGAGTGTGGAGAAGTCAAGGAAGATAAGCTCAGAAGGGTGAAACAGACCAGGGTAGGACCTTGATGGTCGTTGTAAAGATTCCAGTTTTCATCCCAAGTGAGATGGGAGCCATTAAAGCGATCTGAGAAAGAGCAGTGATACGATTTATGCTTAAAAGGATTCCTTTGGCTCCTGTGTTAAGAATGAACCGTAAGGACTGAGAGTAGATGCAGGAAGACCAGCTGGGAGGCTGGTAGAGGAAGTCAGGTGAAAGATGATAGGGGTCAGACCACGAGAGTAGCAGTAAAGGAGTTGCTAAGTGTCAGGTTCTAGATATATTTTGAAGGTGGAACCCATGGGATTTCCTGACAGATGCTGATTAAAACATACATTATGCTCCTAATATATGCCAGGCACTTGCTATGAACTACTTGTGAGCCAGATTTGCCAAAGAACTGTCACCCAGGCTTTGAATGGTACCAGCTATTCCTAAGATAGATTGCACCACAGGGCATTCCTCACTCTCAAAGTCCTACGATTTGGTCTTCAAACAATGCCTCTTCAGATCAGAGCCAATAGAGCCTGCTGGCACTGTGAAATTTGTTGTTATTCTTATTATTATTCACCCAGCATCGCTCCATGGTATCTACATTGAGGAAATAGATGACTCAAGTCCTCCATAAATCCTTCATTTTCCTGCTTTATTTCCCTGTCCATCACCCTCTCATTTATTCTTAATATTCAGGTTTTTACATTCAAGGCCAGGTCAGCACTCCTGAGAACTTCCATCTTCTTCCTTTCGCATCTGCCTTGTCCTCCTGGGACTCACATAGCCTGAGGATGGGAAATTGAGTCATCTGTCTTCTGTAACCATATGGATAAAATGTAGTCATTACCGTTGTTGGCATTGTTGTGCTTTGGATGCTAATTAAGACAATTAGCTATTAAATACTAAAAACAATTAAACTAATTGAAATAAACATATGCAGTTTACACCCTTGCATAGGCAAAAAAAATTAACATGTGGCTGGATGGTGGCTCTGTAGTCGTTCTGGTACCAAAATAAATCAGGGAATACGGGAGCCAAAGACAGAGGTGCCTTAGCTCCCAATCAGTTTACGCCACAAAACGCTTCTCGAAACATTTGGCTTGGTTTTTGGAGGTTTCTTCTATATTGAAAAAAAAGAAAGTATATTCCTGTCCAAATGTTTACTCAGGCTATAAAACAGCAGACTCATGCCGTTACTCAACTCCATGGCCGGGTACAGCACTCAAAGACACGCAGAGGAGAAAAGCAGCCTTCTCAAGGGAACACTGATGCTTCTAAGGTACCAGATCTCTAGGTGGAAAGGAGGCACCCCACGGTTTCAGCTGTGATGGGCAGTTGTAGACCCCCATATACAATTTCCAAGTCCAGGAGAGCCAGAGGAAGGGAACAAAACAATGGAGACCAGGCAGGCCATGTAAGGAGCCTGCTTATCAGGAATTTGGCTACACATGCCAAAAACTCAACTAAACTTGGTGTCAGCCAAAAATGGAATTTCACTAGGAAGATTGAGTTGCAGGGCCCAGGAATTCAGAGCTCCCAGGGACTCAGCCTGAAAAGGATTCTGTCTGCATCTCATCTCCGCCCAGCTCTGTGTTGGCCACACTCTGGCTGCAGAGAAGCCCTCTCTGTGTGGCAGGGACTCGGGAGCTGCTGGTGCCCACTGAGAGCCCCTGAGGATGAAATGAACACCTACGCTCAGTGTCCATTTACCCCTTGTCTATACCCACACATTGGACCGATCACCTGCAGGATGGAACAGGATGGTTGATCAGCTCCCTCTCCACAGCCTACTTCTTCCCTCTCTCATTATTCCCATCTCTGCCCAAATAGAGAAGCATGGGAGGAAAAGCTTATGGAAGAGTAAAGCCAATAGCTACATACATGGCATACATACTCCCTCAATCAGGGAGTCAACAAAGGGGAAGACTGAGATAGAGCAGAAAAGAGGTTGCATTTTATAAAGATATCTGGGCACTCGTAATGCTCTTTTTTTGTTGTTCTTCCACCATTCTATCATTTCTCTGCTAAATACTCAAAAAAAGAGAGAGAGAGAGATTATATTCAACCAGGATTCCCCTCGCATCTGCCTCAATGACAGTTCACAAATGCCTTTTATAAAACGAAGGGTAGCAATGAAGTAAAGAGGAAACAGCCTTAGGAAGAGCCCAGCTTCTTTCTCCTTTTTTTCTTTCTTTTTCTTTTTTAAGAATTATTTTTATTTAACTTTATTTATTTATTTGTTTTTAATTTTACCAGAGAGGGACAGAGTGAAAGAGAGAGAAGGAAGGTGAGAAAGCAAGCCGCCAAGTCTGGGACTCAAATGTGAGCATCCACCATCTTTAACCACCATGCCACCTGCCAGCCCCCCCCCTTTATTTTTAGAGAGAGAGAGTTTTTTGCTATAGCATGCTTGCATTCACCAGAGAGTCAGAAAGCAAGAAATCACTCCCCAGGGGGATGGCCATACAGTAATCCCTTCTCCTCCATTATCCTCTTGGGACTTAGGGCACACACGCAGTGTGTTTTAAGCTGCAGGTCTGGGACTCGAACTGTAGTTGACTACATGGGAGTCCAACAAGATAACCATTACACTATATGCTGATCTCTCTCCTCTTATAACTGATTGGAATGTTATCCATTTTCTGTCATATGTTCTTGGGAAGATGAGGGGCTATACCTAAACCTATTACCTATATTTGGGAAACGTCCTACCCATTACCTAAAACTACTTCCTACGTTTGGAAAATTCCTACTTTATAAGCAGTGATGTCCTGGTAAAAGTTTAATAATTTGTTATGAAGAGAGAGATCTAATTGCAATGTCTGCTCATTTCTGTTTTGTAAACATTCTCGTTGTAGATTATCTCAATGTCACTGAATGCAAAATCGGGAGAAGTATAATAGTGCATCATCATAGAGTATTTCCGACATGCAGATACAACAGGGGTAAATAACTTCAAGAGTACAGATAGGCTAAAGCTAAATAATTAGGGCAACAGCAGTTGGTGTAATGGCTATGTCGCTGGACTCCCATGTAGTCAACTGCGGTTCAACTCCTGGACCTTAAACTCACCCCGGGAGCGAGTGTGTGCGTGCCCGAGATCCCGAGAGGAGAATGGAGAAGAAGGGATTGTGGCATGGCCATTCCCCCTGGGGGGTGATTTCTCACTTTCTGTTTCTCTGTCTCTCTCTGTCTTTCTGGTGAGCACACGTATCCTATAGCAAAAACCTCTACCAAAAAAAAAAAAACTAAATAAGTAGGAAGTGATGAATTTTGAATATTCTATGCCTTGTTTGTGTTTGTTCTGTTCTGTTTAATTTGCTATAGGGCACATGAACTTGCCAGAGAGACAGAGAGAGAAAATGAAAAAGTACCCCCCTGGGGTGGATGACCACACCTCAGTCCCCTGTCCTTCATGCTCCTCTCAGGATTTTAGGCATGCATGCACATGCTCCTGGCACATTTTTTAAGTCAGGTCCAGGGCTTGAACTGTGAAGTCAGCCATGTGGGACCCAACTACCTTAACTACCACACCACCTGGCTGGCCCAATATCTTTATTTTTAATATAATGTATTTAGCTGTGAGTTTATATATTTACTTTGAGGTTAATATTACATTCAGAATATTGGCATTAATGCATTTAAGTTACAGAACATTTCCATCACAATCATGATTTTTCACTGTAGGGCACGTGCGCTCGCCAGACAGACAGAGAGAGACATAGAGACAGAAAGCGAGAAATCACCCCCCAGGGGGGATGGTCACGCCGCAATCCCTTCTCCTCCATTCTCCTCTCGGGATCTTGGGCACGCACGCAC
>NW_006205765.1:812395-824762 GCF_000334495.1 Tupaia belangeri chinensis
TGTTAACGGTGGGTTATGATTGGTTGCTTTTGGACCAATCATGAGGTGCAGGATATGCAAATTTGAGGGATTCTAGTGATCAATCAGAGCAAGGTTTCGAAGGTCAGGTTTTTGGAAGGGAACCAATCATGGTAACTGTTTGCTCTCTGAGAAACCTCGACAGACTCGCTGGTGTGCAGCTTCCCACAAGTTTATATATTTACTTTGAGGTTAATATTACATTCAGAATATTGGCATTAATGCATTTAAGTTACAGAACATTTCCATCACAATCATGATTTTTCACTGTAGGGCACGTGCGCTCGCCAGACAGACAGAGAGAGACATAGAGACAGAAAGCGAGAAATCACCCCCCAGGGGGGATGGTCACGCCGCAATCCCTTCTCCTCCATTCTCCTCTCGGGATCTTGGGCACGCACGCACACGCGCCCGGCGTGAGTTTTAAGCCACCGGGTCCGAGACACGAACCGCGGTCGACTATGTGGGAGTCCAGCGACATAGCCATTACGCTAACTGCTGGTTCCCCAACAATCATGATTTTTCATGTTGCCCTTTTGTATTCAGTCACTTCCCCCTACTTACAACCCCTCCTTAACTCTGGGACACTACTAATCTCTTCTCTATTTCACTTTAAGACTATAAATAGAGGGACTAGCAGATGGCATAATGGTTACATCACTGGACTCCTATGTAGTCAACCATGGTTCGCGTCCCAGACCCAGCAGCTTAAAACTCACAACAGGAGCTTGTACGTACATGCCCAAAATCCCAAGAGGAGAATGGAGGGAAAGGGATTGCCGTGTGGCCATTTCCCTGGAGGATGATTTCTCACTGTCTTTCTATCTTCCTCTGTTTCTAGTGAGCACATGTGCCCTATAGCAGAAATCTCTCTAAAAAAGAAGAAAGAAAGAAAGAAAGAAAGAAAGAAAGAAAGAAAGAAAGAAAGAAAGAAAGAAAGAAAGAAAGAAAGAAAGAAAGAAAGAAAATAAAAGAAAAGAGAAAAAAGAAAGAAAATAAATAGAATTATAAGTGGCCAGCAGGTGGCATGGTGGTTAAGGTGCTGGATTCCACATGGCTGACCACACAGTTCGACTCCTGACCTGTCAGCTTGAAAATCATGCCAATTACAAGGGCGTACATGCCCGAAATCCTGAGAGGAAAATAGAGAAAGAGATTATGGTGTGGCCATCCCCCCAGAGGGTGATTTCTCACTTTCTCTCTCCTTGTGTCTCTCTCTCTGTCTCTCTCTAGCAAGCACTCACACCCTATGGCAAAAACCTAAAACAAAACAAAAATAGAATCATACAGTGTGTAAGCTTTTGGGCACCTCTTTTCCTACTACACAATATTCTCTGACAATACACACAGGTTATTGTGTCTGTGTACCAAAAGTTCATTCCTTTTCATTGCTTAGCATTATAGCATTCCAGTTTGTTTAACCATCTGCCTATTGAAGGATATTTGAATTGTTTCAGCTTTGGGCTGTTACAAATAGTTGCTATAAGAATTTGTTTACAGGTTTTGGTGTGAAGATAAGTCTTCAAATCCTGAGAGGAAAAATAGAGAAGAGATTATGGTGTGGCCATCCCCCCAGAGGGTGATTTCTCACTTTCTCTCTCCTTGTGTCTCTCTCTCTGTCTCTCTCTAGCAAGCACTCACACCCTATGGCAAAAACCTAAAACAAAACAAAAATAGAATCATACAGTGTGTAAGCTTTTGGGCACCTCTTTTCCTACTACACAATATTCTCTGACAATACACACAGGTTATTGTGTCTGTGTACCAAAAGTTCATTCCTTTTCATTGCTTAGCATTATAGCATTCCAGTTTGTTTAACCATCTGCCTATTGAAGGATATTTGAATTGTTTCAGCTTTGGGCTGTTACAAATAGTTGCTATAAGAATTTGTTTACAGGTTTTGGTGTGAAGATAAGTCTTCATTTCTCTGGGATAAATGCCAAAAAATGCAATTGCTGGGTCAGATGGTGGTTGAATGTTAAGGTTATTAAGAAACTGTCAAAATGTTTTCCAGAGGGACTGTCCCATTTTACTTTCCCACAAGTAATGTATCAACAATCCAGTTTCTCCACATCTTCACTAGTACCTGGTGTTGTCACTACCTTTCTTTCTTCCTCTTCTCACTCTAATAGGTGTGTAGAAATATCTCATTGCAGTTTAACTTACATTTATCTAAGGTTCAACACTTTTTCATGTACTTATTTTCTATCTGAATAACCCATTCAGTGAAATGTTTTCTCATGCCTTTTGCCTTTTTTTCCCCAGAGATATTTTTGCTATAGGGCATATGTACTCACCAGAGAGAGAGAGAGACAGAGAGCAAGAAATCACCTCTCTAGGGGATGGCCATGCTGCAAGCTCTTCTCCATTCTCCTCTCAGGATTTTGGGCATGCACACACACACACACACATATTTGACATGAGTATCGAGCCAGCAGGTCTGGGACTCAAACCACGGTCAGCCATGAGGAAGTCCAGTGATGTAAACATTACATCATCTGCTGATCCCTTTTGCCCACTTTTTTAAGAGGGATTTTTGCTATAGGGTGCTTGTGCTCGCTGGAGAGACAGAGAGAGACAGAAAGACAGAAACTGAGAGATCACTCCTTGGGAAGATGGCCACACCACAATCCCTTCTCTCAGGATTTTGGGCACATGTGCACATGTGCCCAGTATGAGCTTTAAGCCACCTGGTCCAGGACTCGAACTGCAGTCAACTACATGGGAGTCCAGCAACATAACCATTGAATCATCTGCTGATCCCCCTTTTGCCCATTTTTTATTTGGGTTGTTTGGATTTATGTTGAGTTTTGGGACTTTTCTGTGTAGTCTAATTACATTATTACTCTAGTCTTTGTTAAATATGTGCTTTGCAAATATTTTCTCCCATTCTGTAAGTTGCCTTTTTATCTTCTTGACAGGGTCTTTTGCTGAGTAAAACTTTAAAATTTTTGATGCGGTCCAATTTATCAATTTTTCGTTTTATGATTCATGCTTTTGTTGACAAGTCTAAAAATTTCTTAGCTCCAGCCCTAGATTTTCTTCTTTATTTCTTGTCTAAAATTTTCCAGGCTAGCTAAGAATCCAGGGTGAATTATGGCATGAAGACCCTGTTGAGTCAAGGTGGTGAGGAAATGGGAGTAAATAAATAAATATTTTTTTTAATCAATCGGGCATATTAGAGTCTATTTCCACATTCTCTATTCTATTCTATTAATTTTTGTGTCTATCCCTCCACCAATCCCAAATAGTCTTGATTACTGTAACTATGTAAGTCTTGAAATCATATAGACTGACTCATCCCTTTTCGTTTTTTTTTTTTCTTTTAGGTTTTGCCATATGGGGCATGCACTCACTGGAGAGAGACAGAGACAGAGAGGGAAAGTGAAAACTCAGCCCTCCAGGGAGATAGCCATGCTACAACCCCCTCTCCTCTGTTCTCCTCTTGGAGTTTTGGGCCGCACACACACGTGACTAGGGTGAGTTTCAAGCTACCAGGTCCAGGACTCAAACTATGGTCAGCCATACAGGAGTCCAGACCTTGACCACCACACCACCTGCTGGCCCCTTTATTCTTCTTTTTAAAACCTGTTTTAGCTATTCTGGCTCCTCTGTCTCTTACTGTTGAGCAATGGTAAAAGCTCTGACTCTCCACAAGGCCTCCTCTGACAGAATCCCACTGGGGCCGTGGAAGGACATCTCACTACTGCCAAGTGGGCTGGAAGTCCAGGCTCCCTCCTCGGCCCTCATTTTAAGTGTTGTGTTTTGTTATAGTCTCTCAAGGCTGGAAGTCTGGGCTCCCCACTTAACCTTTGTTGGTGTGAGTACAAACAAGACAGTAGTTTTTCTATGGTGTTCAGAAGTTGTCTGAAATTTTTCTATCTTGCTACATTGCTTCTTTCCCACTCCTTTAGCTAGAATGAGCAGACTTTTTGCTAGGGCTTTTTTGTCTGTATCTGTTGCCCTTTCCAGGTTGTCAGCTTCTTCAACTCCAAGTCTGGGAAATACAAAGCAAAAAGAAAACAAGAAACTTACCAGTGTGTGAGCAGAGCTCTCATGAGTGGGATTAATGATCTTGTAAAAAGGCCGAGGAGAATCTGTTTGGCCCTTTTTTTTGACCCCTGATACCATGGGATAATTAAGCAACATGGCTCCATGAGCAATCCCTCACCAGACACTGAATCTGCTAGTGCCTTGATCTTAGGCTTCCCGGCCTCCAGACTGTGAGAAACACATTTCTATTGTTTATAAATTCCCCAGCCTAAGGGACTTGGTTATAGCACCAGGAATAGACTAGGACAGTCCAAAGCCATCATGACTTAACCTGCCTTCTTACTTGCCACATACACTTCTCAGTGATTCTTCTCCCTCTTGCAGTGAGCATGCATTTAATTGTCATCTCTGCCTACAAGATGAGCAATTTGGCATTGGGTAGAACACACTAATTAGCCTGACCTTGAGAACGAGACAATCCTATGACATTAAAATTTTATTTTCCCTTCTCTACTTTCCACTCTCTGGCCTTTCTGGCACAACTGAAGATTCACCGCCTAGAGAAAAATTTTCTATGTCCTTGAGGAGGCTTTTGTGCACTGAAAAGACCACTCTGAGGTTTACTAAGTTTTGAAAATTAATATTTAATTTATTAAATTTATAGACTTAGAAATTTATAGTCCTTCCTTGAGCTTATAAAACCAGTTTAGGAATCTTATTATCCTATTTATAAGTCCAGAAAATATTAACAATCACTTTGAGAGGACTTTTGATTAACGCTTAGTTTCATTTATACATTTAGTTAATTAAACCTCTTTAACACTTTAAATGACATTTATAAATTTAATGTATTTGATTACTTTTTAAGTACTTCATGTGACTGACAAACCTTCCCAAGTATAAAAGTAATTTTTAAGACTAATTAATTCGGCATATGAAAAACAATGAAACTTAAGTTCTTTTAAATGCCCAAACTAGATGTAAATTTAGAAAAGCAACTTAAAAGTCACAAATCTGAGGCTGGCAGGTGATATAGTGGTTAAGAGGGCTGGATTCCCACATGGCTGACTGCAGTTCAAGTCCCAGACCTGGTGACATGCTTTCTCACTTTCTCTCTCTTTCTCTCTCTCTCTCTCTCTCTCCCTCAATGATCAAATTTAAATAAATAAATAAATAAATAAAGTTAAATAGAATAATTCTTTTTTTTTTTTTTGAGAGTTTTTTGCTATAGGGGCACGTGCATGCACCAGAAAGACAGAAAGAGACAGAAAGCAAGAAATCACCCCCCAGGGAAGATGGCTATGCCTCAATCCCTTCTCCTCCATACTCTTCTGGGGATCTCGGGCACGCACACACACACGCCTGGCGTGAATTTAAGCTACCGGGTCTGGGAGTCGAACTGTGATCGACTACATGGGAGTTCAGCGACATAGTCATCACACCATCTGTTGGTCCTTAATAAAAAAGTACTTTTAAAAAAGTCACAATTTTTTTTTTTTTTTTTTTTTTTTTTTTTTTTTTTTTTTTTTTTTTAAAGAACACTTTTGCCAGAAAGAGAAAGAGAGAGAGAAAGTGCAAAAGCACTCCTGGGGGATGGCCATAACACAATCCCTTCTTCTCCATTCTCCTCTAGGGATTTTGGGCATGCAGGTACACACATCCAGTGTATTTTTCAAACCACTGGGTTTGGGACACAAACTGCACAGCCAGCCATGTGAGCTCCAGACACCTTCACCACCACGCCACCAGTTGGCGCTAAAACCACAAATCTCTATCAATTTTCCAAGTACAAACATTAAAGTACAATGTTAAGAGTGGTCTATTATTGGGACCAGCAGTTAGCGTAATGGCTATGTCGCTGGACTCCCACGTAGTCGACCACAGTTCGTGTCCCAGACCCGATGGTTTAAAACTCACGCCAGGCGCTTGTGTGTGTGTGCCCAAGATCCCAAGAGGAGAATGGAAGAGAAGGGATTGCGGCGTGACCATCCCCCCTGGGGCGTGATTTCTCGCTTTCTGTCTCTCTGTCTCTCTCTGTCTGTCTGTAAAGCGCACGCGCCCTATAGCAAAAACCCTCTAAAAAAAAAAAAAAAGAGTGGTCTATTATTCTAATAAGCCAAATTCTCTTGAAAAGTATGAATACATAAGCTACTTTATATGAACAAATTCTTTAATTTGAAAATATTAAAACTACAGTTGATTTCCTTAAATATTTGTGTCCTTAATTTTAAATTTTCCCAGGGTTACTGAAATGTCTACCAACAAAACAGATCACGTCTTTCTCAGCTAACGGAGGTTCCTAATCAAACAGAGAGATTCTGGGTAGAATGCCAGCTCGATTCTAGTTGGTTGCTCTATGGACCTATCAAGCCCTATTTTTGGTCTTTGACTTCCTAACTTAAAGACAGAGGTTCAAGCATACCAGTTCCTTAGATAGAAGTAATTGAACACACAGGACCAACAGTTGGTGTAATGGCTACGTCACTGGACTCCCATGTAGTCAACCGCAGTTCAAGTCCTGGACCTGGCAACTTAAACTCACACTGGGCGAATGTGCATGGGTGCCCAAGATCCTGAGAGGAGACGGAAGGAGAAGGGATTGAGGCATGGCCATCCCCCCTGGGGTGTGATTTCTCTCCTGTCTCTCTGTCTCTCTCTTTCCGGCGAGCGCACATGCCCTATAGCAAAAAAAAAAAGAAGAAGAAGTAATTGAACACTAACGTTCAATCCAGAGTTAATTCAATAACCCCAAATCAAGTCCAAATCTAATTTTGTATTTATTTGACTAGAAAGGTATATAGTGTATACTATTGACCCTCTGTATCTGCAGGTTACATATCCATGGATTCAACCAATTGCAGATACAACAGGGCCATGCCTATTGTTTACGAAGTGGGGGAAGAGGTGGCTCCCTAAAAGAGATATACTGAAGTTTATCTATATATTTTCTTTTTCATTTATATCTGATGCTAAGATTAGTCATAAGTAATCTAAAGGGATTATTTAAAGTGCACAGGGGACCAGCAATTGGCATAATGGCTATGTCACTGGACTCCCATGTAATCAATCATGGTTCGAATCCGGGACCCAGCGGCTTA
The DNA here is from genome assembly GCF_000334495.1 of Tupaia belangeri chinensis. Lineage (NCBI taxonomy): Eukaryota > Metazoa > Chordata > Mammalia > Scandentia > Tupaiidae > Tupaia > Tupaia belangeri. The sequence goes on from NW_006205765.1 coordinate 819,505, forward strand.
AAACTCACACCAGGCACATGTGCGTGCATGCCCAAGATCCCGAGAGGAGAATGGAGGAGAAGGGATTGTGGTGTGGCCATCCCCCCTGGGGGGTGATTTCTCGCTTTCTATCTCTCTGTCTCTCTCTGTCTTTCTGGCATGTGCACATGCCCTATAGCAAAAACCTCTCCAAAAATAAAAAATAAAGTACACAGAATAATGTGCATAGGTTATATGCAAATGCCATTTTATGTATGGGACTTCGACATACACAGATTTTTGGTAACCATGGGAGGATCCTGAAACCAATCCCCCAGGATGCCTGTATTTGTCCATCTACCTCTAAAGAATCCTCCATTTGGGTTAACTCATAGCCTAGAAGTTAAGGTGAAGCAAATCTCACATAGCAAACTCTGGTTCAAATCCCACCGTGGTGGCTTGGAAAATATACTGGGTGTGTGCGCATGTATGCCCAAAATGCCAACAGGATGGAGAAATGGAGAAGAGATTACAGCACGACTATGCCCCATTGGAGAGTGCATTCTCCCTCTCCTCTCTCTTGCTCTGTCAAGCACCCTCTGGTGACTTAAAAAGAAAAGAAGAAAGAAGAAGGAGGAGGAGAAGAGGAGGAGGAAAAGAAAAAGAAGTATCCTGCATCTCTTCACATGATTCTACCTCATAGGACCACAAGTATTAAAACTTTATCTAATTGGGAGCCACCAGGTGGTGTGGTGATTAAGACACTGAACTCCCACATGGCTGATAGTGGTTCAAGTCCTGGAACTGGCAGCTTGCTTTCTCACTTTCCTTCTCTCTCAGTCTCTCTGGTCAAATTTCTTAAAATAATAATAATAACATTAAATAAATCATTATTTCTTGTAAATAGGAAAAAAAAACTTTAATTGAATTCTGGTTGTCTCTCACAGCTTCGTCTAAGATCCCAAGATCATTCTCCGAGGTCACCACTCAGTCCCAGCTCCTCACCCTACACCCATCCTTGATAGTTCTTGATTTCCGGGTTCCCCTTGGAGTAGAAAAGTGGGCTCCCCAAGATCTGCACTCTTCAACCTGGCAAGACAAATGGAAAACTTCCTAACCTTAGTCACTTTGTGGAAGAGGTTCTTTGGGGTTCTTGGGGCACTAAAGCCTCTCTTCCCACTCACTGTACTTCACTGCTCAAGGTTTGCTGGAAAAACAGGTCCACATGGGAGCCACTGGTGTTGAATCCCTAAACTCCCAGAAGGATGAGACCACGTAACCAAAATCACCAGCTAGTGCTTGAACCAGGACTAGAACCCAAGACTTCCAAGTCCCAGTCACCATGCTCTGGTCACTCACCAACAATGCCCTCAAAGACAACAAAAACTAGGGGAGCAAGGGACAAGCTCATAGTTCACAGCCCCACCCAACCAGCCCAAACATTAGCATGTGTGACATACAGCCCTTTCTGCTGCTTCGTACACAGAATAGAAATAAGCATGGGTTCTTGCCCTGAAGCTTACTTTCTAAATAAATATGCATGCTGCGTATTTGTATTTCCATACTAAGGAGACGCAATAATAGAAAACAACTTTCAACTACAGTGGGTGGGAATGGGGGTGGAAATCATCCATGAAAAAGAATATATTGGTTTAGGACAATGGTGCTCAACCCTGACTTCATATCAGAATCTCCAGGGTTTGGGGAAAGAGGAGGATGCTTTAAAAATTGCCATTCCACACCTGTGGGGATGAGGCCAGGACATAATAGTTTTTTAAAACACACCTGGTATTTCCAATGCATACCCAGAGTTATGAACCTGGAGATTGGGCCAGCAGGCGGTGTGGTGGTTAAGGTGCTGGACACACCCACATGGCCAACCATGGTTCAAGTCCCAGACCTGGTGATTTGCTTTTCTCCTTTCCTTCTCTCTGTGTGTCTGTCTTTCTCTGGTCAAATGAAAATAAATGAATGAATAAATAAAATTAAATAATTCTAGGGGGAAAAAAGAACCTGGGGATTAAAGCAATGATTTCTGCAATTTCAGCCCTCTCCCTACCATTGTCACAATTTTTGCACATATACCTACTAACTATACTATTATAAATTTAGTAGTTCTCTAAATCAGTTCACTGTTTGTTGTTTTTTTTTTTTTTAAGAGAGATTTTTGCTAAAGAACGTGTGTGCTCACCAGAGAGACAGAAAGACAGAAAGACAGAAATCACCCCTTAGGGGAGGTGGCCATGCCGCAATCCCTTCTCCTCCATTCTGCTCTCAGGATTTTGGGCACGCACGCACATGCGCTTGGCATGAGTTTAAACCACCAGGTCTGGGACTCAGACTGTGGTCAACTGTGTGGGAGTCCAGTGACATAACCATTACACCCCCTGCTAGTCCTATAATCAGCTCACTTTTTTAATTGCCAGAGGGTATGTGTACTTATCAGAGAGAGAGAGAGACAAAGACAGAGAGAGAAGAAAAGCCAGGAAGCACCCTCCAGTGGGGTGTGGCCATGCCGCAATCTCTCTTCCTCCCTTTCTCTCTCCTGTTGGAATTTGGGGCACGCATGCACTTGCACTCAGCGTGCTTTTCACGTCACTGGAGCCAGGTTCAAACCCCAGTTGGCCACACAGGATCTGACTTCCTGAGGCACTAGACTGTAGAGTGGGCCAGCCCAACTCATTTTTTTAATTTATTTATATATATATTTTAGAATTTTTCCATATGCATTCACTGTAGAGAAACAAAGAGAGACAGAGTGGGAAAGTGAGAAATCGCCTCCCAGGGAGGATGGTCACACTGCAATCCTTTCTCCTCCATCCTCTTGGGATTTGGGGCACAGACGCACATGTGTCTGGTGTGATTTTCAAGTCTCAGGGTCTGGGATTCAAACCATGATTATTCATGTAGGAGTCCAGCGCCTTAGCCACCATGCCACCTGCTGGACCCACAACTCACTTATTTTTAACTCACATATTTACTTTAGCTTTATCCCACACAACACCATCTATGAAGTCATGGTACTTGTGTACATTGTATTTTTTTCTAATACATGTGAAAATACGTAACCATGAACAGTGAAAGTACCCAAACACTATTGAAAATCATGTCACACACACACCGTTGGTACCTTCTCTACACAGTGGCTCTACTGCTTTCAAAGAAACATCCCCAGATCTGGGTTCTTTCCAGTAGCTTGAATATTTGTTAGGTATCGTTGACGCGACTTGGTTGTTAACAACTGTTGTCTTTGGGGCCAGTCAGTGATGTGGCAGTTAAGGCGGCTGGGTCCCACGTGGCCAACTGTCAGCTGAGTCCTAGACACGAGAATTACTCTGGGTGCATGTGCAAGGGTGTGCGCCCAAAATCCTAGAAGAGAAAGGAGGAGAAAGGATTGTGTTGCGGCCATTTTCTCCCCTTTGGGGGTGGTGGGAGGGGTGCTTTCTCATTTTCATTCTTTCTCTATCTTTCTCTCTCTGGTGAGTGCACACGTCCTATCGCAAATTTACGTAACTGAATTTTTTTAATGTCATTTTCAGGACCAGGCGATGGCATAATGGTCATTGCTGGACTCCCTCTTGGCCAGCTGTGGCTTGAGTCCCAAGCCCAGAGGCTTGAAACTCACACCAGGTATGTGCGCATGCATGCCCAAAATCCCGAGAGGAGACTAGAGATGGGATTGCGGCATAGCTGTCCCCGCTGGGGGGTGATTTCTTGATTTCTGTCTCTTTGTCTCTCCAGTGAGCACACGTGCCCTATAACAAAAATCTCTCTTAAAAAAGAAAAATCGTCATTTTCTGTTTGGGCCACATTATGGGAAAATTTCACCTGTTTCAAAAGTCTGGTATTCTATTCGGCTGCTCCAGGCCTTACAGTCCAGGCTGGATGTCCCTAGAGAGAAACCACTTCTTGAGAGTGCATTCTCCCCAAGTTCCCATCCACCCCCTTCTCCTCACCCTTGAGAAACTGCAAGGCCTCCCTATGGCCCCAGAATGTGAGGACTGCAGTGGTGTCTTTTACGACAACCTGTCTTAACAAAGGAGAACACAGTGCTCACATGCTCACGGTTCACCCAGAGGAAGAGGGAGGACTGACCAGCAAAATCACACACACATTCCCCACTGCAGCTCTGCAGGCTGGGGCCACCACCAGAATAACCTGAGGGGCTTCAGGAAAGCAGGCACCGAGACCCACCCGCTAGCAACTGGCTGCTCTTGAATGCTCTCCTGACCAAGGACAGAGGCTTCACAGTTGGGGAGGGGTCTCCTAGCCACACTTGGACTTAAATTCCTGCTAAATAAATAACTAAGTAAGAGCCATTGTGTTAGCAGGTTAGAACATATAAAACTCTGGGACCAGCAGTTAGCGTAATGGCTATGTCTCTGGACTCCCACGTAGTCGACCATGGTTCAAGTCCCAGACCTGGTGATTTAAACTCATGCCGGGCGCATATGCGTGAGTGCCCAAGATTCAGAGGGGAGAATGGAGGAGAAGGGATTGCAGCGTGGCCACCCCCCCGGGGGGGGTGATTTCTCGCTTTCTGTCTCTCTGTCTCTCTCTGTCTTTCTGGTGAGCTCATGCTCCCTGTAGCCAAAAAAATCTCTCCAAAGGAAATTTTAAAAAGAAGAACAACATATAAAATTCTTTCTCCAAAGATTGGAGTATCAGTCTCATAAAGGGATAGGGTTTTAGAACTCGTCAACAAAACAGATTTCTGGGCCCCAGTAAAGTTCAGCTCAGTCAGAAATTCAGGATGGAGTCCAGGAGCTAGAATTTTAACAAGTTCCTGGGGACTCACATGCAGACAGACCCCATGACACTAAGAAACCCTGCCCTGGAGGAAGAGTAGAGCTGGTCCCAGGTAGCGGAAGCTGGAGGAGAGAAGTGAGGGCATAAAGGTGGGCTCTTAGGACCCCCGCCGTGGGGAGGATGCCCTGCGCATGACAGGCCCTCCAAACACTGAGTGAAGCAGGTGCTCTCCTACCTCTGTCATTAGCATTTTGAAAAGCCAAAGGTAGGGGGCCAGCAGATGGCATAGCAGTTACATTGCTGAACTCTCACATGTCCAACGACGGTTCAAGTCCCAGACAGACCCGGTGACTTGAAACTCACACTGGGCACATGGATGTATGTGCCCAAGATCCCAGTAGGAAAATGGAGACAGGATTGCAGTGTGGCCATCCCTCTGGGTGGTGATTTCTCACTCTCACTCTCACTGTCTCTGTCTCTCTGTCTCTCTCTGGTGAGTACACATGCCCTGAGGCAAAAACCGCTTAATTAAAAAGTAAAGAAAAGCAGAG
>NW_006205765.1:824793-833245 GCF_000334495.1 Tupaia belangeri chinensis
TGAGAGAGCGAAGACAGACGGCAGCGCCCCCTGCTGGCCTGGGGCCAGTTCAGTTCTGCACCCATCATATCTCCTGGGGTGCCAGGGTCTACGGCAGCGTTTTCTCTCCCCCCGCCACAGTCGACTCATGACAGACACACAATGTCAGACTTTTAACATGTCTGTCTCCAGCTAGGAAAGAAAACCACAATGCCTCTTTGGGTTTCAAGGGTATTATTACTCCTAGGCACAGAGGACATGACCATTTAAATGGAAACTAACAAACATGAGCACCAAAACATTGCCAAAATTCTTTAAAGGATCTGCCATTGTCAGTTTTGGCTTTCATTTTATTTGTTTTTATTTGTTTTTAATTTGTTGTAGGGAACATGAACTCACCAAGAGAGGCAGAAAGAGAAGAAAAGTGAGAAAGCATACCCCAGGGAGAGGGCCACACCACAATCCCTTCTCCTTCATTCTCTTGGGATGCAAGGCATGCATGCACGTGCACTTGGCTTATTTTTCAAGCTGCCAGGGCCAGGATTCAAACCACACAGTTGGCCATATGGGATCCAGCTGTCTTAACCACCACACCACCCGGCTGGCCTGTCATTGGATCTTGAAAGGGGAAACTTCTCGGTCCTTCCTTGCCTGTCACCTGCTCACCTCCTTGCCATCCATGCACCCGGGTGGCCAGGCACTGTGGGAGGCATGAGGGGTACCAAAAAGGCTCGGATTGGGCCTCCCCGTGTCCTAGTGGTTAAGGGAGCCAGATCTCATATGTTCGACTACAGTACACTCTGGGGGTGTGTGCACGTGCCTCAAATTCCAACGAAATGGAGAAATAAAGAAGAGATGGCAGCATGACCACAGCCCCTTCGGGGGCATTTCTCCTCCCTCTTCCTCCCTCTGCTTCTCAAGCATGTGTACCCTCTGGCAGTTTAAAAAAAAAAAGGTGGAGCCAGCCAGTGGCATGGTGGTAAAGGCAGTAAGATCCCACATGGCCAACTTTGCAGTTCAAGTCCCAGACTCAGTAGCTTGAAAAACACACCGGGTACCTGTGCATGTGTGCCCAGAATCCCAAATCCTAAGAGGAGAATGGAGGAGAAGAGACTGGGGTGTGGTCAACACCCCTGGATGATGCTGTCTCACTTTCTCTCTCTCTGTCCCTATCCCTCACCAGCTAGCACACATGCCCTATAGCAAAAAAGTTGAAAAGTTGAAAAACAGAAGGGCTGGACCAGCAGGTGGCATGGTGGTTAAGGTGCTGGACATTCCCACATGGCCAACCGCGGTTCAAGTACTGGACCTGGTGACTTGCTTTCTCACTTTCCCTCTCTCTCTCTCTCTTTCTCTGGTCAAATTAAAAGAAATGAATGAGTAAATAAAATTAAATAATTATTTTTAAAAAGAAAAGAAAAACAGAACGGCTCAGGCTAGGTCTCTGCCCAGCTCCTATGGGGGACAGTCACACACAAGCGACAGGGGTGTGGCGGGAAGAATGGTGTGGCAGGGTATGCCAAGAGGGCCTCAGATGAAACCTAGTGTGCACCCTCCTCTGCACTCCCTCCACCTTCGCCATCTTTCCACCTGCTCTGAGACTTGGCCTGCCTGATCTCCAGAGGGGCACGCCTCTTCTCTATGATTCAGCCTCCACAGCAACCGTGGACACTAAGGAGTCCCCACTTCCCTTCCCGGTCCCGCAAACCCAACTGTGACTCGCCCACCACCCAGAGAACATCCCCGGTCAAACGTTAAACTCCCCCCAGCGGCAGCAGAACATAAATGCCACAAATACCGGAGTCTGCTCTTTGCCCCAGTGAGTCACACGACTGATCAAATTCTCTCTTGGACAAGCCTGTAATTTATTTATCCATAAACCGAATTCCTCACTTCCCTAACGTGTCACATCAGGTGGCATCCACCATTTGGTTTGCCCGAAACCTGTCCTCTCGTCGTCTGCGACAGCTTCATAACAGCTGCACGGCAGCGCCCGTCTCACCTCGGATTCCGTTTCACCTTTCCTCGCTGCTCAGCATTCCCTCTGGGAGCGCCAAGTGTCAACGGGCATGATCATTATTTGAGTCACCTGATATGATACAAGAGGCGATGTCACACCAGCTGCCAAGCGGGACACATTATTGCCAGGTCCTGTGCCCCAGAGGAGGGGCCCAGGGCACCCCGAGCAGATGGCCTATGAGCTCTGACAGCCAGATGCTGTCACAAGGGCCTCAGATGTCCTGAATGAGCCGGATCCTCAGCATGAAATGAGGAAATGACAGCGTCCGCTTTGCTCAAAGTGAAAGACTGAGATAGCCCTCCTCCAAGCCTGGAGTGGGCTTGAACTTGTCCAAGGACAACGAAGGCTTCGGGCAGTTGCCCAGGAGGTGGTCATAACCCTGCTCGGAACACCCAAGGGGAAAGGGAGGGAGAAGGTGGTGATGGGCCCTACGTCCCTCTCACGGGGCTCACTACAACCTTGCACATACTCCCTCCCCAGGCTGCTTCTGATCTGAGCAGATGGCAGCAAAGCCAGCCTCGAGTGTACACAGCCCTTCTCCTGCAGAGCTGTGCCACCAGGCCAGAGGGGGCTCCTCTCTGCAGACTCTCCTTTACACTTTGGGAAAGGCCTCAATCAACAGGCCCAGGCTCCCAAGGCTGGCTTCCCAGTGAAGAGAAAGTTCCTCTGACTAGAGGAAACCCCAGAATTGTAAAGGCTTCAAAGTGAGCTTGGTTTGTCCCCAAAAGGGCATGCTCTCAGCCATCCAGGCCCCAGGCCAAGCCCAGACCTTCCCACGGCTCTGCCCACGCCTGGTCCTCCCTTGTCTCTTACACCCTCAACATGGTGCCCACTCTCGCCGTCACCTCCTCCCCTCCGGGGAGCTGTCCCTGGTGACCTTTTGGATGCCCGGGCCCCTTGCTCTTTTCAGACCCTCCACAGGCCCCCCTCACGATGAGGAAGCTCCCCCAGATGACAGGGCAGGATGGGTCTTGGCTGACCAGGGCTTCTTGTGCTTCAGGGACGGCAGAGCCCTCCCTTGGCGAATGGCACACTCATTAAAGCTCCAGGCTCCATGGCCTCACTGGTGTATTTCAGCCTTGGGTAACATGAGGTTATGCCTGTCTCTGCTTTTCGCCGGATAGAAAAGGCTTTTTCACCTATCAATTTGAGGCCTCAGGGTCTAGTTTACAGGAGGTCACTCTAACTCACCAGTCAGGTACAGGAGGGTTTCAAAAATCCCCTGCCCTGTTTTTCATTTCAAAATTGAAAAGGTCTCAGTTACTTGCCAGAGAGGATTGACACAAGCGGTGTCCAATGAAGAGGCTAGGTATCCTGGTTCAGATTGTCTTCCCTTCTCAGGGGCTTTGCAACGCACGCAGGTTCTGTCCTGGGGGCTTTAGGAATCCTCCAGACCCAACAAAGTTGCCCACTGCAGCAAGGCCCAGAAGGGGGAGCCGGGCTGGGGAAAACTGGGGTTCCCATGTGCAAAGCATCCCGTACAAGCGGTCTGTGCATAGCCCTGACCCTGCTCTGCACACATCCCTGCCCTAGGTTTTGCATTTGACCTTCGCTTCGCTCCTTGGCAAGGTTCTTTCGACATTCCACCTCGCTTTGGCCGATCTAAGGGAAAAGGGATCTTGTTTTCACACCCGTCAGGAGACTCAGTCAGGTGCCACTGCGGCGCCAGAGACCAAGGGAACCAGGGCGCCCGGAGTAAGATGCTTAAACCGGGACGATAATCGCGGACAGCTGCGAGGGCGCATGTCCTCCTTGGGAACACAACAAACAGCCCCACCGCCGTCTGTGCGGTCTCTCCTGACCGGCGTCAGGGCACTAGCTATTCGCCTGGGAGAAAATGGGGAAAGGAAGAGCAAGGCCAGCTCCAGAAGAAACAGCCAGTGCAGGGCTGAGAGATGCCCAGCTCCGGGTGGTCAGAGCTGCCTAGGTCTGCGGAACCCTAATGAACTTGCCTGACCGCGATTGCCCCCCACTCCCAGGAAGAGACGAATGCGCTTGAATGGGAGTTCTCCCCGCAGCGGACCCGCCAGGTGGCAGTGCTGCTCTGCTCAGTGCGGACTGAGCCTGCAGTGTGCGACAGCGGCCACCAGAGGGCAATACCAGGACCACGTTCTCTCGCGCGCCTCAGGTTACTTAGCAACTGTGACGCAACTCCAGTTTCCACCCTCCTCAAGGCCTCCCAGGTTATTTTTGGCAGAACAGGGACTGTTGCACAAGGAGTGGCCTCAGGAATCCCAGAACTGCCTCTCTTTTAAGCCAAGAGAATCTAAAATGGTGCAGGGGTCCCAAATCCAGCGCCACCCGGGGCGTTTACGGTATTGGACTTGTTCCTGTGGCTTAGAATGCCTGAGATTAAGGGGAAAAAGCATTCTCCTTTCTCCTCGGCAGCCTCACAAACACTGGAGACACTCAGATTTCCCCTAGTGGCTCACGTGCAACACCTCCTCCCTCTCCTCTTCCCAACTCTGCCCCTTCCTAAACAGGAGCTGTTTGATGGGCACGTGACCTTGAGCAGACCTTGAGCCTCCTGTTCCTCAGCCATGCTTCAGCGTGATGACAAGGCCCAGGGCTGACCTTCTTGGTCTTGACACCCCCCCACACACACTATCCCTCAAGGACTCTGTCCTGGTCCAGACCTCTCCCCACTTAATGACCCTGGTGATATCATTCTTCGAGTTCTTCCAGTTCCAAATGGAGACGCAGGACCTGAGAAAGCAGAGGTGGAACCAAGAAAGTGAGGCAGACACAAGACAAGGAGTGTGGTTATAATGAGCTCAAAGCCTGTGCGTCTGTCTGTGACCCATCAGAGGGCGGCGCCCTGGGCGGAGTCAGGGAGGCCGCTCTGGCTGTGGCATCAGCAGTGCTTCCAGGCACATCTCTGGGTCGTGAGGAGCCCCTGGCCCTAGGCTGGGCTCTGGCCGGGGCCCTGATGTGATCACTAAGGTGTCAGGGTCTCTGAGGGGCACCATTCTCCAGGATCACACGGGCATGTGCAGCTCGTTATATTCATCCTGGCCGTCCTCGTCGAAGTTTGGTTCAGCATCGTCCGAGTCCAGCTGGAAAAGGAATGGAAGGTTGGAAACGGACTCGCCCCCTTTGATCTCCCTACTCCTCCGACCAGCACCTCTCACTGCCCCAGACCTTGCCTGGACCTCAGCATGTAGAGACCATGACCCCAGCTGAAATATTTTCTTTGGTCGAAATCTTCAGCAGCCCCCCATATGCTTGGCACCTCCTAATAATAATATTAATAATGGCAGCAGCTACCCCATACAAAGCTTTTCCTAGGGCCCTCTAATTGCCATGGTACCTTTGCACGCTATTCTTGAGTATGGATGAGTTGCAAAAAGAAGTCCCTTCCTCTGGTTGAGAAAAAACAGAGCTCAGAATGGACTTCAGTACCTACTCACCCCTGCATCAGCTCAGGGTGCAATTTACACTGCTGTCTGCAGCAGCCCTGGGCCTGCTCTTGGGCTCACACACCACACTAAGTGCTTTACCGGAGTGAGCAGTCCTGTAAGGTTAACTCTATTACCTGGCTCCATATACAGATGAAAATAAGATTTCAGAAAGTTAGGGAACTTGCCAAAGGTCATAACAGCTAGCCGAAAGCAAGACTCAGTGCCCCTCCACCCAACCACTGTCCCCTATGCCCTCATCCCTTACCGCCTGCAGCTCCCTGTCCTGGAAGAGCCGGGGCAGGAGGCAATGCCTCAGAGGCACCGTGAGCAGCAACAGGAAGGGAAAGGCAAGCGAGGCCGCTGTGGACTTGACCACCCAGAGCAGTGCAATGCAGGCCAGCTGGATGCAGGTGAACAGGTGCATCCGCCACGTCTTCACCTGGGGACAGGCACCCAGCCTCAGCACACGGCAGCCCAGCCTGCTCTGCCACACCTTCAGGAACTTAGCTGTCCACATCCCCACTTACCCTTCATGCTCATCCTGCCCAGCTCTGGCGCTGGACCCCTCTGGATCCCTCCCCACACGCCATCACCCCAGCCACCCACTTGCACGCTTCCTGGCCCCCACCTTGGTCACATAGGGCTGCTCAGGATGGTGTTTTGCCGGCATGAGGATAAGCAACAGGCGTTGGGACAACTGGATTCCAGACAGTGACGTGACCCCCATGTACAGGAAGATCCCAAAGAGCACAGCCAATGGGATGCGGCGCAGCACAGCCCCCATAACAATGGACAGGCCTGGAGGAGTGACACAGACCTGCCTGACCCCTCAGGAAGCCCCTATGACAGTGGACAGGCCTGGAGGAGTGACACAGACCTGCCTGACCCCTCAGGAAGCCCCTATGACAGTGGACAGGCCTGGAGGAGTGACACAGATCTGCATGACCCTTCGGGCAGGCCTCATGACAATGGACAGGCCTGGAGTAGTGACACAGGCCTGCATGAACCCTCGGGCAGGCCTCATGACAACGGACAGGCCTGGAGGAGTGACAGAGACCTGCCTGCCCCCTCAGAAAGCCCCCATGACAGTGGACAGGCCTGGAGGAGTGACATAGACCTGCCTGCCCCCTCAGGAAGCCCCCATGACAGTGGACAGGCCTGGTGGTGAGAAGACGGGGGCTCATCTAACTGATCGGGAGAAGACAGAGTAAGACAGAAAACCAAGAAAGGACTCAGAAAAAGAGGGCCCAGGGATTGGAAACAGATCTGGGGTCAGCGTGAGGGCCAAATGTGACACATCTGGAGATTCAGAAGGGATCTCAGTCAAGCCTGGGTTAGCGGATTCCAGGCCAAGGGTCCACGAGGGCAGGTGTGGGCAGAGGCCGGGCTCTCACCCACGAGGCTGGCGATGAGCACCCCGGTGACCCTCTGCTCTCGCACCTCCTGGATCTGGGGCTTGTCACCAGGCGCAATGGCAGTGCGCATCACCGTCAGCGCATTGACATGGGTGACTGAGCGGACGGTGGCAGCCGTGAGCCAGGGCAACCCAAACAGGCCACAGAGCCCTCCCAGGGAACCAATCAGAAGCAGGTCCAGGTGGAAGCCAGAGCCTTTGAGCAGTCTCCGTGCCTTCTGGCTGACGATGAGCCTGCAGGCAGAGCGGGTGTGGGGGCGGGGCTGGCTGGGTTGGGGGAGGATGCGTGGCTCTCCCAGGACCTGCCAGCCTCCTCTTTCAAGTCCCCAAGCTGAAATTCTCACATAGAAGCACGCCGGAGCCAATGCTCCTACTGGAGTATTTAAACACCACAGAAGCCAGCTGCCAGACCTCACCACGCTATGTGGTTTAACCAAAATGGGATACGCGTGAGCATCCCTGGGTGAGAGAACCGCCTGCCAGAGCTCTGAGGACTGTCAAGTGCCACCCCGCAAATGAGTGGGGAGAGATGGATATCGAACCATCACAGACAACCACACCCCACCCCAAATCCACTGCTCTCCACTCGTCCTCACCTCCTCCTCACCCCTGCCGGCTCCCCAAGTCACAGTCTCTTACTCACGGCCCACCATAAGCTGCTGCCACCCAGCACCCCTATACTGATAATGATGTCCCCACCTTAACCCTGAAACCAGGCCAGGGAGCCAAGGAGCCTGGCCCAGCCCCCTGCTCCTCCCCCAGAAGCCTCTCACGCTGTGATCTGTGTCTCCATGAAGATCAGGATGAGGACCAGGAGGGCGGGGACAGCCGCTGCCACCATCATCCAGGGTGGGAAAGGACGGGCACTGCCCAGGGGCGGGATGAACCATGTGCGTTTATGGGGGGAGGTCACCGAGAGGCCTGTGGGCACTGTCAGCTTCTGCACAACAGAAGGAAGACAGCATTCAGGGACTAAGCCTCTCCGTGCCAGCAGCTGCTCCCACGGTGCTGCCCCCAGTACCAGGTCTGCGGGAAGTTAGTAACACATCTTCCAAGTCACTGTCCCTCCAAGGAGCCAACCGAAGGCAGGCAAATAAGGACCTTCTTGCTGAGCCCCAGCCCCACATCTGCTCCTTCCCAATTCTTTTTCTTTTTTTTTAAATGATACCGAGAATGGGTGCACCCACACAAGAGAGAGAAAAGCACCTGTCACACCGCAACCCCCTTTTCCCAGTCCTCCAGCTCCTCAGGATCCTGGATGCCTGCACACACACTCAGTGTGTTTTCAAGCCAATCCTGGGATCCAAACCCACGGCTGCCAAGTGGCTTCCTGCCTTGCAGAGCACCATGCAACCACTGCACCAGAGGTGGGGCCTCCTCCCCAGTTCTTCACTCAGGACCACCCACAGCTTGGCTCCCTGGGTAGCCCTGTCAGCTGGACCAAACGCTGCTTCTGAAAACCCAGTCCCATCACTGCAGGGCAGCCACGCCCCCAGGAGAGCTGGACCACCCTGAGGGTAGGGAGGCAAGTAGGGGTCTCCCCCATCCCCTGGCCTTCGTGCCAGGGCCCCTCACCTGTGTGTAGGTATCTGTAATGGAGTAATCTACCAGGACCATCACCAGGATGGAGATGGGAAT
>NW_006205765.1:833466-838486 GCF_000334495.1 Tupaia belangeri chinensis
GATGCGGCGAGCCTTGGGAGAGGGGCCAGCGGGGTGAGGGAGGGGAAATGAGGAGAGAGTGGAGGCGAGGGTTAGTCAGCAGAGTAACACGCAGCTCACCACCTCCAGCCCCTGCTGGTCCAAGCTAGAACCAGAAGGAAGTTCCCAACCTGACTCCAAACCCCACCGGGAGCCAGTCCAGCCTCAGGGGATGTTTTTGCTCAGTTGAACTCTCTGAGGGATGAGTGAAAAGACACCCCAGGGGCTTCAGCTGGGGTAGAGAGCTGCACAGATCGTTCTGCTCCGTGGGCTGACCAGGAGGCTAGGGTGTGGCCCCCTTCTGGAGCAGTCTGGCAGCGACTACAGGAATGGAGAGGGGCCCACACCACAGCAACGCACCTTGCCTCCCAGGAAGCGGCTGTTCCTGAACTTGCGCAGGAAGAAGGCGATGAAGAAGGTCCCCAGCATGAGGATGAGGGACAGCAGGGCGGTATTGGGTTGGTTCCTCGGGCCCGGAGGCCCCTCGGTAGGCGGCAGGGCACTCGTATTCAGCTCCAGGCCAGCACCCGGGACGCCCTCCACGTCCCCCTCCGGGGGGTAAAACGGCAACAGCGGGTGCTCTGTGAACACCTGTGTGTGGGTGACAAGGACACTGCCTCACTCACGGAGCAGGCAGTCTGATTTCACCAGCATCACCTGTGAGACCGCAGTACATCACACACACGCTCTCAGCCAAAGGCGAGCAGAGGACACCCAGCCCCTGTGCTGACCACTCCTACCTCACTTACCTGTGCAAGTCCATGCTGGCTACGGAGCCTCCACCCAGCTGCCTGGAGCCCTGAACTGACACCCACTGGGTCTGACCCTTTTCCCTGCAGCTCAGACCGAGCCCGGGGCGTCCCCAGCTGCCCTGTACACCACATGCCCACATCAAACAGCTTCCCTGCTGTCCCTTCAGTGCCTAATGCCACCTACTTCCCCATCTCGTGCTCTCCCCTCCAGGACGCTGCCCAGCCCCCGTCTCCACCCACCCCCGAACCCTCTCTGGACCGCCACCTTATAGAGCTTGTGGAAGGTCTCGTAGATGAAAATGAGCGAGATGAGGAAGGCGAAGATCTCCTGGGTGAAGGGGGAGATGTAGCGGCCCAGGAGGGTGGCTTCCCAGCTGCCTGGAGCCCTGAACTGACACCCACTGGGTCTGACCCTTTTCCCTGCAGCTCAGACCGAGCCCGGGGCGTCCCCAGCTGCCCTGTACACCACATGCCCACATCAAACAGCTTCCCTGCTGTCCCTTCAGTGCCTAATGCCACCTACTTCCCCATCTCGTGCTCTCCCCTCCAGGACGCTGCCCAGCCCCCGTCTCCACCCACCCCCGAACCCTCTCTGGACCGCCACCTTATAGAGCTTGTGGAAGGTCTCGTAGATGAAAATGAGCGAGATGAGGAAGGCGAAGATCTCCTGGGTGAAGGGGGAGATGTAGCGGACCAGGAAGCTGCCTTCCGCGGCTACCAGGGCGAGGACGAAGACCACCAGCCAGAGGCCAACCCACACCCGGCCGGTGAGGTACTCCAGGTCCTGGGCACGGCAGAACTAGGAGCAGGGCGGGGAGCTGTGGTCACCCACGAGTGGTCTGCCCCGGATGTCGGTGCCCCGCAGAACGACAAGAAGAGCACCGGAGCGGGAGGGACCGGCAGTGTGACTCAGGGACAGGAGGGACGCGCTGTGGGGACGCATCGCCTAGGTGGGAAAGAGCACCAGCAGGGAGCCCTGGGGAGGGCAGAGCCTCACCTTGAAAAACGCTTCCTCAAAGACCAGCAGTGGCCCCGAGAAGCCGACCACCAGCAGCGGCTGGGCCCCCAGCAGGGAGAACAGCACACCAAGCACCGCCGTGGACACGATCAGCTCGGACACGCCCATCAGCCCCTCTGTCTTCTCTCCTGGAATGGCAAGGGGCAAGGGATGGCCCAAGCCTGGCTCTTCACCTGCCCTCATCCTCATCTGGCTTACCCTAAACTGGGGACCTCAACGAGGGCAAAGCAGCTTCCCAGAGCCATACACAGGGCCCCCAACTTCATCTCACCTAACGCCTCCTTCTAGTCCCCAAAGCACTCACAGGACTCCCTACCCTTTGTGCCTCCCCCACTCTTTCTCACTCTATAGCCCCCCAAAAAGTGGCCACTGGTTCCCCTGACCCTGCAGCTCTGTAATGTGGGCAAGCCTTTCCAAGCCCCCCGAGGGTAATCGGGGACACCATAACCAGAAACTGAAGGAGACACTGGGCCCCCAAAGTGACCACAGGAGCTCCCCAGTTCCCGGCCCCTCCCCTCACCTAGCAGCCCCCCAAAGGTGATGGCGGGGCTGAGGGCGGCGAAGTAGATGAAGAGCACGGCGGCCACGCACTGGGAGTGCAGGGCATCGCGCAGGTCGCTGGGGTAGTGCGGGTACCGGCGCTTCACGTCCCGGACCAGCCCCCCAAACACTGAGCCGGTCCGCAGGAGAGGGTCATCTTCAGGGGTCACCTCAGAGCCCCCCAACTCCAAAGACAGCTCTAGGGGAACAAGCAGCTGCTGGAACACGGACGCTACCTCTTGGTGGAAACGCCCAGGGACACAAAGCCAGCACCAAGCACTGGGAGGAGCCAGGACAGGGCTGGGATTGCAGCCGTCGGGACTGGGGAAAGGCAACAGGTGCGCTGGGAGACTCGGGCCCAAGGCCTGCTGACCTTTCCCAGGGGCCACATAGCCTCCCCGAGTGGTCATCTCGACTTTGGTCTGCTCGCGCTCCCGCCGCTTCCTCAGCAGCTCTCGCTGGAAGGCAGCCACGGAGCGCAGCAGGTCCCGGCCCTCCACCTCGGAGGGCGGGATCACGATGCTGCCGTCCAGAAACTCGCTGATGGCGCTCAGGAGGTCCTGCCGGTCGTCGGCCTGGTAGGCAGCCTCATGAAACAGCTGGGGGTGACAGGAGGGCCATGAACCTCAGGGATGAGTGAGGGAGCCCTGAGAGGAGGAGCTCAAGGAAGTGGGGGGACCTTCAGCCATAGACACCTGTCCGGTTCTCAGAACAGTGGCACACCTCTGCAGGCCGCTGGGTGGCCATCCCCCTGAACCCCAGGGGTACCATCCACTTCCCCAGGAGCCTCCAGACTCCCCCACCCGCCTCCAGAACCATTCTGACCGGGCACCACCCACATCCTCTAGGTCGATTACTATCCTGAACATCGCCCCTGGCTCAAGGACCCCCCCCTGGCCCAGCCCAGAAGCCACAGCAAAGACCAGCACATCCAGTGCTTCTGTTCAAGTCTCATGTCACACCCAAAGCTGTGGAGTCTGGTCTTCCCCTCCCCCTACACTGAACCCTTCCCTCGGCCCCAGCCCAGGCCTCCCTTTTCTCCCCTCAGCCAGCAGCTCCCCTACCACCCTCCAGAGCCCGGCCTCTACCCAGGAGGGGCCTCGAGCACCCTGGCCTCTGCGGACATCGCTGTACATGATGAGAGGGGTGGGGAACAGGCCCACAGAGCCCAGCATGAGGTACAGGACCCACCTTGTCGGACATGAGGGTGGCAATGGAGCGCCCAAGCTCATGGTAGTCGGTGCTGGTCTGGTTGGGCCCCAGCATCACAAAGAGGAAGCGGACCGGCACGGGGACCTCAAGCACAGACTCCAGGAGCACAGCCTCGCTCAGCCGCACAAAGGCTGCTGCTGGCTGCTCCAGGAAAGGCACGCAGCCTGGAGGAAGAGTAAGGCGCAGGGTGCTGGGCAGCGGGGAGTGGTCAAAGAAGGCCGGGAGGATACCCGGGCTGTCACGTACAGCTGAGTGGGCTGTGCACTGCACGACGTAACCCCAATCTCAGGGGGGCCTTACTCACTAATGTGTTTATTTACCACCAGATGGAAATGAAAGGAATTAAAGGTTTTTTCCTAATTCTCACAATGGGGTTATATGGACTAGCAACAGCCCGAGATAACAGAAAACCAGATGGGAAGAGGCAGCAGACTGAGGAAGAAATGGCTGGGGACAAGGCAGGTGGTGAAGGGGAGCCAGGGCAAAGGGGGCCTGGCTGGAGATGGAAGAGGCAGGCTCCAGGCCAGAGCTCAGGATGACCAGCAGAGGCGCACGCACTCAGCAGACCCCGCCCCGACACCCAGGCCTCCTCACCCACGAGCACGACCGTGGCCTCGGCATCTTCGGGGATCTTCTCCAGCAGCTTCAGGCTTTTCCCCCGATGGCCGTCTCCCCCAGGCATGTGGAGGGGCTTCTGAGGACGCAGAACTGGAATAGGGCTGGGACCCAGACCGGAGGCCGTGGCAGGCCCTCCTGTCCTTGCTCCAGCCTTGGGTCTGGGCCCCACTTTTTCCCTCAACGTGGGTGCAGACTATGGGCACGGTGACCCCGTATTGGGAGGGGATCAGCCCGGATCTGAGCCCCTCTTCTACATCCCCACATCACCTCAACCTTATCTTGTTCCAAGGCTCCTGTGGGTCTGCCACAGGCTTCTCCGGTGTCACCGAGACAGGAACCCCTCGTGGACCTCCCACACTCCTGGCCCTGTGCTGAGCACTGTCCTCCCCGACCCACTCAGTGATGGCATGGATCACCTCCACCATGTGGAAGCCCCAAGTGGAGGCAAGGCCACTGACCTCCTTGGCATCAGGGTCGTGCGGCCAGAGCGGGGCAGGCTCGCCCAGGTCGTCAGCCATGGTGGGCACCGCGCCGTCAGGGCCATGGCTGGGGGTTGGGTGATGATTCCCCAGGACTGAGTTCACGCTGGAGCTCGACGGGTTTCGGGGGAAAAAGCCACTGTCCTTGTCATCATTGGGATGGCTGGAGAGAGGAACAAGTCGGGTTCGAGGAGACAGACTGAGGCCATAAGGAAGTGGGAAATTAAGGGTCAGGGCCTCTACCCCTTTCGCCTCAGTGTAAGAAAGAACTTTCTAATGGTTGAAGTTGTCCAAGGATGGGAGAGGAATGAGCTCCCCATCATCGGTGGTATTCACGCTGAGGCTGGGAGCCTCTTGGAAGAGTCTGCTCCTGGCAGGGCAAC
>NW_006205765.1:838699-843680 GCF_000334495.1 Tupaia belangeri chinensis
AAGCCCGTCCCCCCCCCCAGCCCAGGCGCCCCGCCCAGCACCTGTGTTTCAGTAGCAGGGTACGCAGGACACTGGCCCGGTCCTCTGGCCGGATCTGGTCAGATACAATCATGGTCTCCACCACGAGGTGCGCGATTCCTGGCAGTGTGGTCTGCTCCAGGTCCAGGAGGGCAGCTCCTAGGGACGCAGGCAGAGCAGGGGGCCCAGTCCTATCAGACAGGGAAAACCACTCCACGCTGCCCTGCTCCCCAAAGGCAGCGAATGAGCTAGGAGAGCAGAGTGCGCGGTGCACCAGGCAGACACTCAGATCCGCATCGCAGAGCCCAGCCAGGGACAGGAATGTGAAAAGCAGGCACAGGGGCAAGGGTGCGGCCCCCGGCTCCAAGGCAGGCAAGTGACCCAACTGCCTACTGTGAGCCAGGCTCGGCACAAAGCACCAGAACACACCAGCCCCTCGGAGACTATGGGCTGCTCAGGCAAAGGGACTCCCCAGCCCCAAGCGGTGGCCAGATCTCCCGTGGGCCTAGGATTCCAGGGAGTGGCCCAGGGAGCCCGGCAGCACCCGGGCTGAGCCGTGTGGACTGAAAGAGGCATGCAGCCCCAGGCCAACCCCAAGGCTCCCTACCGTGGGCAATGGTCCTCCTGAGCTCCAGAAGGCTGCGGAAGGAGAGCGAGGCGACGTGGGGCTTCCCCCAGCGCTCGGTCTCCTCCTCCACGTCCTCCTCAAACTTGATCCAGCGCGCCGTCTCCCGCCAGTGGGGCTCCTGGCTGCGGTCCAGCATCAGTTCATTCAGCTCCACAAACACCTGCAGCAGGTGCCAAAGGTGAGGGCCCAGGGGGCCTCCAGGTGGGACAGGCTGGTGTGGGGAACGTGGCAACGGGACACAGCTGGAGGAAGGGGCAGGGGGCACAAAGATCCACAGGCAACTCGATGGTGGCCCCCTACCTCATGAGGCCTCCGGTCCAGCTTCTTCTTCTTCTTCTTCCTGCGTAAGATGGGAGCCAGGCCACTGGGGCTGGCCCTCCCACCCTGCGTCCGGGATGGCTTCTTCACTAGGTGCCGCCGCACACCAGGATTGTCCTCCAGCCGGTGACCTGCGGAGCAGGTGGGCTTGGCATTCCCACGGGTCCACCCTGGGGCCTCAGGATCATGGCCCAACCACCCCAGTCCTCTGCTCTGCACAGCCGGTCTACTCGGTGGGTGCCGCTGCCACGGAGGGGCCGTGACAATCAGACCACACGATCCAATATGGAGAGTTCATGGACAAGAAACTGGAGCTCAAAAGGTGGAAGGACTAGCCCAAAGTCACGCAGGGGACGCTAGCCAGGCCCCGATAAACAGACAGACACCCCCACTCAGTTAACCGCTATGGCCACTGCTCCTCCCTCCAGGGCCCTGTGACTGACAGTGAGTCCCCCGGAACCAAGCCCCCACACGCCACATGCCCTCTCACAGGCCTCGGCAGGGCCTCACAGCCCTCCTCACACCCGCCCCTTCCCAGGCCAGCAGCTGGGGAAAACCCCGTTACTCACAAGGCGGAGCCCCTGCCATGGGGCTCAGCTGGCCCTTGACAGGCTCCCACAGGCCACAGTCCTCAAAGTCCAGTGCAAACATCTCTAAGTCTTCTGAGGCCAGCGAGTCTCGAGGGCTGGCAGCTGGATCCCTCCCAGAGCCTTGGCCCTCCATGTCACCAGGCCCAGGGCTCAACGTCCCATTGGGCTCTGTGACCTCCAGCAGGCTCGTCATTCCTCCGGTGGCCAAGTCCTCAGCCCCTGCTCCCTCCCAGAGTCCCAGCTCTCCAAAGAAGTAGGAGCCTGGGCTGGAGTCCTCCTTGTCCAGCCAGAGCTGAAAATGGTCAAGCCTCTGGACCCCAAGTCCCTACACTCCCAGACCTGCTCCCTGCTGCCTCCAGCCCCCTCTCTGGGTCTGTAAACACGCCCTGCCCCTGACCCCCCCATCCCACCGCTGCTGCCACTACTGCTGCCATCGGATTGTTCCTGTCCCTGTCCTCAGGCCCTGGCAACTTTCCATGACGTACTGAGCTCAAAGCCCTACCCTTCCCCCAACCCGCCACCCACATGCTGTGGTTCCAAGGAGGAGAGGGGAGGATCAGTGATGCCCCTGGCCTGGGCACAGAGCCCCGCGGGTGATGACAGGTGGCACAGAAAACAGGGCACTGATAAGATGGAAGGAATGTGCCGAGATCACGGCCAGCCCCAGCCAGGGGTGTTGGAGCCCCCACGCAGGGAGAAGCAGGGGCCTGCAGAGTGGCTCAGACCCAGGGGTGGCTGTGAATGTGGTAAGAGCCGGGGATAAAGTTTGCCTTGCCTTGGGGGGGGGCAGGGATATAATGATGTCTTTGAATGTCACGTGGGAGAGAGGGCTGCCTTATTCTGGGGGTGACTCAGAGGACAAAATCAGAACAGAAGGTTAAAAGTGTCAGGAGGCGAAATCTCAGCTCTGACCATCAGAGGTGGTTTGGTGAAGGGGTGAGCTCCCCCTTACTGGCCACATTCCCACAGACAGGGAGACTGCAGAGGGGACTCCGCCCTGGGTAGGGGAGAGCAGAGCGCCCAGGGAGAGACTGCAGCAGGGTCTCACTCACTCTTCATGTCGTCCAGGTCTGCAGAGCCCAGCATCTGGGCCTCTGCCTCATCCGTGGGCACCTGTTGCTCCGGCCCACCAGGGTTGCCCAGGGCACTGCCTGGGCACAGCCGCTCCCGCAGGTCATAACTGGCCGAAGGGCTCCAGGGCCGGCTCTTCTCCCCAGCCACTCGGGAGGCCCGGGCCCGGGGACTGGGGGAGCTGAGGAGGCAAGGTGGCAGCCATGGACGCGGCAGACAAAGGCAATGGAAATGGGTGGGGCAGGCCTGCAGTGGACCTCTGGCAGACTCCAGCCCCTCCTGGGCAGAGAAGGAAGCTCCTCAGCCTCCCTCCACCTGTTTCTCCCTGGCTAGTCCTTCTCCTCCTTCATCCCACCCTCCTCTCCAGGCTGAACCCTCTCTCTCCTGGAGAACCCCAAACCTCCCAACCCTGCTCCCTCCTCCTCAAGAATCATGTAGAAGTCTCCCTCTCCCGCTCCTCTCCTCCAGGGACAGACCCAGGGCCCTCCTTGGGTAGGAACAGGGTGATAGTCAGAAGCCCAGGACCCACAGCTCTGGGCTGGGGCCAGTACCTGACTGCGTGCTGGGGACTCCCCTCAGAGCGCGGGCCCGCCGTGGGCAGGGGCTTGGCGAAGGTTGCCCGTCCTGAAAGACCTGGGCTATCATCCTCGTCGCTTCCAATGGAGAACTGTGAACACATGGCATGTCCCTGGGCCCTGCCCCGACTTACCACTGGGCCTTACCCAGCTCCCACCCACATCCTCCTACCCTCCCTGCCACACCCCTCCCAACCAGACATCCCTACCTTGGCCTTCGGTGGGGACACAGAGGGCAGGGGCTCCACAGGTTCTACCTCAGATTCCCCTTCCTCTTCCTCCTCCTCCTCCTCTTCCTCTTCCACTCCAGCTGCCCCCTCCTCCTGGATGGGAGGGGTCCCCTCGGAGGGGGGAGCAGAGGTTTTCTCCTTCTTCCTCTTCCTCCTGGTGTGCCGGGCAGAGGTGGGGGGCAGTCGCCGCAGCTTGTGGGGTGGAGGCAGGCGTGCCGAGAGCGGGTGGTGGGTGTGGTGGGATGTGTGCCGGTGAACTGGGGGTGCAGGAGAGCCGGTTAAGGCCCCCGCAGCCAAAGGGAGCCCCCCCCCGCCCAAGGGCCACACATCTTATCCTAGCTCAAGGCCTCAAATGAGGGCACCCTAACCCTTCCTCCAGAGCCAGGCTCCCCACACCTGCATCCGTACTCCTGTCACCATGAGGCCTGGGGGGCTGGGGAGAGGAGTGAGGGGTGGAGGGTCAAGACAGGGGGACTAAGGAGGAAGATGTGGTAGGCAGGGAAGGGAGAGGTGGAGTTGGAGGAGCCGAGAGGGCAGACCAGCAAAGAGAAGACAGTGGGCGGGGCCCAAGGGGAAGGCCAAGGTCAGGAGGGAGCCCAGGCCCAGCTCCCTAGTCTCCCCCGGTGCGGGGCCCAGCCCCCTGGCAGGCGGACAGGCGATGGGTGAGGGAGGCAGGATGACTTAACAAGGCATGGAGGCCCAGCACAGAGTCCAGCACAGGATGGCCCTGGTGACCAAGCCGAGGTGAGCGCAGTGATGGTGGCGATGAAGGTGATGGTGGTGAGCTTGGCCACACTGGGGACCCCGGGCTACCCACACTCAAAGTCCCGCTCGCTGTAGCTGCGGCTGGGCTTCTCAGGGTCCCAGGCCGGGGGCTTGCTGATGAGGTCCCCAAACCTGCTCACAGCCAAGGTCTTGCCCAAGTCATCCTCCTCCTCCACGTCTGGACTCAGGGGGGGTTCCTCCAAGGGCACCCGGACCTGCGGGCCCAGACAGCCTGTCCTAAGGACCCCCGACCCATGAACACCCCATGCCACCCCCACTGCAAGCCCTAGTTGGGGATAAGAAGACAATCAGGCTCGGTCTTCAACAGCCTCTTCCCCCTGCGTCCCAGGCCTGGGTCAGCATCCCGGAAACCACCCTCAGATTCCCAGGAGCTGAAAAATGCCAAAAAAGATCCCCTTTTTTCCATATCTCCAGCCCAGCTCCACCCGTGGGTCTTGGGGTCCCAGGGTCGGCTAGAGGACTCTCTCCTCTCCTTAGGGTCCCTCCTCCTTGACTTCTCCCACCGTCGTGCATCAGTCACCTGGGGTAGGGGGGAGGCGCCCCCGGGCGGCGGGATCACTCCGTTGGCCATGGCCGGGGAAGCGGCTTGGAAGGCTCTCGTTCACTAAAGGACGCAAGGCCCAGGTGAAAAGAAGGGGGCGCTGTCGGGGCCGTGAGGGGAGCACTGTGGGGGAGGGCGGGGTCAGGATCCTCGCGCTGCCTCCCCCACCCTCGCCCTCGACCTCGGAATCCCGGCGCCCAGTTCAAGCGCCCCTCCAAGGCCCA
>NW_006205765.1:852666-854615 GCF_000334495.1 Tupaia belangeri chinensis
CTCCACCTCCTCGCGCTCCGCTCCGCAGCTCCGCCGCCGCCGCGGGGCCGCACAATGGAAGCGGGCGGGCAGTGACTCACCCCGCCCCGGCCCCCGCGGGCCCCACGCGACAGTCCTCGCAGGACCCCACCCGCCACACGGCCCCTCTCCAGGCGCCCCACGCACTGCGGGGGTGGGGACACGACCCCAAATTCCCACAATCCCCCAAATCTACTCCACCATGTTTTTAGCCTCCCTCCCCTCAGGAGCTAGGGAGGGGAACCCCTCCTCAGAGACAAGCCCCCTGCCTTGGAAACTGCGCTCAGACACCTGGAAACACCCAGCACTTCTCCCTTCAGTCCCAATAGGGCAGCTGCACTTCCAAGGCCTACTTCTGCAGCCTGGCACCACCCGACATTTGACCTTGGTGCCTGATTGCCCTTCCCTGAGCCTCAGTTTCCTCATCTGTAGCCAAAGGGACCTGGAATGGAGCCTTCCGAAGTTCCGTCCAAGTCTGAGATTCTGTGGTTGCTCCCACACCTTCTCTCCCTCTTCCCTCCACCCCCTGAGATGACATCTCATTTTCCAAGGGCAAAGGTCTTTGAAAGGACCCTGGACGCCAATCTGCCCTGCCCGGGTCTCCCCGAGACTTGGCACCATGCTAGGCCCACCACAGCCCCTACATAAACATCTGTTAGGACGAACTTAAAGGAAAGAAGGGAAGAACCCCGAAGGAGGTGAGGGCCAGGAGAAGGTGAATGGCCAGGCTCAGGAGAGGAGGCAGGGCAATGGAGAGGAGGGAAGAAGGGACAGGGCCCTGTGACCTTGGCCATGGACTTCACTGTCTCCAACCCTGCCCCTGTCTGGACCTCAGCTTAACCCAAGGAAAGACTTTCTGTGTGCAGATCCTTCCCAGGGGGAGAAGGGGAGGGGACTGGGATCTAGTGGCCCCCACCTGGCTCTGTGCTCACAGCCCCACTCCAGGGAGGCCCTCACTGCAGCTCATGTGTGCCTCACCTCCGCATCATACTAGGGGACTTTTACTATTCCCAGTTCAGCTGAGGACATGCGGATTCAGGGAGGCTTATGCATCGCCACAGTCACAGCTGGGAAGCTGGGTGTGGACCTACTTGGGCCCTGCTGACAGATCTGGGCACCGTGTGTGGAAGGTGACTGAGCCACAGCCATGTAATAGCACCAGGACTCTCGCGCTGAGAGGGATGTCATGTCCTCCCAAGTCTCACAAAGTGCGGAGACGGTGACCCACGACGCCTGTGTGGGCATCAGCCTTGCAGACACAGAGCGTGTGAATTGTGTCCCAAAACTCAGAATGTAAGAGCCATCTGTTAGAGCTTGACCATGTCTCCCAAAATTCATATATTGAAGTCTTAACCCTCAGGACCTCCGAATGTGCCCTCTGGTGTAAGTGTGAGTATGTGTGTGTGTGTGGGGGGGGGTGCAGATGATAAGAGTGGGGCGAGTTCCTCACTACTGCGGCTGGTGTTCTTACAAAAACGGGAAATTGGGGGCCAGCAGATGCTGTTACAGTTACGTCACTGGACTCCCACATGGCTGACCACAGTTTGAGTCCTGAACTCAGTGGTTTGAAACTCACGCCAGGTGTGTGTGTATGTGTGTGCGTGCATGCCCAAGATTCCAGGAGGAGAATGGAGGAGAAGCGATTGCAGTGCGGCCATCCCCCCAGCACCACCCAAGGGCGTGATTTCTCACTTTCCCTCTCACCATCTTTGTCTCTCTCTAGCGAGTGCAAGCACCCTAAGGCAGGGAACTTGATTCCAAATCTCTTAAAAACAAATAAATAAATAAAAACTGGAAATCTGGACACAGAGACAACACACAGGAAGAACACCATGTGAAGACTGGAATTCTGCTGCCAGAGCCGAGGAACTACCAGAAGCTTGGAGAGTGGCCTGGAACAGAGCCTTCCGTAGTGTCTCCAGAGGGAACCA
>NW_006205765.1:855926-878088 GCF_000334495.1 Tupaia belangeri chinensis
AGAGGGGCCTGTAACAGAGCTTTCCGTAGTGTCTCCAGAGGGAACCTGGCCCTGCTGAGCCTTGACGCCAGACTGCGAGCGTCCAGAACTGTGACATTAAGTTCCTGTTGTTTAAGACACTCGGTTTGTGGTCCTTTGTTACAGTAGCTCTGAGGACCTAATACTCTACTGTAATCCTTTATCCCCTGAGCCAGGGGACTTGGTTCCAAGTCTCTACCTTGGGTGTTATTTTGGTGGCGACTTCAGTTCCTTAGAGATCCACAAGAGCCTCCGTGCCTTTCCCAGCCGGAAACATTGCAGGCCGGAGCTCTGGTCTTCAATCTGCCTTTGAAATCATGGTCCCAGCCCCTCTCTTCAGCCCACTGAGTCAGACAGCGGCCACTTTAATACCAAGAGAGCCTGGGGATGGCAACCTGGGACCTGCTGTCCTGGCCCCTGTACATCAGGTACACTGAGATGCCATAGCATGTCACAAGGACTTGTCCTTCGCAGTCCCACCTAGTTCTGGGAGGACGCCGAGCTCAGGTCCTCCTCTTCCAGGAGTCCCATCCTCTTCCTAGTTAGAGACAGCACACCCTTCCCGGAGTCAACAGCTCAGTCTCTACCCTTGCAAACACCTTCCTCTATCCTCTGACCCTCTAGAATGGTGGAGTTAAATCTCCCCTCCAAAAGCCTTTAGAAACCTATGTTCATCTCTCCTTCTTTCTTACCAACACATCCTACTAGACAGTAATGCTTTCATAATACCTGCCCAGACCTGGCATCCTGTCTGCAGCACACCTGTAACTGTCAGTCTCCTACAGTGTGTTCCCGAGGGGGTCTTCATTTCTGTGACAAAGGAGTGCCCCTTGCATGCACAAAAGATGACCACTCTAGGTGTGTGTCAGTTCCCAACCCAGAGCCTGTAGATGCTCAAATGGTGACAGGAAAGGTGACAGCAAAGGTAGAACCCAGCAACAGGCAAGCTAGAAGCAGTAGCCACCACCTCACAACTTCCCCACAATCCAGTTTAACTTGAGCTTCCTTACCGTGTGTGCTGAGCCCCAGGATGCTCCTCTGGCACCTGTAGCACTGCCACAGTCCATCTGCATGTCCGAGGGAGCAGGAGCCATCCCACCATACCGCCCGGATTTGGAGACATGAGCAAACTGTTCTCTGGATTCCCTATGAATGCTCCAGGATCCCTATAGGGTGGACTCCTCTCATGGCCATTCCCTGCAGTCATTGTCTCTGGGTCCAACATGTTAGGAACTAGATATTTGTTTTCTGTGGCCACCAAAGAAGCTTTTGAAAAGTCTCTCTTACACGTTGGTCCCTTCCCACTCTATAAGTCCTTTGTTACTGAGATAGAAGCCACAAAACTCATGTGCCCAGCCAGACTCCTTAGCAACTAGGGTACAACCACTGACTAGCCTTCCACCAGTCAGCCCACCTGCATGAGACCTGAGCTTAGAAGTGAGCAGTGTGCACAGAGATTCCGCCTTTGGGGAGCATGGGACCAGAGAGGGTAAAGCCAAGTGATTCTTGGGGGCAGCAGTGGAGAAGACTTTGGTGCCCCATGAGAGTAGCATTTCTGCTAGAGAAGCTCTCATGTTGGTCACTATTCCTAGCTCTATTCCTCCCCCAAATCGACCTACTATTCACTCTTTCCTTTAATAAATGTCTTTGCAGCTTGAAGTAGCTGCTGTTTACAAGTAGGCATTCTGCTGATAGAATTGGGGACATGGGTTCTAGGTGCAGGTCATGGGCTGAGCCAGCACCAGGCAATAGTTGTGCCAACATTAGGGAGCTGGCAGAGAGGACATGAAAGAATGACCCTCTTGTTAAGAGACCGGCGGCTCCTGCTCCTGCTTCTCCTATGACTACTGTGTCTTGCCTCATCATCTCATCCTTGGCTCTTCACGGTAACAACAATGACAAGTTCATTATCACAAGTTTAGGTCGTGCTTTCCCATCACAGCCTCTTTGACATTCATATTTGCATTGTTTCCTCATAATAATATCTTCATCAAGAGTATCTTGACCAAAAAAAAAAAAAAAAAAGAGTATCTTGGCAGATGAGAACATTGAGGCTTGGGAAGTTGAAGCAGCTTGCTCAAGGTCAAGGCTCATAAGTAAACCCAAAGACTTCCAGCTTCATGTCCAATGTTTATCCCCCACACACATGTGCCACCACTCTTACCACCTGTAAAACCTTCCATGACCAACTGTGTGAACTGAAATCTATCCGAACTTCCCCGAGAGTTTTCCATGAAGACTGCTTTTTTGCTGCTGGAGTCCGAAGTGAGAGACCTCTGGAGCCAAGTTCTGCCCCTTGATAACTATGTGGGTCTTGAGCAAGTTATTCATCCTCTATGAAGCCAGGTTTCCATCTGCAAAATGGTGATGATAATGAGGTTGTTGGGAGTATGAAGCAAGGTCATCCCCATAAAGCACCTGGAACAGGGTCTGGCACATGATAAGTGCTAAATAAATGTTGGATAGCTTTAATACTACTATAAATCCAAGAGATGCAGTTACCAAAACGTCCTCAGATGACTTGTAATGTGAAAAACGATGAAGTGATGAAGTTAGTTATTGCTCTTATTTATCAGAGAAGTAAGTCTTAGAGCCAAATTAGAGATGCCAACCAGGGTCTACAGGTGGTGTAGTAGTTAAGGGTGCTGGACTCCCACATGGCTGGCTGTGGTTCAAGTCCTGGACCAAGCAGCTTGCTTTTTCACTTTCTCTCTCCCTCTCTCTCTCTGTTCCTCTCTGGTCAAATTAAAATAAATAAATAAATAAAGTTAAATATAATAATTTTTTTAGGGACCAGCAGTTTAGCATAATGGCTATGTCGCTGAACTCCCATGTAGCCGACCACAGTTCGAGTCCCGGACCCAGTGGCTTAAACTCACGCTGGGCACCCAAGATCCCAAGAGGAGAATGGAGGAGAAGGGATTGTGGCGTGGCCATCCCCCCGGGGGATGATTTCTCGCTTTCTGTCTCTCTGTCTTCTCTGTCTTTCTGGCGAGCACATGTGCCCTATAGCAAAAACCTCTCAAAAAAAAATAATAACAATAATTTTTTTTTCAAAAAAGATGCCAGCCATTCAAACTCAAAGAGGGCCTGGACAACTGCACAGCAGTAACATGACTGTCTGTGAGGCTGACCCATGTGGGAAGGTTCTGAGTTCATACCCAGAGACCTTCCTGAACACACCAGGCACATGGGTGCCCATGATCCATGGCTGATCAAGGCTGTGGGTGGATCTGAGAGTGAACACTGTTAAAGGTGCCTCTCTGAAAGAAGAAAGAAGGAAAGAGGAAGGAAGGAAGGAAGGAAGGAAGGAAGGAAGGAAGGAAGGAAGGAAGGAAAGAAGGAAGGCTGTAAAACCTTCCATGACCAACTGTGTGAACTGAAATCTATCCGAACTTCCCCGAGAGTTTTCCATGAAGACTGCTTTTTTGCTGCTGGAGTCCGAAGTGAGAGACCTCTGGAGCCAAGTTCTGCCCCTTGATAACTATGTGGGTCTTGAGCAAGTTATTCATCCTCTATGAAGCCAGGTTTCCATCTGCAAAATGGTGATGATAATGAGGTTGTTGGGAGTATGAAGCAAGGTCATCCCCATAAAGCACCTGGAACAGGGTCTGGCACATGATAAGTGCTAAATAAATGTTGGATAGCTTTAATACTACTATAAATCCAAGAGATGCAGTTACCAAAACGTCCTCAGATGACTTGTAATGTGAAAAACGATGAAGTGATGAAGTTAGTTATTGCTCTTATTTATCAGAGAAGTAAGTCTTAGAGCCAAATTAGAGATGCCAACCAGGGTCTACAGGTGGTGTAGTAGTTAAGGGTGCTGGACTCCCACATGGCTGGCTTGGTTCAAGTCCTGGACCAAGCAGCTTGCTTTTTCACTTTCTCTCTCCCTCTCTCTCTCTGTTCCTCTCTGGTCAAATTAAAATAAATAAATAAATAAAGTTAAATATAATAATTTTTTTAGGGACCAGCAGTTTAGCATAATGGCTATGTCGCTGAACTCCCATGTAGCCGACCACAGTTCGAGTCCCGGACCCAGTGGCTTAAACTCACGCTGGGCACCCAAGATCCCAAGAGGAGAATGGAGGAGAAGGGATTGTGGCGTGGCCATCCCCCCGGGGGATGATTTCTCGCTTTCTGTCTCTCTGTCTTCTCTGTCTTTCTGGCGAGCACATGTGCCCTATAGCAAAAACCTCTCAAAAAAAAATAATAACAATAATTTTTTTTTCAAAAAAGATGCCAGCCATTCAAACTCAAAGAGGGCCTGGACAACTGCACAGCAGTAACATGACTGTCTGTGAGGCTGACCCATGTGGGAAGGTTCTGAGTTCATACCCAGAGACCTTCCTGAACACACCAGGCACATGGGTGCCCATGATCCATGGCTGATCAAGGCTGTGGGTGGATCTGAGAGTGAACACTGTTAAAGGTGCCTCTCTGAAAGAAGAAAGAAGGAAAGAGGAAGGAAGGAAGGAAGGAAGGAAGGAAGGAAGGAAGGAAGGAAGGAAGGAAGGAAAGAAGGAAGGAAGGAAGGAGAGAGAATAACAGCAAAACAAAACAAAACCCCAAAGGCATCAGAGAGATCCAGAAAGGCTTTTACCTCCACCAAAGCAGATTTTTATGTTTCTTAGCCGATGTGCCAATCTTCGCATTGGTGACTCCAACTTAACAAGCTGAAGAGGCCCTGGTATAAAGTGGGATACGGCATTAATTGCACCAAAATCAGGGAGCTGAACCAGGGTATGGGTTCAGCTGGCCCCAGGTTGTCACTTAGACTTTTGCCAAAAGTATCCCACTGCTCCCCAGAGCAGAACGCCCAATGCCACTTGTTGTTGACTGGCCTCATGGTGAGTAAGACCTTATTTTTACAAGAGAGGTAATATGGCATTGAGAAAGAGCCCAGACTCTGGAGTTAGGGATGCTATATATAAAATACCAGTTCAATGCCTGGCACGAAGCAAGAGCTCAATAAATGTCATTCTTATTATTTACTATTGTGCTTACTCTGCAGTGGTCTAGCCCATCATAATCCACGTGTCCCTTAGTAAACCTGAACTCAGCTTGGAAACAACCCCAATCTCAAGACAGCACCACTGTTCATGCAAAATCAGCCTTCAGGCTTCAGTCTGACTGACTTATTCATGGCTAGGATAGAATTCTCTTTTTTTAAAAAAAAAAAAGAATAATTATTATTTCCAGTTTGATCAGAGAGGGAAAGTGAGAAAGAAGCCACCAGGTCCGGGACTTGAACCGTGGTTGGCCATGTGGGAGTCCAACGCCCCTAACCACCATACTACTTGCTGGTCCAGAATTCTTTTTCCTTACTCATAATAGATGGTGCATGCATGCGTGTGAGAATGAGCGAGTGAGAAAGAGTGAGAAGAGCACCCTCCACAGGATTTGGTCACAACACAATTCTCTTCTTTGGTCCTTCAGCCCATCAGAGCACGGGCACTCGTGTGTATGTTTGGCACGTCTCAGGCTGACCATGCTGGGATTCAAACCACGGTCACCACATGGGATCTGGTTTCTCTTGAGGAGCGTATGATCTATAGCATGTTGACATATGAATCTATGTCCTTCCATGTTCCTCCCTACCCTACCTCAGCAAGTAACCTGCTTTGAATCTCATTGTCTTGGGGAACTAGGAGGGACAGGAAGCAAAAATTGCCTACAAGCCTTTCTGCCTTTTGTTTGACAGAGTCAAAGTCTTAGAAAACTCAGGGAAGCTTGTGAGAGAAGAAAAAAGAGGAATACAAGAGAAACAGTGTCTTCATCAGAAGCGTGGTGGGGGCTTGAGGGGGCTGACCTCGGTGGGTTGGAGGGAGCAGATCTTTTGCCATCCCCAATTAGCAAGATGCAGAGGGGAGGAGACTGAGGTGGGTGAGTCCTGCCAACCCCGTGGGATGGGGACTTGAAATAAACTTAAGGTTGTTTTGTGAACGTTGCGAAGTAACATTTCATGCACATGTAAGCGCGCGCACAGTCCCACACAGTCACGCTACACTCCATGCCAGGCATTCCCGATGCATTGGCGGGCAACCTGCGTGGTCCTGATCTTGGACAGCTTGGAGACAACCAACAAGCAAGCATGTCACTTATGATTATGAGAGGTGGGAAGTGCCATGGGGGGGAAGCCCAGTCACAGAGAACATCCATGTGGCAGGGTGAGGGATATCCTCTGGAAGCAGGTGACAACTAAGCAAAAACCTGAAGGACACAAAAGAATCAGCCATGTAATGAAGGGTGGGTTGAGGAAGTGGGGAAGGGGAGACCGTACCAGCCAGAGGCAAGAACTCAGGAAAGAACCTGCAACAGCAAAGAATAGCTCTGCCAGACAGCTGGATGATCAGGGTGCTGTTTTTCTGAGAGGATGTGGTATCCCAGGAAGGGCACCACAGGCAACCAGATAGAAAAGTACTAGAGTTTGGGACCAGCAGTTAGTGTAATGGCTATGTCGCTGGACTCCCACTGGATCCAGTGGCTTAAAACTCATGCCGGGCGTGTGTGCGTGCATGCCCAAGACCCCGAGAGAAGAACGGAGGAGAAGGGATTGCGGCGTGGCCATCCCTCCTGGGGGGTGATTTCTCGCTTTCTATCTCTCTGTCTCTCTCTGTCTGTCTGGCGAGCGCACGCGCCCAATAGCAAAAACATCTCCCAAAAAAAAGAAAAGTACTAGAGGTTGAGTCAGAGGGGGCATCTTAAGAGGGCCTAAGAGGCGATTCAGTTTAGGGACAAGGCACAAATTATGTAGACAGAGCCTGAATTTGAGATCTAGCATCCCTTTGGTGAGACTCACCCTATTTAACCTGCACCTCAGCTTCCTCATCTGCGAAATGAAAATCACACTTTTACTTCAAGGTGATCACATGCAGTGAGAAAATATCATTGAAATGATGGGACCAGCAGTTAGCATAATGGCTATGTCACTGGATTTCCATGTGGTCGACCACGGTTCAAGTCCCAGACCTGGTGACTTAAAACTCACGCCAGGCATGAGTGCGTATGTGCCCAAGATCCCAAGAGGAGAAAGGAGAAGGGATTGTGGTGTGGCCATCCCCCCTGGGGGGTGATTTCTCGCTTTCTGTCTCTCTGTCTCTCTCTTTCTGGCAAGCGCACACACCCTATAGCAAAAACCTGTCCAAATAAAAGAAAATATCATCGAAATGATTAGTACAAAGAGCAGCACAAGGGAACCAGCAGTTAGTGTAATGGCTATGTCGCTGGACTCCCACATGGTCAACCGTGGTTCGCGTCCCGGACCCGGTGGCTTAAAACTCACACCGGGCGCATGTGCATGCTTGCCCAAGATCCCGGGAGGAGAATGGAGGAGAAGGGATTGCAGCGTGACCATCCCCCCTGGGGGGTGATTTCTCGCTTTCTGTCTCTATGTCTCTCTCTGTCTGTCTGGCGAGCACACACGCCCTATAGCAGAAAAAAAAAATAAAAAAACTCTCAAAGAGCAGCACAAAGAGGTGTCCCAAACTAGTCATTGCTACCATATTGTGTGGCTGCAACTACCTGCCCTTCACAACCTGCTCCAAGGCACCTCGCCCCACTCCCTCCCTGGACTGTGAGCTCCTGGCAAGCAGGAGCGGGTCTGATTCATCCTTATATCTACCCCACACTTCCCACATAGAACTCGGCATGTTTCGAGCTCAATGAAAGTCTTGCAATTGACGGTGAGCGTGTATAAGCAATTATAGTAACTAATAAGCTGAATGATGTTTTCATGGAGGTCAGAGAAGTCACTGAGTCCGAAATGATCAAATGACAGGATGGGCTGAGAAAAGTCATGCCGGGACTCACTCCTATTCCCAGAGGCAGCTGAGCTCCCCTCTGAAGCTCGCTGGGGAAACATCCACTCCTCCGCACATGGGCAAAAAGATGCAGGCTTCCCCTCTTGTGATCACAGAGCATTCCCACAGCAGCAACTCTAGGAACGAACATGCAAGGGCTTCGACCAATGTGAGTTCGTGCTCTGTGAAATCCCAAGGCAGGCTAGTACTTCAACAGACACTACTGCACACAACAATTTTGTGAACCAGGTAAATGTGATTGGTCTCAACCTCACACTGTAGATGGAGGAGGCAGAGATAAGTTTGTTACTTCCCTCTGGTTAAATAGGAAACTACAAAACACAAAACAAAGGCATAATCCTGGATCTTCCAGAGTGAAATCCACCATGCATAGCTTTTCCTACACCACAACCATCCCACACCGGCCCCTGAGTAACCAGATGAGGAGCCCTGTGTGCACTCAGAGATGGGAAAATGCAAACCACAGACCACGGTGAACTTCCAGCGCAGCAAGCAGCATGGGCAGGGTCTCCTCAGAAGCTACCGTAGCATCTTAACAAAGGAGGAAGAAAGCTGCCACCCCTCCCTCCACATGAAACTGCTCGTCAGTGAGGACGGGTCCTTCAAGCTTGTCTGCTTCCCTTTCCCTTTCAGAGTCTTTGGAATTGATGTTCACACCACCCAATTTGGTCACTGACTCCCAAAGGGCTGCAAAGAAGTTTTTAAATACAACTTTTGAATCTATAGTACATTCAGAGGGTTCAAAAAAAATTTTAATGAAAAGCAAGAAAGAGCAAACCCTCAATACCAGCCCCATTTCCTTCAGCCTTGTTCTCACCTTCATTTTCCCACCACCACCTTGTTTACCCTGCTAGGATTTATTAACAGATACAAGCAAAAGTGAACATATAGTCTATCCCCTCCACCTTCTGTCTACCAAAAACGCAGCCTGCTGTTGAAGAGTGTTAGGTGAGCAAATCCTCTCTCTGCCGCTTTCTAGGACACAGGAGGCCTCTGCTGTCTCCAGTCCCTGCGTCCTTCATGCCAGCAAGCCCAAGGCCAGACAGAGGCCAGGCGATCGATAAGCACTTGCTGGAGGGGAAAGCCAGGCTGAATGGGCGAATCGATCTCTGGGGACAGTCCAGGGTGTGTGTAAGGCGAGTGCCTGCTGACTGACACCTGTGACAAAGCAGTCACCTTTCCTCAGAAGGTGGCAGCGTCCAGGGCACCTGCTCCTGGGGAAGTGCAAAGTTCAAAGGTCAGATGTCACCAGAGTGGTAATGGCTTCACCCTCCACCTTTTGGCAATGGGCAACAGCAGTACTCCATCCTCCTCTAAGTCACCAAAGAAAGAGCCTGGCTGCAAAGGATTCCATTGCTTTCTTTTTATCCTTAAAGTATTATTTATTTATTTAATTCCATTTGTTATTTTTTAATTTGGCCAGAGAGAGAGAGAAAAGGAAAATGAGAAAGCAAGCCACCAGATCCGGGACTCAAATCATGGTCAGCTGTATAGGAATCCAGCACCTTTAACCACCATGCCCACCTACTGGCTCTGCATTGCATTCTTTTTTTGTATAATTATTTATTTATTCATTCATTTATTATTATTATTATAGTTTGACCAGAGAGAGACAGAGGATGAGAGTGAGAGAGAGAGGGAAGTGAGAAAGCAAGCCACCAGATTCAGGACTTGAACCCTGGTCGGCCATGTGGGAGTGTCCAGCACCTTAACCACCACGCCACCTGCTGATCCCTGCACTGCACTTTTTTAAAAAACAAACAAACAAACAAACAAACCTCTGAGAGTTGGGCCTGGCCCTGAGTACTTGTATTTTTTTTTTTTTGGAGAGATTTTCACTATAGGGCGCGTGTGCTCGCCAGACGGACAGAGAGAGACATAGAGACAGAAAGCAAGAAATCACCCCCTAGGTGGGATGGTCATGCCTCAATCCCTTCTCCTCCATTCTCCTCTCGGGATCTTGGGCACACACACACACGCGCCCGGCGTGAGTTTTAAGCCACCATGTCCGGGACGTGAACCGCGGTCGACTACATGGGAGTCCAGCGACAGCCATTATGCTAACTGCTGGTTCCCTGCATTGCATTCTTAAAGAGAACAAAGATGTTCAGAGATTTAAGCAGAAATGGATGATCCTCTTTCAACTCCCTGGTTTCTTGCTTCTTTGTAAATCACCCCAGAGGGCTGGAGACTGTTCTGCCCCATCTAGACGGTGACTTGACCCAGCTTTGAGGACTTGCTGGTAAGGGAGCCCAGTGGTGAAGGGGACCTTGAGCCAGAGGCTAGGAAAGGCACCAGAGGCTAGGCTTGGCACCAGCAGTGGCTCCTGCTCACAGGTGGTGCAAAATCAGTGATGGAGAAGGGGGTGTGCACATTGCCAGCAAAGTGGACTAGTATTTTGGGGAAGTTTTAATTTGCTTCAATTAAAAATTCAGGGCAGCTCCAAGCGAAACAGAAGTAGGTGAATTTATTTTCTGAGCCTCTGCACAGGCTGCTCTGGGCCCCCCACCCTCTGCAGGCCCGTTACCAAGAGACCCAGTCTCGCGTTCTCAACTGGCAGGTTCCAAGACTCACATTCTCCCTCCATTCTCCTCAAGGCCAGACCAGGGCCCTGCTGTGCAAAAATTAATCTTAAAAATCAATCTTTTTTCTTGTAGTTGAGTGGTGTAAGTAATTACCCTTTTCCAGGGAAAATACATATATGGATGTACGTGCACTGAAATTTCTGGATACAAAAAGTAACAATGCTCAGCTCTAGAGACAGGAGGTAGGGGCTCAGGGATAAGAGACCAACTCACCTCTTACTGCATACCCTTAGGTACACTGTAAGTTTTTCCGTGTGTTTATTGCTTATCAAATAAAAATAAAAGCTTTTTAATGATCTCTTTTGATTTTTTTAAAAAGTTTCTGTCTTTCTTGAGCAAAGAATTTCATACTGACAGAAAGATCCCCAGTGGGCTCTTGAAATGGTGATGCACCCCCAGCTTCAGTCAGCCCCTGACCACGGGCACACACGTGGCAGATGTACTCAAGGTCTTTGGACATGGACCAGGAACTTTCCCACGTAGGTCAGCCTCAAAGAGCCTCGAGAGCTCGGCCCTCGTGGCCAGCAGCTCCAAGCCCACCCTCTCCCAGCCCACACTTGTCCTGTGGTGGTATTGGTTGCTCCAGCGAAAGGCCAGGGCTGGGTTCTCGTGAGCATTCCTGGACCAGTACCACAGCCAGACATGGAGGCCACCTGTAATGGAGTGGGGCGGCCCACCCAAGACGGCTCGGTGAAGCTGTCTGCCAGAAGGCAATGGCTGAAGGACGGGGTGCCAATCCTTCCCCTGCCACAGCCAGACTTCACATACCCTCTCCACCGACACCCTCTACAATGGCCTGAGGGCCCCACTAGGTCCCAACTGAAATCTGAGTGAGAACCTCACTGACCCAGCTGTTTGACAGTGACCCCTGCCAGGCTACATGAGAGTCACTGCCGGCGAGTCACTGGGTGCTTATGGGTTAATTCTACCTGATCCCATAAGCTGGGGCCAGAGCAGAGATGGAGACAGGGTCTCACAGTACAAAGAAGGCTGCCCACTCAGGAAGGGGCAGTGGCTGTCAGGCCTCATGAGTGATGCATGTAAGTACCACCCATGACATCTGGAATGGAAACCACTTTATTGATACCTGAGAAAAAGTACAGAGGATGCATTCCTATTGGCCACTCAGCCTGCCCCCCGGGCCAGCCATTCCTCCCTGCCCTTCAGCCAAGGTCACTTGGGGCCTCTCTGGTCAATGCCCAAAGCCTGGAGAAGTCCACAGCCAGGGTCTGGAAGCCAGAGCCAGAGACCAGCAGAGCGAACATCTGCAGCGTGGCTCCTGAGGTCAGGGCCAGTGTCCGTATGGAAGCCTCATCGGTCAAGGTCTGGAGCCTCTTGAGTTGCAGTCCGGAGTCTGATGGAAAACAGCTCCTCCCAGGGCTCCCGGATCCGGGCCAGCAGGGCTGTCAGCTGCTCCTGACACACAACACGGAGCGCCCAAAAACTCTCCAGCCGAGATACCTGGCAGACCAAGCAGTCACAAAGTGAATCTCAGAGGGGGCCACATCAGGGCAGGGACAGAGGTCTCAGGAGAGGACTCACCTCCTTGGCTCATCACCTCTTTTCTTCCCCAAGCCTATGTCACTCCTCATAAAGACCCTGATTCTGAGTTTCGTATACAAAACGGATTGACACTACCTCCAGGGAACGTCATGGTTAGTATCTCGTCTCTAGCCTTGTCACCGAGAACACAAGTTCTGGAGTCAATTCCAAGGAATTGTGTGGGCTCATTTCCCGGCTCTACCACTTGTGAACTGACCAGCTTGGTTAACGTCCCCCAACCCTCAGCTTCCACATTTGCAAAACAGGGCCAATAACAGCACCTTCTCAGGTGATGGCACACAGCCGGCCCAATCATGCCAACCCCATGGTCTCACTGAGGCTTGTAGCTAAAAAAACACTGCCCCCAGGCCAGCAGGTGGCACAGTGGTTGATGCAGCTGAATCCTACATGGCTGACTCCACAGTTGGAGTCCCAGACCCAGTGGCTTGTAAAGGGGAGCACGAATTTGTACATGGTCGTTGGGAAACCCATGACATCTGGAATGGAAACCACTTTATTGATACCTGAGAAAAAGTACAGAGGATGCATTCCTATTGGCCACTCAGCCTGCCCCCCGGGCCAGCCATTCCTCCCTGCCCTTCAGCCAAGGTCACTTGGGGCCTCTCTGGTCAATGCCCAAAGCCTGGAGAAGTCCACAGCCAGGGTCTGGAAGCCAGAGCCAGAGACCAGCAGAGCGAACATCTGCAGCGTGGCTCCTGAGGTCAGGGCCAGTGTCCGTATGGAAGCCTCATCGGTCAAGGTCTGGAGCCTCTTGAGTTGCAGTCCGGAGTCTGATGGAAAACAGCTCCTCCCAGGGCTCCCGGATCCGGGCCAGCAGGGCTGTCAGCTGCTCCTGACACACAACACGGAGCGCCCAAAAACTCTCCAGCCGAGATACCTGGCAGACCAAGCAGTCACAAAGTGAATCTCAGAGGGGGCCACATCAGGGCAGGGACAGAGGTCTCAGGAGAGGACTCACCTCCTTGGCTCATCACCTCTTTTCTTCCCCAAGCCTATGTCACTCCTCATAAAGACCCTGATTCTGAGTTTCGTATACAAAACGGATTGACACTACCTCCAGGGAACGTCATGGTTAGTATCTCGTCTCTAGCCTTGTCACCGAGAACACAAGTTCTGGAGTCAATTCCAAGGAATTGTGTGGGCTCATTTCCCGGCTCTACCACTTGTGAACTGACCAGCTTGGTTAACGTCCCCCAACCCTCAGCTTCCACATTTGCAAAACAGGGCCAATAACAGCACCTTCTCAGGTGATGGCACACAGCCGGCCCAATCATGCCAACCCCATGGTCTCACTGAGGCTTGTAGCTAAAAAAACACTGCCCCCAGGCCAGCAGGTGGCACAGTGGTTGATGCAGCTGAATCCTACATGGCTGACTCCACAGTTGGAGTCCCAGACCCAGTGGCTTGTGCAGGGGTGCCCGAAGTCCCAAGGGAGGACTGGAGGAGAAGGCAGCCATCTGTCCTCTGCCCCTGAGAGGTGACCCCTTACTTTCCCTCCCTCTCCCTTTCTCTCTCTCTCTCTCTCACACACACACACACACCTCGTCGTAGAAGGCCAGCCGCAGGTCCTCCGGGGCCGTGCGGTAGAGCAGCACAGAGCTTAGGCTGCTGAGTGGCTGCTGCTCCCTGACACATACAGCAGGGCCTGGCCCCGAGGGAGGGGCCTTCTCAGAGGCTTCACCAGATGCTGCTGGAAGAGGGGGTTCTGCCTGGGACCCTGCAGGGCCCTCCTCTAACAGGTACAGGGTAGACAGCGTCAGCAGCAGAGACACAGGACACGTAGATGAGCCTGGAGGGAGAGGTGAGGTGAGGCCTGGAGCCCTGGGGGCCAGTGTCGCAGTGCTGCTCAGGAGGAGAACAGGCAGAAACCACATTGGAGGGTGGGCCGCAAAGCAGCCTGTGCCCTGGGGCCAAGATCCTCATGTCTGGAACTCCAGGGATCCAGACTTAAAAACCTCTGAGGCCTAAGAAAGGGAACTTGCCCAAACACCCACCCCGCTCAGAAACAAGGGTCCCTCAACACCGTCTGCCTTGCTTCCCGACAGGATGTGGAGCAGACCCAGCCAATGGGCTCCACTTTGAAGGTCCACACTCAATGCAAAGGATGCCTCTGAGCAACTGCGGATGCAGGGTACCCCCTGGCCCCGTGCAGGGCACAACACCGAGACTCACTGGGCATGCCCCACCTGAGAGGAAGCCGATTCCGATGGCCAGTTGCTACTAGGGCAGCACAGGGCACTGGGCCAGTGCGGGGAAAGACAGGAGCACCTGCAGCACAGGGGCCTCACCTTCAACCAGGAACACCCGAAGGTAAAAGAACTGGGGGGCTTCCAAGGAAGAGTCTTTTTCCAGCAATGGCCTGGGGGAAACGGCAGACACAGGAAGAGGGTTGGCCAGGGCAGGAAGTACTTGGAGGGAGGGAAGTGGGGAGGAAGCACTGGGGCCGGGTCGGGAGAGGACACAGGGCCCGCAGAGAGGGGTGGGAGTGAGGACAGGTGGCAGCC
Organism: Tupaia belangeri chinensis; assembly: GCF_000334495.1. Lineage (NCBI taxonomy): Eukaryota > Metazoa > Chordata > Mammalia > Scandentia > Tupaiidae > Tupaia > Tupaia belangeri. The sequence goes on from NW_006205765.1 coordinate 870,423, forward strand.
CAGGACAGTGCCTGAGGCTCTGTGGAGAGAGGGCCTGGGCACCAGTCTAGCCTTGGCCCCCTGGCGGCTCACCAGAGCCGGTGCTGTGGGGTCACCTCCTCCTCAGTGGCACTGATGCAGTTCCTCCAGGCAGGGGGCAGAGACTTCAAGACATCTGAACAGGGACAGGGACCCTTAGAAGGTCCTGCTTCTCTCTATCCCAGCCTTTCACTTCACAATGCCTTCCCATCCTCCGTATTTCGTTTTCAGTAATTACCAAGGACAAATCCTCTTACCATTCTGTCTCCACTGCTGGGTGCCAGACTTGCGGAGCTTGGCCCAAAGGCCCCACCCCTCCCTCCCTGCCTCTCCCTTCCCTCTCTCACCAATGAGCTCTTCCAGGAAGGCCCGGCAATGCTTGGCATCTCGGGGCAGCAGCACGCAGCTGCCCGTCCCAGCCGCCCACTCCAGCTGCAGGCTCTGTCCGGCCAGGCCCAGCTCTATGCCACTCAGGTCCTGCAGGGGAATGGCTAGGGTGGGCTGTAGCCAGCTAGCGGGAGGCCCGCTGTGGAGAAAGAGGGGCAGAGGGAGGAAATCAGTAAGGGTAGGAGGAGACAACAGGGAGGCCTGACCCTGGCCTGGCCATGGTCCCGGCTCACTCACCAGATCTCACCTGTCACCTTCAACAGGTAAAGCCTATGGTCAGACACAACCACAAGGCACAGAAACTCTCCAGAGTGGCCTGTCATCAGTACTGGCACCTACACAGAAGGGGAAGTTGATGAGAAACCAGAAAAGACCCAGGAAGGTGCCAGACTAAAAGCTGAATTACTTGTAAGAGCACCTTCGGCCCAGTCCGCCCTGCTGTCGAACCACAAGTCCGTCAGGCTGACCTTGAGCTCAACAGCGACCCACACACCACCACTCTCTACTGCACTGCCCAGGCCACACTAGACCTCGGCAGCCTCTCAGCTGGTTTCCAGTCTGTCATCACGCCCCTCCACTATCCCCACTCTGCTAGACTACTCTAAAGCACAAAGCTGATCATCACCCCCCACATTAAGTCCCTCCGTGGCTGCCAGCAACCTTCGGGATCAAGTCTGAACTCCTCAGCAGACTCCCGAGGCTGCTCCCGACTGGCCCTGCCTGCTTCTCAGCCTCCTCTGGGCACACGGGCCACCCATCCTGCACACGCTGGCTGCCACCTGCCAGCTCTCCCACCAGCCCTGTTTGCTTGCACCTCCCACACAGCTGCTTCCATTACCCACACGTGCTTTCCCTCCCCACGCCGAACTCTTCCTTCAGAATTCGCCTCAGACATTGCCTCCCAGGGAGGCTTCCAGGCCTCTGCAGCCTAGATCTGACACCCCTTCCAGACCTTATCCTATATTGCCTGATCACTGTTGGTTTCTGAACCAGACAGTGACAGCGAGGGCAAGACTGACTTACTGGAGATCCTGAGTGTCTAGCACACAACAGGTGCTCAACAACGAGGGTCAACAACATGGCATACTTAAAGCAGCGAGGCCCGATGAGCAGCAGCAGGGCCATGCTAGGCAGCTCACAAGCACGAGCTCTCGGACCACCAAACCCCAAAGTCACAGTTATGGTCATCTCCAGTGCAGTGGGGTGATGACTGAGACTCTCATAACCAGGACATGCAGCACTAGGGGCCAGACTGGAAGCCAGACCCAGCGGGTCCCGAGCATGAGCTCAGTGTGCTGCTCTGCGTAGGGACACGGGCAATGCCAGGTGGCACAGACCTTGACGCAGCACTGGAACTCCTCGTGGGCATCTCTGAACACCTCGACATCCAGGAAGAGTCGGAGCCGGTGGTCCACGGAGCGGAGGCCATGGCGTTCAGGGGCTGGGGACAACGGGGCCATCAGCTTGGCCCCAGCAGCCCACAGCTCCATCTCTTCCGGGATCCCCAGCAACACCTCTTCCGCCCCCACACCCACCCCCATCTTCACCTCTACTCACGGGGACTGAGGCTCCAACTGCTGCGGCCACGGGAGGTCAGTGGCTGGGGAGGGAGGCCGTCAGTCCTGGTGTGCTGGTCACTGTGGCCAGGAGGGCCGCTGCCAGGGCTGGGGGACTGAGAGGTAGCTGGAAATTGCTCTTCCTGTGTTTGCTCCCTACTGGGGGCTCCCACACACTGAGCCAGGAGAACCACATGGTCGCTCCCACAGTTTGGACACACAGTAGGAGACTCTGGAGAGAGTGAACACAGTCCCCATGAGCCTCTCAACACAGCACACCACCCCTGACACACTCGTCATGTCCCCCACACACTCTTGATACACCCCTGTGCCCTCAACTCCGGCTTCACACACTACCACCATCCTCCAAGCCCCCCAGCTCCCTCTCCAGGCACAATGGCTGACCGATCACTCACTCCCACTGTGGAGGGCTAAGTGGAGCTAACCCATGGCCACAACCTCCTCAAAATACACCCTACCTTCTAAATTTGAACCCTCTAAGATTGGGTGAAACTCAGCCAGGCTGCTCGGTTTCCCTCCCACAGCCTTGGGCTCATCAAGTCCTTGGGTGCTCTACCAGCAACATCTAAAAGACCAAACTCGGGGGGTGGGGGGGACTCGCGCCAGATTTGGGTCCAATTCCAGGCTTCATCATTTACCAGCTCTATAATCACAGACCAGTCACCTAGGCTGTGTGAGCCAGGTTCCTCACTGTAAGATGGGGCGGCATGTAATAGTGCCAATCTTACGGGGTAGTTGGGGTGACTGAACAGAAGCCCATAAGGAATTCAGGACATGGACCAGCAGGGAAAGAAGAACCCCTCTGAGCAATGTGCTAGGTTTACGCTAGGTCCGGTACCGGGCTCTCCACACTCTGTCCCCATCGAATTGCCCTATCCTGGGGCGGCCAGGTGGCATGGTGGTTAAGGCACTGCACTTCCACATGACCAACTGTGGTTCGAGTCCCAGACCTGGTGTACTTTCTCGCTCTCCCTCTCTCTCTCTCTGTGTCTAAGTTAAAAATAATAATAAATAATAAAATTAAACAAATTAATTCTTTTAAAAAATTTTCTCCCTATCCCACTTTGCAAAGGAGGAACGAAAAGACTGAATAATTTACTCACTCTACCTCAGACCATACAGCTGGGCGCAGTGACAGCTGCAGCCATGTATGGGGACCTTTGCTCATGCCAGGCACTACGCCTGGTGCCTCACTGTCACATTTCAATCCCTCAACAGTACCACGGGGGGAGTTCATTCTCTGTTCTCAGATGACGCAGCTGAGGCTCAAATGAAAGGAATACTCATTGATAATGTCACCACAGAAGGGACCCCAGAGGCCACAGGACCCCATGACGTATGGTCCAAGCCTAAGAGAAAGTGCTGGGTGTGCGGAGACCTGCTGCTGCCCGGGCAGGTTCAGGGTGGCGGTGGGAGCAGGGCTGCATTTTCTGAATAAAAGTTAAAGCCTTTTGTAGGGAGTGGCCAAATCTGAGCTGATCAATGGTGACCTTTAAAAAGAAGCAGAGCACAGACTCACTCACCTGAGCCCATACTGCACAATCAGCAGAGGGTAAATGAAACTTTTGGCCAGAGGAAGCCAGGTGGGGTTATTTAGAACCACGGGACACAAGCCGCTCCACAGCTGCAGTCAACAGACGACCCCTGGCTTTACCTTACAACTCTCCCACCCCCACTGCCCTGTAAAAGAATAAACCTGAGAACCGCTCAGGGCCACGGCATTCTCCATCAGGGACCCCAGGACCGCCCGATCCCCGCTTTTCTCTCCTAGTGCATCTGTGTGTCTTTTCTAAATCCATGGCCATGCCCACTTGGGGTCTGTCCCACCGCCACCCCCGACCTGCTTCGTTGAGCTGGGGCACCTTTCTCTAGCTATTGCTAAGAAAAGTGGCTAATAGGCACATCCGGGTGATATGGGGGTTAAGGAGCTGGATCCCAGATGGACAGCTGTGCGGTTTGAGTCCTGGACCCAGCCGCTTGAGAAACATGCCAGGCACATGTGCATGCACACCCCAAATCCTGAGACGGGAGAAAAGGGACTGCAGTGTGGCCATCCCCCCAGGGGAGTGCTTTCTTACTTTCTCTGTCTCTCTCCAGCAAGTGCATGCACCCTATAGCAAAACTTAAAAAGAAAACAAGTGGCTGAAACATTTCATGTTTTGTGCCACTGTTATCAAGAATATTACCTTTTGTTCAGTGTCTTCAAAGACATCATTTTCTGACTGCTCAATAGAATAGAAAACTCTTGTGAAAAACGGAATACAAAGAGATGGGCCACAGGCACCATGTGCTATCAAGTTGCTCAAGGTCAGCCGAGCAAGGCCGCACCACGCCAGCTCCCAGCACCTCACACGCGGCCCCGCGTGCAGACAGGCGGCACTCCAACCTGACCCTGCGCCGAGGGCGTTTCTGAGATCAGCCAGAAACCCAAAGGCCTTAGAGTTATGAAAAAATAATGAGTGTGTTTAAGGACACTTAGAGATTGCATTTGCAGAGATTGCATTTCCTGACTTTTAGAGGAAAAAGAAACCAGGATCTAGTTTCTTCTTTCCTGTTTTCTTTTTAGTAAATGTAGCAGGCAGAGTTTTATTTTTCCTCCTAACAGAATAGTTGGTCCCCTCACCTCGTTCCTTTCTCCCTGAGGCCACTCTGCACTCCTCTACTCAAAACCACTTTCCCTGTGAAAGCAGAGGTGTGTGGGCAGGGAGGTCAAGGGCAGGGCTTGTACCTGTCTTTTGGAAAAGAGGCCTCCAGCCCTCCTCACTGTCTAGTCCCAACCGGGGCTCCTCTGGCTTGAACTCATGGCCGCAACGCAGACACTGGAATCTCCCCCCATGCAGGTCCCTGGCTTCCCCAAGCTGACTCCGAGCCGTGGCAGTGACCCGGGTCAGCACAGCAAGCAGCTCCTGAAAGAGGGCAGGTTGGAGGCAGCTGTGAGCGGCTGACTTGGACAGACACCCCTCATAGGCCCAGGGCCTCGTGTCTAGAGTCGCCCTCTCTGGCTCTCCCGATCTCCCCAGGGCCTCCTGGCCCATCACCTGGACGGCTGCATGGGCGTCAGGCTCGAGCACCACGTAGCGTCGCAACTGTCGGTCTTGGCAAATGTAGGAGAAGCGCAGAACGAGGATGGGGGCCCCAGGGAGCAGACGTGAGCCCTGCGCAGGACAGGAGAACCAGGTGAAAAACAGCAACTGGGAGGTGGGTGCAGGTTGGAGAGATTCGGGCTGAACTGGCATCCAAGCTTGGCAAGGAATCCCCACTCCTCACCTCCGCTGAGATGCCCACACCGTGCTTCATTCCCGAAGCTCCCTTCCTCAGCAACAAGCACCAGCGGGAGACAGAGACACACCAGACCAGTGCCTGGCACACAGCAGCCACTCTTAAGAGCTCCCCAAAAGCCCAGCACCTCTTCCAGACCCCACACCCCACCCACCTCAGGCACTGGGTCTCCCTGGGTCTGGGGATCAGGCTCCAGCTCTGCTGCCTCCAGACTCTGGAGCTCCAGTCGTTCCAGGGTTCGAGCTGCTTGAAGTTCCACTTCAAACAGGTGGGCCGAGGTGACCCGGAGGAAGCACTCCCTGCCCCGCACACCCTCCGGCCCTTCCAGGGGACACACCAGCATGGGACGGCAGAGCTCCGCTGCGGAGAGACCAAGGGAGGAGGTCTGTAGGGAGAAAAAGCACCCCAGAATTCTGCCCTCCACAGGGGGTGATCCTCCACCCAACAGGGGGAGTGCCACCCTCGTCTGGGCTCTCCTTGCTCTCCTAGACAGCGCAGCAGCATCAGGTCCCAGAATGCCCTGGGGCACAGAGTGCTCACCTTCCACTTCCTTCTGCTCCTGCTCCCCTTCCTCCTCCAGTTCCTGTTCCTTTTCCCCTTCTTGCTGTGGCTGTAGCCCTACATCCTCTGACATGTTCTGTGGAGATTCCTTGGGGCTTCTGGCTTCCTCCTCTGGGGGTGGGGTGCCGGGTACAGTCCCCGGGCCCGGGGAGTCCCGGGGAGATGTGCAGAGGGCAGGCATCTCGGCGGCAGCTGGAAGGGAGCTCCCAGAGGTCTCCAGGTGGTTCCGGTACTGCAGCCAGTCACAGCCAAACCGTTCCCGGAAGCTATTCATGAGCTCCAGCTCCCGCTGCTGCTGCAAGAACAACCCTGCGCCAGCGGGGGGCACGGAGCTGAGAGAACATGCCACCCCGGCACATCCCAGTCAACCCAGCAGCCTCCTACGAGCGCTCCTGTGTGTGAAACAGAGGGGTGTGTACAGGGCTGGGGCAGGGGCGGCTGCGGCTTCCCCCTAGTCCCAGAGCGTGCTCTGCAGAACGCTGCGGCCACACACAGTCCAGACCCACACACTGGATGCCACTTTGGGAGAGTCACATGCATGTAGCATAGTTAAGGTCCTAACGTGGCCTGCACGGAAGAGAGCTACTTACATTTGTTTAACCTGGTCTTCCCTGAACCTATCCAGCCACAATATCCCTTCATTAAATGACCTTTTGACACCCCCAAAATGAATGCTTCCTGAAAACTCTGGGAAATGCTGCCTAGGAACAGTTTCTTCTCTTTTTGTAAACTGAAAGGAAACAAAAAAGACCCAGAGCCCCTCTACGATGCTCCACTCTCCAAAAAAATGAAATTTCTCCCACTAGACCTGTGCAGTAACTTAGAGACTGGAGAGAGCTGAATGGGATGAGGAGGGAGCAGGGTAAGGCTGACTTACCAGCCGGGGAGGGATCCAGAGTCCGGGGCTCAGGGTCTGTGTCACTGGGTTCTGAGATGCTTGCCCGCCTTACACGGACTCGGCTCTGAGGTGGTGGAGATGACCTTCTGTGAAAATCAGGCCTCTACCCTGCCACCCAAGGCTGCCCACCCAGCTACCCAAAAGAAACCCAACCACAAGCAAGAAGAGCCTCACTACCCCAGCTCATCAACAGGCCAGAGCTCCGTGGTAAGACCCAACCCCAGGCACGAAGGACACCACTTACCTTAACCTTAGGGAGCGGGGGCTGGGCCACAATACCCCCTGAAGATAGGCTGTCACTCAGGTCGGGGCCACCCGAGGTTTCGGTGGTATTCCCTACTGGCCAGGGTTGAGGTGGGGCCACAGGGCCAAGCCCCAAGCATGCAGGGGTCTGGTGTGTGACAACCAAAGAAAGGAGAGGCTGGAACCAGGGGCACCGCTCTGTCCTGCCCACACTGGCCACCAGGTGGGGCCCTGCTTCCCACTGACAGAGACCCCGAGGCTGGCCACCCTCATCTCCCTAACCAGAACCTTCCCTTCAGGTCTTCCCCTAACAGTCCTGGTCCACAGGGCCCTTCCATCACACTGACCTGAAAATCCATCGGTGATAAGACCTTGCCATCAAGAAGGAACTGAGTAAAGACAAAGAGGAGAGGGGCTGGGAACCAGAAGTTAGTGTAATGGCTATGTCACTGGACTCCCATGTAGTCGACCGTGGTTCGCGTCCCGGACCCGGTGGCTTAAATCTCACACCGGGCGCATGTGCGTGCATGCCCAAGATCCCGAGAGGAGAATGGAGGAGAAGGGATTGTGGCATGACCATCCCCCCTAGGGGGTGATTTCTCGCTTTCTGTCTCTATGTCTCTCTCTGTCTTTCTGGCGAGCGCACATGCCCTATAGCGAAAAAAAAAAAAAAGAGGAGAGGGGCTGGGTGGAGGCCATCACA
>NW_006205765.1:878628-880389 GCF_000334495.1 Tupaia belangeri chinensis
TGGCCCTCTCTGTCTTTCTGGCGAGCGCACATGCCCTATAGCAAAAAAAAAAAAAAAAGAGGAGAGGGGCTGTGTGGAGCCCATCCCAGTGCACCCTGGGAATCCGCACCATAACAGCAGATGTCCAGGACCTCAGCCCTTCACCTGGGGTGTCAACAGAGTGCGGGAGGGGGATGGGCAGGAAGGAAAAGGGAAGCAGAGTGGACACAGCTGATCACTCACACTGGGAGCAGCATCCCTGACACGTGGTGACAAGTACTGGGCGGTGGCCGCTCGGTGCGCAGGGTGGAACCACAAAGGGTTCCCCTCCAGGTAGAGCTAAAGTGGGGGAAGAGGACAAGGAGGTGGGCCCGGGCCCCCCATGTGGAGAAGGCACTGGCTGAATGGCATAGGAGGGTGGGGTGCCAGGGCAGCTCCCAGGCCCTGAGGCATCTCACCTGGCGGAGTTCAGCCAGCTGCCACAGCGGAGACAGCTCCCTGTGCACTTCCAGCAGGTTGTACGCCACATCCAGGTGACGCAGGTTCCTCAGCTGCTCCAGGCCTGAGTGGAGGCCAGACGGCAGGAGGAAGGGCAGGTAGGTAAGTGTGTGGTGTGAGCGGGAGGAAAGGCACGCAGGAGTGTGTGGTGTGAGCAGGAGGAAGAACATGCAGGTGTGCAGTATGAGGGGAAGGAAGGACACTCAGGTGTGCAGTGTGAGTGGCAGAAAGGCACACAGGTGAATGTGCAGGTGAGTGTGTGGTGTTAGCGGGCATGCAGCTACATGTGCTGGGGAGGCTGCAGGCACTAGGACAAAGTAGAGCACCTCAGTCTGACTGGGAGGCTCCCACTCCCCCACCTCCCCTACTTACCATGCAGGTTACAAAGCTCATTGCCTCGCAGTATCAGGACCCCCAGAGCAGCCCCAGAGGGTCCCACTCTTGGCACCAAACGCAGGCAGTTATAGGAGATGTCCAGGTGGCACAGCTCAGACAGATCCTGACGGGGGAAAAGGGAGGACAAACTCTCTATGACCAAACTCTAGTCAGGGTCCTCGGTGCCTTCTTTTCCACAAGGCTCACCCATGGCCTGCAAAACTGCAGACACTCAACACAAGCCATCGCATCTGCTCCCACCCCCTCATCAAAAGACTTGAAGGCACACTAGCAGCATCTAACAGCTCAAGGCCACCTAGAATGGAGACTCCACCCCTCTGAAGTTCCTCCCGGGGAAAACTCAAGACTGACAAATGAAGGAGCCATTTGTCCCAGCCAACACCTGCTGATAGGGCCCCTGTCCTGGTATCTGTGCGAGGGTAGGGGCCAACCTCTGGTAAGTGCCAGTGAGTCACAAGCCCAGATGGCTTTCACATGGTCCAGCCCCTACTTCCTGCATTTTGTAAACTCTCTCTCCTTGACTCTGCTCCAGCCCCTACCACTCCCTGTCCCTGCTCCCTCATTCTTCCTTTAATATGCCCTGCCTGAGCCCAGACGATGGCACACCAGTAACACAGCATTCTGCAGTGCTGGGCCTCATGGGAAGGTCCCAGGTTTGCGTCCCAAGGCCTCCCTGTACATTCAGAGGATGTGCGCATAGCGTGATCTGGGCTGGCTGAGGTGGGGGGGTGGACTGTGGAATGAAGACCCCTTTTGGAAGTTTCTGTCTGGCTGACTGTCTCTCTCTGAAGAAATAAATAAACTTTAAAAAAAAAAAAAAAGCCCTGTCACTTCTGCAAGACAAAGCAAAGCAACAGCTATGGTATATTGGAAAAGAAACAAAGCTTA
>NW_006205765.1:880688-905334 GCF_000334495.1 Tupaia belangeri chinensis
CCCTTTTGGAAGTTTCTGTCTGGCTGACTGTCTCTCTCTGAAGAAATAAATAAACTTTAAAAAAAAAAAAAAAGCCCTGTCACTTCTGCACAAAAGTGAAGCTGACATTGGACCTTTTTCCCTACTACAATAGTTTATTACTGGTTAAAACCTGTCCTTACCATTTTAAGTAGGGTTTGGCATTGTTTTATTTTTCACCGGGAGGCGAGAGAGGTTTCTCTTCGGCATCACAAAAGCCAGTGGGTACTGAGCTGGGCCCTGAGCTAGTAACACTGGGAACTCTTCCCAACTGTTCTGCCACTACGAAAGCAGATGTTCCCGTTATTCCTACTTTCCAGGAGAAGAAATCGAGCCAGGGACTATCCACAGTTAGCCCCAAGTCGCATCGGTATTAGACGCTGACAGTAGAACTCGTTTCTCATGCTAGCGCCTGAACCCTAGCAGTACCCCCTCCAGGATGTGGCTCCACCAGGCGGCGAGAGCAGGGTGGGAGTAAAGCAGGCCTAGAAGACAGGTGAGAGCAGAGCAAAGGCCCTAGGTGCACAGCCTGCCAGGCTGCTCGCACTCACCAGCAGGAAGCCCGCACAGTCCTGGACTTGATTGTGGCTCAGGTTCAGGAAGCGCAGGGCTGACAAGAGATGCTGAGGGGGTGGGAAGGGGAGGCAGAGGCTCAGTCTTCACATAAGGACACCCCATCAGTCAAAGACCTGTCTCTACCCTTCACCAAAACCCTGTTCCCTCTGAGGCACTCACCAGGGATCTGTCTAAAGCGGTCAACGCGTTGTAGCTGAAGTCAGCAGAAAGCAGAGCCAGCCAGGGCAAGGCAGAGCAGAGGTCTCCACCGCAGGCTGAGAGGAGCTCCTGAGTGGGTGGGTGGGTGCTTCATTACCCAATTCTCACCATACTCCCCACACTAAGGCCACACTCTAGCACTCAACCATTCTTTTCTTTCTATCTATCTATCTATCTATCTATCTATCTATCTATCTATCTATTTATTTTGCCTGACAGCACATACACTCACCAAAGAGAGAAAGAGAGGGAAAGGGAGAGGAAGAAAGCACCCCCAATGGGGCACGGTCACACTGTAATCTTTTCTCCTCTACCTCTCCTATGTGTCAGGATCTGGAGCATGCATACACATGTACCATGTGTGTTTTTCAAGTTTTCAGGGCCAGGATTAAAACACAGGTTGTCCATGTGGGCTTCAACTCCCTAAACAACTAGGCTACAGGATCAGCCTCACTCATTATTTATATACTGGGCTCTATCTGGAGATGTAGATTTAAAGAAAGTGCAAGGCCCTGTCCCCAAGGAGTTCACTGTAGGAAGGAAAAACTGGAAGATGGAATATAATATTGGCATGGTTTAAATATATCCTCCCAAAACTCATGTGTTGAAATTTGGATGTGACAGTATTAACAGGGTGGAAATTTAAACCAACTATGGGAAAGAGGAAGTAGGTACTTTTTTTTTTTTGGAGAGGTTTTCGCTACAGGGCGCGTGCGCTTGCCAGAAAGACAGAGAGAGAGAGACAGAAAGCAAGAAATCACCCCCCAGGGTGATGGTCACGCCGCAATCCCTTCTCCTCCATTCTCCTCTCGGGATCTTGGGCACGCACGCACACGCGCCCGGCGTGAGTTTTAAGCCACCAGGTCCGGGATGCGAACCGCAGTCGACTACGTGGGAGTCCAGTGACATAGCCATTATGCTAACTGCTGGTTCCCAGGAAGTAGGTACTTTGAGAGGTGATTAGGATGTGAAAAGGTCATTGGGTTGCAGCCCCTATGTTTAAATACTGGTACACTGGGACCAGCAGTTGGAGTAATAGCTATGTCAGTGGACTCCCATGTAGTCAACTGGAGTTTGAGTCCCAGAACCAGTGGCTTAAATTCACACTAGGCGCATGTGTGTGTGTGCCCAAGATCCTGAGAAGAGAATGGAAGAGAAGGGATTGTAGTGTGGTCATTCCCCCTTGGGGGGTGATTTCTTGCTTTCTGTCTCTCTGTCTCTCTCTGTCTTTCTGGTGAGTGCATGTGCACTATAGCAAAAACCTAAAAAGAAATAATAATAATAATAAATTAAAAATACTGGTGCATTTATTTTAAAAAGGCAGTAAGCCAGAGTGAAGACACAGACAGATATGTGCACTCTTGCTGCCTCACCATGTGATTCCCTGTACCACCTCATGACTCTGCAGGGAGTCCCCACCAACAAAAAGAGCTTCACCAGCTACAGGCCCTTCATCCTAGACCTCTAAAACTATGAGGTAAATAAACCTCTATTCTTTGTAAGTTACCTAGACTTGGGTATTTCTGTTATTAGCAACAGAGAACAAACTAAAACAAGTAGGAGATGTGATAGTAAATACGTAGACAGGTACAGTGTGCTATGGGAGCACAGGGGAGGGAAAGGCCACTGTCTGGAGGGAAGCAAGAGTCAGGAAAGGCTATAGAGAAGAGATAAATTGGCCTGGTCCTCCATGTCTCTCAGGACAAGGCATCTGGGCCCACCCCTAGCCCTCTCACCTCCAATGCCTGGATGCTCCTGCTGCAAATCAAGGTCTCTAACTGGGAGTAGATGCTACGGAGGCCACGCAGGCAGTGAAGGGGGACACCTCGGAGCTGAAGCAAGGGAAGAAAAGGAGGAGAGAAAAGCAGAACTTCACGCAGTCAGAAGACAATGACCTCATCTCCTCCTCCGCTGATGGGGAGGGTAGAGAGGACAAAGCCAAGTATAATCAAGGAATGTTAAATGGAAATGAGAATGGATACCTAGTTACTGCAGTACATTCAGACCTGCCCACCCTGCAAAAAAACCACCTTTCTTTCTTTCCCCACCCGCAAGTGGCTGCTTCAAGTTGGGTTTTGTGAACCAACATCCCCAGATGCCCACATACCTCCAGGTGTCGGAGGGACTTGAAGGGAAAAATATTGATGGGCCCTGGGAGGCCAGAACCAGGAACATGGACCAGCTAATAGAAAAACATTCAGGTTACTGAGGCACAGCAGAGCTCCCTTTCCCAGCGTCCCTTCCTTAGCACAACCATCCCTATTTCTGACATCAGCTGTAACAGACCTTGGCCCTGCAGATCTCTTGTAACCCTACCCCCTCCCCAAGCCTCCATCATCTTCCTGATATACACATTCTGCTTCATTCCCACCACCAGACCTTGAGGGAGACTGTTTTCTGCAGCACGTCGAAGAGGAACTGAAGCTGGAGGATGATAGGAGAGTCAGCAGGGTGGGAGGGCAGAGCCACAAAGCCTGTCTGGCCAGGGCCCCATGGCCCCAGGTGCAGCTCAAACACATGGTTCAGCTGCTGCAATGTGGCAGTGGGCAGGCTCAGTGTGCTACAGCCAGATAGGACCACGTCCCCTGCAAGGAAAGGGGCAGACAGCAAGGAGGACATAAAAAAAAAAAAAAGGGTCTTTCCCTTTATTCTAAGATGTTATGACCCCAGAGTACACACACACTCCAATCCATATTGTAGATCTTCCAAAGCATGATCAAACTTTCTATCTCCTTCCCAACTCAGAAGTCTTCAATGGCTTCTCCATCTCAAAAAAAAAAAAAAAGTCCTAGGGCTTTCACATGATACATGAGACTGCTTCATTACACAACTCCACAACTCCAATGGACTTTTCCAGGTCTTCCTCCTGGTCTAAAGAGCCAGAGGTACTAACGGCTCTGGAAATACAGCTAGCTTGGTTCATAGCTCTCTTTTTGACACATCCTCTTGCACTGCCTAGCTAGAGACCAACCTTTTCCAGGAAACCTTCTCAGTAAGTCATATTGCTGAACTTTCAGAGCTGATGAGATGTTTTATCTTTATTTCTTTTTTTGACTATGAAAGTAATATGCACATTTACAGAATACTAAAACGCATGTTCTAGAAAAAATAACCACTCATTACAGCACTAAGGTACTATTATTAACACTTCTCTCTCTAGTGAGACTGTCTTCTTGAGGGCATCTTTTGGTCACCTTGGAATTCATCACTGCACCTAAAAAAGTGTAGCTACGGGAACCAGCAGTTAGCATAATGGCTATGTCGCTGAACTCCCACGTAGTTGAACACGGTTCGCGTCCCGGACCCCGTGGCTTAAAACTCACGCCAGGCACGTGTGCGTGCGTGCCCAAGATCCCGAGAGGAGAATGGAGGAGAAGGGATTGTGGCGTGACCATCCCCCGTGGGGGGTGATTTCTCACTTTCTGTCTCTATGTCTCTCTCTGTCTTTCTGGCGAGCGCACGCGTCCTATAGCAAAAACCTCTCAAAAAAACAAAACAAAAAAGTGTAGCTACAAACTAAACATGGAGAGATTTTTTTTTAACTTGTTAATTTTTAATAAGGAAAGCATCAAAGATGTTGCAGAAATAGCATGGAGAGGCCCCCCTATTCCTTCACCCTGCTTCTCCTGATTATATTTTAAATAACTATTGTACAATATCAAAATCAGGATATTGTATGATAGTTATTTAAAATAGGAGAAGCTGAGTAAGGGACTAGATTCCCGTGAGGCAGACTATGGTTAGAACCCCAGATCTGGCAACTTGCTTTCTCACTTTTTCTCTCTCCCTGTGTGTCTCTCTCTGCCTCTCTCTCTCTCTCTGGTGAGTGTGGGTGCCCTGTAGCAAATTTTAAAATAATAATGATGATAAATAAAATCAAATAATTCTTTAAAAAAAAGAAAACAGGAAACTGATGGGACAATGTACATACGTAGTTCTAGTTTGTACAGACTGCTGTGACCACCACCACAACCAAGATACAAAACCATTCCATCACCACAAAGATCTCTCTCCTGCTACCTCTTCAAAGTCACACACTCACACACACCCCTGGCATCCATAAGCCCTGGAGCTTTATCAGATTTTTGCTGAATCAACTAACAAATCCTACAACTTTGCAAGAAGGGTTTTCTATGTACTAGACACTAAGAATAGATAAAGACATGGTTCGAGGACTCTTTTCACCCTCAACAAGCCTCCCAGTCTAGAAGACTTAAAACAGTTATTAATACAAGGCAGAAAATAAACCTGCTCTACAAAGAGATTCCACAGATCTCAGCAATGGAAGTCCAGGGATAGAAGGCAGCTAACATTAACTGGATAACACACCAGGCAACTTTGTTACCTCATTTAAACCTTCTCAGAATCTCCTAAAAAGAAGCACCATCAACGCCTTCTTTCCGATATAAAAATTGAGACCCAAAGAATCTTGATTGAGATCATATAGCCTGCGAAAAAATAGCTGTTCCTTCTTTCTAGAGATAGGTTTGCTATGTTGGCCTGGCTGGCCTTGAACTAGCAATCTTCCTGACTTAGCCTCCTAAGTAGCTGGGATAAAGGCACTGCACCAACACACCAGGCTGGAAGTCACTACTTCTGTCTGATCAAAACTAAGGCCTCTTCTACCACAACTAAGATGCCAACTTGGTATAGAACTACTACTCTGGCTCCACCATGCCCAGGCACTAAGGAAAGCACTTATAATAGCAATAGCTACCAATTTTGAGCACTTACTATTAATATATGTGCTAACACTGTACTAAATACACGAATTAAAATTAATCCCTACAACCACCTTGGAGTAAATACAATCATTATGCGCTTCTGCTGGTGAAGAAAACTCAGTTTTAGAAGTCTTGATTTTGCCAAGTTTGAAAAGAGAGTTGAGATGCCAACCCAGGTGATCTCACTCCAAATCTCGAGTTTCTCACTTAGTGCCTTGCAATATACAACACCAGCAGTCAGTCTCCGCTCTGGAGGGCCTTAGAGTCTTAGATCGCTTCCCTCTGAGAGTATCGGAGAACGAATGGAGAAAGTAACACTGGAGCTTGGGCCCGTGTATTTAGTACAGTGTTAGCACATATATTAATAGCCAGGGTTTGACGTTCAAAGACAAAGGACACAGGACGCAACCGCACCGGAGCGAACAAAGCACCGGGAGAGCAAACTGACATCTCGTGACATTCATAACTCTTAGGGCGTGTCTCCGGAAGGTAGGGGGCACCCGATCTCATCCCCAGCCCAACTCAACCGGAAGTTCACTCACCGGACTCCCGCAGCAGACCAGCAAGCTTCCACACCAGGGAATCCCGCGGAGCGGTCGTCATGGCCACGAGACGCCGGGGGCGGAGCCTGGGAAAAGAGGAAGCGGAAGAACTTCAGGGGGGCAGTAGAGCCAAACCCCAGAGCGTCTGCGCATAGAAAACAGCAGGAGTGAGCGGAGAGGAAGGACGTACTCCAGGCTGCCTTTTTAGCGGACATAAGGCCTGGTCAACCAGACCGATCCTCCCGTCGGGCCCTCCTACCTGCTCTGCGGCCCTGCGCCTATCAGTGATGGACAGGAAGTCCCGCCCCGGAAGGGACGACCGGAAAGTCTTCCTCGGCTGTCGGAAGCCACGCCCCGAGTCTTGCTCACGTGCTGGGCGGGCTGTTCCGGGCGGGGCGGTGCATCCTCGGTCCTGGCTGCCGGAGCGGTACGCGGCCCCCGAGCTGGGCCTCAGCGCTCGCTCCGGCTTAGCCTGGGACCCCAGCGTAGCTCAGGGCTGGCCGTGCGAGCCTGTGAGGAAAATCTCACATGTCTGCGGCCTGGGCGGGGTAGCAAAGTTTGGAGAAGTGGAATTTTCTTTTAGGAAAAACTCGTCTAAAACGAATACTCGCTCTCCAATCCAAGGAGAACGAGTTCGCCCTAGGAAAGAGCTGAGGCTGGCGGGGTGCCAACTGGGCTCCCTTTGTCGCCTTTTCCTTAGTCTCTCTCCAAACGTTTTTATTTCCCCTCTCAGGCTCTCACGTTAGCCATTGGGAAGGTTTTGTTTTTACTGCTTCGGGTCATAGCACCCGAATTGAAGAGTTGTTATTCCAGCTTTGAAAATGAGAAGCTGGTTCACAGAACCTGGCTTACTTTTGAAGGTCGTTTAATCAGTAACCCGGAGCGCGAAATCTGCAAAGTTTCTTGCTTCCAAGTTTCTATAGTAGTTTTAACCAGCTCCTGGTCAAATGTTGACGTCAACTGCTCAACTAGTAAGGAAAAATGTCTTTTAATTAACCGAATTTCTGGTTTTCAGTAAATTTTCTTTCGTGAGGTCCCCGTTTTCTGCAGAAGGAAGTCTAAATGAATCTTAAGCCAGTCTGGAGTGGGAGTGGGGTCATAGTCTTTATCCCACATTGCCGGATTTGGAGAATCTTATTTTCTAAAAGCAAAATATTTGAAATGGCAATATATGCCCCTCAACCACACAGTTTAGCATTAATGACAAATTGTGATCTTAGCCTAAAGATTAAAAAGTAAATGAAAGTGGGGACCAGTGGTTAGCGTAATGGCTATGTCCCTGGACTCCCATGTAGTGGACCACGGTTCGAGTCCCGGACCTGAGCTTAAACTCACGCCAGGCATGTGTGCGTGTGTGCCCAAGATCCCGAGAGGAGAATGGAGGAGAAGGGATTGCGGCGTGGCCATCCCCCCTGGGGGGTGATTTCTCCCTTTCTATCTCTCTGTCTCTCTCTGGTTTTCTGGAGAGCACACACGCCTATAGCAAAAACCTCTCCAAAAAAAAAAAAAAGTAAATGAAAGTGGAAGTCATGTGATAGCGAAGCAGTATACAAGTATGAGTACGGATTCATTTTATTTCTCAGGAATTATTCCATAACCTGATGATTTTCAGTTCCTATTGATCAGTCACCTAAAACCAGGGAGGATGGCTTTGACTGTACTGTAACTGCCAACTCCACCTCCCTCTCGGGCAAGAAACAATCTTGTGTCATTCCCAATATTGCCACACCATGAAAATGGTTTCAGTGTTGCCTCTCAGACCCATAGTTATTTTCTGAAAGTTGCTCTGTGTGGGAAGCGCCTGTAGCCAGATTTGTTCTATGTTGCCTTCCCGGAAATTTGAAAGTGGAACAAAAGGAGAAGCAACCCTGGACTCCCATGTAGTGGACCACGGTTCGAGTCCCGGACCTGAGCTTAAACTCACGCCAGGCATGTGTGCGTGTGTGCCCAAGATCCCGAGAG
This sequence comes from Tupaia belangeri chinensis, assembly GCF_000334495.1. Lineage (NCBI taxonomy): Eukaryota > Metazoa > Chordata > Mammalia > Scandentia > Tupaiidae > Tupaia > Tupaia belangeri. Next base: position 888,709 of record NW_006205765.1, read on the forward strand.
GAGAATGGAGGAGAAGGGATTGCGGCGTGGCCATCCCCCCTGGGGGGTGATTTCTCCCTTTCTATCTCTCTGTCTCTCTCTGGTTTTCTGGAGAGCACACACGCCTATAGCAAAAACCTCTCCAAAAAAAAAAAAAAGTAAATGAAAGTGGAAGTACATGTGATAGCGAAGCAGTATACAAGTATGAGTACGGATTCATTTTATTTCTCAGGAATTATTCCATAACCTGATGATTTTCAGTTCCTATTGATCAGTCACCTAAAACCAGGGAGGATGGCTTTGACTGTACTGTAACTGCCAACTCCACCTCCCTCTCGGGCAAGAAACAATCTTGTGTCATTCCCAATATTGCCACACCATGAAAATGGTTTCAGTGTTGCCTCTCAGACCCATAGTTATTTTCTGAAAGTTGCTCTGTGTGGGAAGCGCCTGTAGCCAGATTTGTTCTATGTTGCCTTCCCGGAAATTTGAAAGTGGAACAAAAGGAGAAGCAAAGAAAACTAAACTACAGAGAAAGGAAAAAAAAAAAATCTAGGCGATGTAGCAACAAGAAACATTCTGTTTCCACCTCCCTTAGGAGGCCCACTCCCCTCTCTGCCCTTGACTTCCAGGGACGGTCTTGGCTCCTGTCCAAACAATTCTCCCCAGCCCTTTGTTTCTTTAAGTTGGTTCCAGTGTATTTCTGTAAACCACTGCTATAAGAACCTTGACTAAAACAAAATCTCTAAAAATAAGTAAAGACCAAAAGTGGGGAATCCATTCACCATCGCAGCCACAAAGATAGAGACTTACAGAGAACATTATGAGAAATATGCCAGGTCTATATGAAAATGCAATTGAACTTAAGGATATTAAAAAATGACTTAATATCATTCATTTAATGACAAGCTATCATAGTCTTTGTGGGTAGGTTCATTATTATAATTACGTCAATTTAATGGTATTTCAACCAAAATCCCAATGGGAAGATTTTGGAATTTGACAAGTTGATTCCAGAATCTATCTGGAAGACTAAACACATGAGCACAGCCAAGAAATTTTGAGGTAAAAAAGCAAGAGCTCTAATAGTGGCCTTGCCTTACCAGATAGCAAAGTGCCCGATAGTCACAGTAACCAGACCAGCATGGTCCTGACAAAGAGAAAGACAAATATTGATAATCAGTGTAACACATTACAGAAACAACCGTGATTATATGGGAGGTTTTCTTTCTAGAATTATTTAATTTTCTTCATTGTCATTATTTTTTTTTTTTTTTGAAGTTGACCAGAGAGAGACAGAGAGAAGAAAAGTGAGAAAGTAAACTACCAGGTCCAGGACTTGAACCATGGTCAGCTATGTGGAAGTCCAGCCACCTTAACTACCATGCCACCTGCCGGTCCCTATATGGGAGTTTTTGTTTTTGTTTTTGTTTTAATACTATACATGATAAAATTGACTTTACATTAATGAGATAAATGATGAGTTACTGAATAGTTTTGAAACATCTAGCTGTCCCTCTGGAAAAAGCTAAATTCCTGCTCTTATATCTGCATATTAGATTCCAGAAGGATTAAACAGCTACATTTTTGTTTGTTTGTTTCATTTTGGTTTTGGTTTTTGTTTTATTTTTGTTTTTTGGAGAGGTTCTTGCCTTAGATTATGTGTGCTTGTGGGTGAGAGACAGACAGATAGAGACAATGAGAGAAAAAGTGAGAAGTCACCTCCCTCCCAGCAGCATGGCCACACAGCAATACCTTCTCCATTTTCCTGGGATCTTGGGCACGCACACGCATGCGCCCAGAGTGATTTTTGAAGCCACCGGGCCCAGGACTTGAACCTCTGTCAGCCATGTGAGGGCCCAGCAACATAACCACTACACTATCTGCTGGCCCTAAGCTGTACATTTTTTTTAAAGAATTATTCTATTTTAACTTTATTTATTATTATTATCATTATTATTTTCCAGTTTGATCAGAGAGAGACAGAGAGAGAGGAAGTGAGAAAGCAAGCCACCAGGTTTGAGACTTGAACCGTGGTCGACCATGTGGGAGTCCAGCGCCTTTAACCACCATGCCACTTGCTGGCCCCTAAGCTATACATTTTTTAAAAGGTTAACTCTAAGTTCTCTTTAAAATTTGAGGTTCAAATTCATTTTTAAAAGAATCATTATGGGGCCAGCAGGTGGCCTGGTGGTTAAGAATGCTGGACTTGGCTGGCCGTGGTTTGAGTCCCAGACCTGGCAGCTTGCTTTCTCGCTTTCCCTTTCTCTCTTTCTCTCTCTCTCTCTCACTCTGTCCCGCTCTGGTCAAGGAACCACAGTAGTTGTTCATACTTGGGTTGGGAGTGAGGGGAGTGCAGTTGGATGATCTATGTGTTTTAACAACTTGTATCTTCATGGAGTAGAAAAGGGAGACAGATAGAAGACCCTCTAAAAATAGCATTCTGGTGAAAATGTCTGTACAGGAGAGAAGTCCATGTAGCCAGCACTCGAAGCCCAAGGATTAAGCCTAGTCACCATTACACACATAGGATAGATTGTCAGCGTGGAGGAGGTCTGTATAATTCTGCATTAGATCAAGACCCAACAAGCTCACCAGAGCCTGGATCCAGGAGACATGGAACTTGAGGTGTACAGGAGGAAAGCAGGGCAGAAACCAAACTCAACTGGGCATCAGGCTGGAGCCAGAGAATGGCTGACTGGAAAAGAAGCAACAAAATACCCATGGTCCAGTGACGCAGCAGCAGCTCTGGGCAGCCTGAAAGGGCTTTGCAATTCTGCACAAAATGAACTGAGGGATTCCATGAGTGGTTTTACAGAAAACCCGAGGTGACCTGGAGTGCCTTTAATTCTTTTCATTCTCTGTCCTGAAAACCCACAGAATCATCTGGGGAGGGGCTATGAAGGGCTATAAGAACCGTCAGGACTTAATTCAGGACACAGAAAGACGAAAGGAAAGATGAAGACCGCACTATCCATTCCAGTGGGTCTGATAAGAGCTGAAGCTTGGTAGGAAATAGGGGTAAAGGCAGCTGTGAAGGAGAAAGGAAAACAGAATCAAGTAGGCAAGAAAAGACACTATGTCAGACATACCCCATAGAAGGCCTGTTGGTAAAGTCGGGAGCGTTTATTCCATGGGTCTTTCACCTCAGTCCTCCCTCCATGCAGGGCCAAGAGAGGATGGGAATGGTCCGTAGTAAAGGATGAAGTTGCAGATGGAATAGCAGTAAGATCTACAATGCGAAACATGGGTCACTGGGAAGAAGAAAGAAGAGAAAGGTGAGATCACAGGGTTTAGGGGCTCCTCTACGGCTGGGGGCTAGGGAGAAGTGGAGGTTGCTTTGAAATCTCAGAGCCTTTGTAGAACCAGAACCACAAAGTTAGAGCAGTCTTTCGTTCTTCTATTCATACACACACACACACACACACATATACACACACACATATACCTATATAGTATCAATGGCACGATCTGCCTCGAGCACTAGTCCACCCAGATGACCGTGGGCACACATATGTGGCATACTAAGGGAGGTCTCCAGACACAAACCCATAACCTTCCCATGTAGGTCAGCCTCACAGAGCACTACTGACTTGCCCAGCACCTCAGTCAACAAATATTTAAGAAGCCCTGACTATGTACCAGATCCTGTAATAGATTCTGGGTAAATAAAAAAGATAAGGGGCTGGTAGGTGGTGTGTTGGATAAGGTCATTGGACTCCCACATGATCAACCACAGTTCGAGTCCCGGACCTGGCAGCTTGCTTTCTCACTTTCCCTCCCTCCCTCTCTCTCTATCTCTCTGTTCCTCTCTGGTCAAATTAAAATAAATAAAGTTCAATAAAATAAGTCTTAAAAAAAGGGGGGGGGTGCAGCAGGTGGCATGGTGGTTGAGGCGGCTGGACTCCCATGTAGCTAACTTTGGTCAAGTCCCGGACCCGGCAGCTTGATTTCTCACTTTCCTTCTCTCTCTGGTCAATTTCAAAAAATAAAGTAAAATAATGACAATGAATAAAATTGAATAAAATAATTTTTTAAAATAAAAGAGATACAGGTGTGGCTCTTGTTCTCAAGATGCTGGAAGAAACAGATAATCACAATCACATTGCAGTGGTTATATTAGCTTTCCAGTTGCTACTTAACAAATCGCATCAAATTTTGTTATTAGAAACAATAAATTTATTATCACATAGCTCTCAGGGTCAGAAGTCCAAAATACTAAGTCATTGTTAGAAAAGTCATGATGTGTTTTCCTATGTTTTTCTATGCAAAAATGTGTCATGACTTTCCCAACGACCCAATATGTCTCCCTGGGTTAAAACAATTCTGCTGTGTTTCTTTCTAGAGACTCCAGAGGAATCTATATTCTTGTCTCTTGCAGCTTCAAGATGCTGCCAGCTTCCCTGGCTAATGGACACCTTCCTCCATCTTTTTTTTTCCCCCCTTTGGAGAAGTTTTTGCTATAGGGTGTTTGCACTTGCGAGAAAGATAGAAAGAGACAGAAAGCGAGAAATCACCCCCCAAGGGGGATGGCCACACTGCAATCCCTTCTCCTCCATTCGCCTCTCTGGATCTTGGGCACGCAGGAACACATGCCTGGCATGAGTTTAAGCCACCAGGTCCGGGACTCGTACCATGGTCCACTACATGGGAATCCAGCAACATAGCCATTACGCTAACTGCTGATCCCACCTTCCTCCATCTTCAAAGCCAGCCATGGCTGCCTGAGTATTACTCACATCACATCACTCTGACGCTGACTCTTTGTCTCCTTCAACCTTTAAGGACCCCTGTGATTAAATTGGGCCCACCTGAATAATCTAGGACGGTCTCCCTGTTTTAAAGTCAGCTAATTGCAATCTTAATTTACCATTGCCATGTGATATCATATGTTCACAGGTTCTGGAGAATAGGATGCGGCTCTCTTTTAGTGAGGATTCGTTGTTCTGCCTACCACAAACTTGGAGTGTGTGATAGATGCAATAGCAGTTTGAGACATGGCTCCAGTCCGGGACTGCAAAGTGAGTACATGCTGCAATCTTTCCTCACCATCTCGAATGCTTCGAAATAACAGAAAAGATAAAAAAATGAGTAAATGAATTCAGAATCGCCCTGGACAACAAGGAGAGTCATTAGTAGATTGGTAACCCTGGTGGGGGTAGGGAGGTGAGGATAAGCAACGGTATAGTGATAATGCAACAGGATCCATATCAGAAAGGTTCTCCATTTGTGTCCTGGGACCTCCCTGAGAATGCTAGGCATATGTGTTTATGATCTAAGCTGACTAAGACTTGGGGAGGATCATGGTATGAAGACAATTTTGAGGGTGCCTGTCTCTCTCTCTCTTTCTCTTTTTTTAAAAGAAATATTATTTAACTTTATTTTTGTTAACTAATTTTTAATTTGACCAGAGAGGGACAGAGAGAGAGAGAGTGAGAAAGCAAGCTGTCAGGTCTGGGACTCAAACTGCATTTGGCTATGTGGGAGTCCAGCGCCCTAAACCACCACACCACCTGTCGGTCCTCCCATCTCTCTCTCTTATAGGCCACCGAACATTTGAAAAAAGTCAACATCTTAAAAGTGAGATCTTGGGACCAGTAATGGCTATGTTGCTCGACTCCCATATAGTCGACCGCAGTTCAAGTCCTGGACCCGGTGGCTTAAACTCATGCCGGGCATGCATGTGTGCATGCCCAAGATCCCGAGAGGAGAATGGAGGAGAAGGGATTGCGATGTGGCCATCCCCCATGTGGGGTGATTTCTCACTTTCTGTTGCTCTGACTCTCTTTGTCTTTCTGGCAAGTGCATGTACCCTATAGCAAAAACCTCTCCAAAAAAAAAAATAAATAAATACAAGTAAGATCTCACATCCAACCTCTAAAAGAACTTCCACCCAGTAAAATTGCTCATTGAGTAAGAGTAAGACTTTAGAACAATTATGAGAGAATATCACATTCTTTTTTTTAATCAACTGAAAAAATCAAATATGATTATGAAACACTGAAAAGCTTTCACCAGAACAATCAGAACAGGCACAGCCAAAGGGTACATGTGACCTAGAGGACTGAGTAAATGTTTTTTCCAGCCATAGAACATGATATGGAAAGTATTTATTTTAAAAAGCTAAAATATGCAGAGGATCAATCTAAAGCTTTCAATATCAGCTAATAAAACTTCTAGGATGGAAAAAAGAATAGGAAAGGAAGTTATATTCAAATAAATAAAAGAAGACAATATCTTGGGACTGAAGAAAACCATGAATCTTTAGTTTGAAAAGGCCTGCCAAACACCAAAACTAACAAGTAGCACTATTGCAATGCAATTTTGGAGGCTATGGTATGGTGAAAATTCTGAAAACTTCCAAGAAATAGAGGAAAAAGCCTTTTTCTAGAATTATTTTATTTAACTTTATTTACTTATTTATTTCTTTTCATTTGACCAGAGCGAGGGAGTGAGAGAAAGAGGGAAAGTGAGAAAGCAAGCTGACTTGAACCTTAGTCAGCCATGTGGGAGTCCAGCACCCTTAACCACCATGCCACCTGTCAGACCCAAGAAAGGGATTTAAAAAAAAAAAAAGATCAACTTTAAAGGTATGGGGATTATTAGACATTGTCTCTCACTGTTAAACAGTGAATTGGTCAGGCCTATGACCTAGTAGTTAAGGAAACCAGATCCCACATGACTGACCACAGCTCAAATCAGGACCCAGCAGCTTGAAAAATGCACTGAGCATGTGTGCATGCATGCCCCAAACCCCAACAGGATGGAGAAGTGCAGAAGGGATTGTGGCGTGACCACACCCCATTGGGGAGTGCTTTCTCCCTCTCCTTTATCTCTCTTTGGCAGTGCACATGCTCTCTAGAAACAAAAAAAAAGAGAGAGAGAGAGAGAAAGAAAGAAAGAAAAAGGAAAGAAAAGGAAAGAGGAAAGGAAAGGAAAACAAGAAACAAACAAAGAGAAGGAATTTTTCGAAGATCAGAGGAAAATACATCTTTGAATCTAAAAGTATATTTGCAGCCACCCACCCATCATTCAAGTGTGAATATAAATACTTTTTCACTTAGGTGGAGACCCAGAAAGTTTTATTACTTAAAGATTTAGTCCAAAATAAATAATAAAAGGGATGGGACTAGCAGTTAGTGTAATGGCTATGTTGCTGGACTCCCATGTAGTCAACTGCGGTTTGAGTCCTGGATCCGGTGGCTTAAACTCATGCTGTTTGCGTGTGCATGCGTGCCCAGGATCCCGAGAGGAGAATGGAAGAGAAGGGATTATGGCGTGGCCATCCCTCCTGAGGGGTGATTTCTCTCTTTCTGTCTCTCTCTCTCTCTCTCTGTCTTTCTGGTGAGCGCACGTGCCCTGTAGGAAAAAAAAAAAAAACTCTCAAAAAATAATAATAATAATAAAAAGGAAATATCAACAGAAGAAAAATGAATTCACAAGAAACAAGAGTCCTAAAGCAATGGTGAGCAAAGACTTTAGAAAATTTATTCAAACTAAAGAATAATACAAAAATAGAGCAAAATAGCCCTTCTCCCCCCACAAAAAAAAAAAAAAGTAAGGGGGAACTTAAAAAAAAGAAAATTTGGGCCAGCGTATGGCATGGAGATTAAGGCCATATACAACATGGCCGACTTTGAAGTTCGAGTTCCAGACCCAGCGGCTTGAAAGATCATGCCAGGCATATGCCCCAAATCCTGAGAGAATGGAGGAGAAGGGATTGAGGCATGGCCAACCCCCCTGGGTGGTGATTACTCATTTCCTACTCCCTCTCTTTCTCTCCCCACTCCTGGAGTATGCATGTGCCCTATAGCAAACTTTAAAAAAATAAATAAATAAAAAAGGCAAGAAATTTCATGGTTGAAAGTGGTAGCTGGGCCCAGTTGCGGGGGCTGCTGCACAGAGCTGGCGGCCATATGAGAAGGCTCCAGGTTCACCTCCTAAACACAGCAGACTCATCTCCTAGCTTGCTTTATGCCTCTCCTGTGATCCTGTCTGGCTGTAGGGCTGGGGGAAAGATTGCAGCATGAGTACCCTATTAAGGGTGACCCCCATTAAATAAATCAACTTTGAAAAGTAAATGAATAAAGGAGTTGCCATTTTTAGAACCGTCCTGGGGGTAGGATGTCCTTCTCATCCATGGACACAAAAAGTTTCAGTTCCTCTGGAAGCACACTTGAGGAGCAGGCATCTGGAACCCAGATCCTGGCTCTGCCCCTCACGGGGGATTGGACTCTGAATGAAGTCATTTAACCTGTGCATCTTCCTTTCCTCTGTGCAATGGATATGGTAATAGTGCCCACTTCACACAGTTGTCATGAGGGCTGCAGAAGCTTTTAGTTGCGTTGTGCCTGGTGCATAGTCCTGTGTAAGCGTTTGTTATATAAGTAGTAAGAATAACAAAAATGTTGATTTCTTGGTAGGGGTGGGAGGCTGTGATTACTAAGAAATTTTTTTTTAAGTAGAAAAACAAGAAAATAAAGAAAGCTCTTAGAATGTAAAATAAAATAGTTGCAGCTCAATACATATGGCAGGATACATTTGTGAAGAGAACAATCAGAACAGGCACAGCCAAAGGGTACATGTGACCTAGAGGACTGAGTAAATGTTTTTTCCAGCCATAGAACATGATATGGAAAGTATTTATTTTAAAAAGCTAAAATATGCAGAGGATCAATCTAAAGCTTTCAATATCAGCTAATAAAACTTCTAGGATGGAAAAAAGAATAGGAAAGGAAGTTATATTCAAATAAATAAAAGAAGACAATATCTTGGGACTGAAGAAAACCATGAATCTTTAGTTTGAAAAGGCCTGCCAAACACCAAAACTAACAAGTAGCACTATTGCAATGCAATTTTGGAGGCTATGGTATGGTGAAAATTCTGAAAACTTCCAAGAAATAGAGGAAAAAGCCTTTTTCTAGAATTATTTTATTTAACTTTATTTACTTATTTATTTCTTTTCATTTGACCAGAGCGAGGGAGTGAGAGAAAGAGGGAAAGTGAGAAAGCAAGCTGACTTGAACCTTAGTCAGCCATGTGGGAGTCCAGCACCCTTAACCACCATGCCACCTGTCAGACCCAAGAAAGGGATTTAAAAAAAAAAAAAGATCAACTTTAAAGGTATGGGGATTATTAGACATTGTCTCTCACTGTTAAACAGTGAATTGGTCAGGCCTATGACCTAGTAGTTAAGGAAACCAGATCCCACATGACTGACCACAGCTCAAATCAGGACCCAGCAGCTTGAAAAATGCACTGAGCATGTGTGCATGCATGCCCCAAACCCCAACAGGATGGAGAAGTGCAGAAGGGATTGTGGCGTGACCACACCCCATTGGGGAGTGCTTTCTCCCTCTCCTTTATCTCTCTTTGGCAGTGCACATGCTCTCTAGAAACAAAAAAAAAGAGAGAGAGAGAGAGAAAGAAAGAAAGAAAAAGGAAAGAAAAGGAAAGAGGAAAGGAAAGGAAAACAAGAAACAAACAAAGAGAAGGAATTTTTCGAAGATCAGAGGAAAATACATCTTTGAATCTAAAAGTATATTTGCAGCCCCCCACCCATCATTCAAGTGTGAATATAAATACTTTTTCACTTAGGTGGAGACCCAGAAAGTTTTATTACTTAAAGATTTAGTCCAAAATAAATAATAAAAGGGATGGGACTAGCAGTTAGTGTAATGGCTATGTTGCTGGACTCCCATGTAGTCAACTGCGGTTTGAGTCCTGGATCCGGTGGCTTAAACTCATGCTGTTTGCGTGTGCATGCGTGCCCAGGATCCCGAGAGGAGAATGGAAGAGAAGGGATTATGGCGTGGCCATCCCTCCTGAGGGGTGATTTCTCTCTTTTTGTCTCTCTCTCTCTCTCTCTGTCTTTCTGGTGAGCGCACGTGCCCTGTAGGAAAAAAAAAAAAAACTCTCAAAAAATAATAATAATAATAAAAAGGAAATATCAACAGAAGAAAAATGAATTCACAAGAAACAAGAGTCCTAAAGCAATGGTGAGCAAAGACTTTAGAAAATTTATTCAAACTAAAGAATAATACAAAAATAGGGCAAAATAGCCCAACTCCCCCCACAAAAAAAAAAAAAAAGAAAAAAAAAAAGTAAGGGGGAACTTAAAAAAAAGAAAATTTGGGCCAGCGTATGGCATGGAGATTAAGGCCATATACAACATGGCCGACTTTGAAGTTCGAGTTCCAGACCCAGCGGCTTGAAAGATCATGCCAGGCATATGCCCCAAATCCTGAGAGAATGGAGGAGAAGGGATTGAGGCATGGCCAACCCCCCTGGGTGGTGATTACTCATTTCCTACTCCCTCTCTTTCTCTCCCCACTCCTGGAGTATGCATGTGCCCTATAGCAAACTTTAAAAAAATAAATAAATAAAAAAGGCAAGAAATTTCATGGTTGAAAGTGGTAGCTGGGCCCAGTTGCGGGGTCTGCTGCACAGAGCTGGCGGCCATATGAGAAGGCTCCAGGTTCACCTCCTAAACACAGCAGACTCATCTCCTAGCTTGCTTTATGCCTCTCCTGTGATCCTGTCTGGCTGTAGGGCTGGGGGAAAGATTGCAGCATGAGTACCCTATTAAGGGTGACCCCCATTAAATAAATCAACTTTGAAAAGTAAATGAATAAAGGAGTTGCCATTTTTAGAACCGTCCTGGGGGTAGGATGTCCTTCTCATCCATGGACACAAAAAGTTTCAGTTCCTCTGGAAGCACACTTGAGGAGCAGGCATCTGGAACCCAGATCCTGGCTCTGCCCCTCACGGGGGATTGGACTCTGAATGAAGTCATTTAACCTGTGCATCTTCCTTTCCTCTGTGCAATGGATATGGTAATAGTGCCCACTTCACACAGTTGTCATGAGGGCTGCAGAAGCTTTTAGTTGCGTTGTGCCTGGTGCATAGTCCTGTGTAAGCGTTTGTTATATAAGTAGTAAGAATAACAAAAATGTTGATTTCTTGGTAGGGGTGGGAGGCTGTGATTACTAAGAAATTTTTTTTTAAGTAGAAAAACAAGAAAATAAAGAAAGCTCTTAGAATGTAAAATAAAATAGTTGCAGCTCAATACATATGGCAGGATACATTTGTGAAGAGGAAAAGACTTTCTACAAGAGATGTCTAGACAGAGTCCGAGTGGAGCGAGCGAGCCGAGTGGTTGTGTGGTACCTTGTCAGAAACTGATAGCACTTGCAGCATGGCTGACTAACTGACTGAAGAGCAGATTGCAGAATTCAAAGAAGATTTTTTCACTATTTGACAAGGATGGTGATGGAACTAGAACAACAAAGGAATTGGGAAGTGTAATGAGGTCTCTTGGGCAGAATCCCACAGAAGCAGAATTCCAGGACATGATTAATGAAGTAGCTGCTGATGGTAACGGCACAATTGACTTCCCTGAATTTCTGAGAATGACAGCAAGAGAAATTAAAGACACAGTGAAGAAGAAATTAGAGAAGCATTCCGTGTGTTTGATAAGGATGGCCATGGCTATATTAGTGCAGCAGAACTTTGCCATGTGATGACAAGCCTTGGAGAGAAGTTAATAGAAGAAGTGGATGAAATGATCGGGGAAGCAGATATTGATGGTGACGGTCAAGTAAACGATGAAGAGTTTGTACTAATGATGACAGCAAAGTGAAGACCATTGTACAGAAATGTGTTAAATTTCTTGCACAAAATTGTTTATTTGCCTTTTCATTGTTTGTAACTTATCTGTAAAAGGTTTCTCCCTCCTGTCAAAAAGATATGCATGTGTAGTAAACAGGACTCAGTCCTCCATGTTTTCTTCCTTACCTTACTGTCATTGTCCTGAGACCTTATTTTAAAAAAATTGATCAAGTAACATGTTGCATGTGGCTTACTCTGAATGTATCTAAACTTAGGTGGAGTTGGTCAAATGAGGGAACATCTAGGTAATGCCTTTTTTTAAGTAGTTTTCTTTAAACTGTAAGCATGTTGTTGAAGTGTGGAGTTGTAACTTTGCATGCACTCTGGACAGTCAACAATATGTACTTAAAAGTTGCACTATTGCAGGGACCAGCAGTTGGTCTAATGGCTATGTTGCTGGACTCCTGAGTAGTCGACCGTGGTTCGAGTCCTGGACTTGGTGGCTTAAACTCACACTGGTTGTGTGTGTGTGTGTGCCCAAGATCCCGAGAGAATGGAGGAGAAGGGATTGTGGCGTGACCATCCCCCCTGGGGGGGGGGTGATTTCTCACTTTCTGTCTCTCTGTCTCTCTCTTTCTGGTGAGCGCATGCAAAAAAAAACTCTCCAAAAAAAAAAAGTTGCACTATTGCAAAACAGGTGTATTATCCAGGTACTCATATGTTACTTTTTGCACTGCTGATCCTGTACCAGAAACATTTTCTTTTATTGTTACTTGCTTTTTAAACTTTGTTTAGCCACTTAAAGAAAATCTGCTTATGCCACAATTTGCCTCAAATCCATTCCAAGTTGTATGTTTCTTTTCCAATAAAAAATATTACAATTTTTAAAAAAAAGAGAGGGAGAGAGGCATGTAAATGATAGAAACATGTCCAGACGGATACATGCCTCCGTGGGGGACTGGAATTGGGAGAAATGATCAAGGAGAACTTCAGCTTTCTGTCAATATTTAAATTGTTCTTTGTTCAATTAAAAAAAAAAAAGTAACTTTTTTTTTTTTTGAAAATTAAAATGAAAAAAACAAAGTGCTGAGACCAGCAGATGGCATAATGGTTGCATTGCTGGACTCCCACATAGTTGACTGCGATTCGAGGTCCAGCTCTGGCAGCTTAAAACTTACACCGGGTGTATGTGTGTGTGTGTGTGCCCAAAATCCTGAGAGAATGGAGGAGAAGTGATTGAAGCATGGCCATCCCCCCCGGAGGTGATCTCACTTTCTGTCTCTCTGTCTCTCTCTGTCTCTCTAGCAAGTGCACGTGCCCTATAGCAAAAATCTCTCTAAAATAAATAAATAAATAAAAATAAAAAACAAAGTGCTGGGCCAGCAGATGGCATAGTGGTTAAGGTGCTGGATCCCATATGGCCAATTGTGCGGTTCAAGTCCCAGGTCCAGTGACTTAAAAAACATGCAGGGTGCATGTGCTTTCAGGCCCAGAATTCCAGAAGGAGGATAAAGGAGAAGGGACGGTGGTGTGGTCATTCTCTCCCCACCTCTGTAGGAGGACTTTCTCACTTTTTCTCTGTCTGTTTCTCTCTCTCTCTCTCTCTCTCTCTCTCTCTCTCTCTCTTTCTCTCTCTCTCTGCTAGTATGTGCCCTATAAAAACAAACCAAAATAAAACAAAACATGGGACTAGCAGTTAGTATAATGGCTATGTCGCTGGACTCCCACGTGGTCGACTGCAATTTGAGTCCCAGACCGGGTGGCTTAAAACTCATGCCGGGCGCGTGTGCGTGCGTGCCCAAGATCCCAAGAGGAGAATGGAGGAGAAGGGATTGCGGCGTGACCATCCCCCCTGGGGGGTGATTTCTCACTTTCTTTCTGTCTCTGTCTGTCTTTCTGGCATGCACATGCACCCTATAACAGAAAACCTCTCCAAAAAAAAAAAAAAAAGTAAGAAAAAAATGTCAGGAAGCAGTGAAGGAATGAAGAGCTTCATCATCTAGAAGTTAAGGGAAAGGTCACAGAAGAGATGACATCAGAACTGGCTTGTAAAGGAATCGCAAGATGGTGCCCATGTAGGGAGAGAAAGGGCCTGACCTGAGAGAGAATTCAGAGCAGGAACCAGCTGTGGTCGCCTCAGCCTCTACCCCACCTTTGTGCTGTGACCATTCCCGGCTTTGGGAACACTGCCTTTCTCCTCCTTTTGCACTTGTGCTTTAGGCTGTGGGCCCCAGAGGTAAGACACAGGATTGGGGCTAAAGGCATTCACTCGGACAACTTTCCTTCAGGGACACATGACTCTAAGCTGGCCAATCTGACCATCAGTCTGTCAATACCCATTCCGAGACTTACATAAGCAAACTGCTTCCTCCTGGACCAAGTGGTGTGACAGCAGGAGCCTGGAGCTGCCTGGTGTGCCATGGAGCTGGGGTGCAGCTGACTTGGGGGATGTAGGGCCTATGAATGGATTCTGGCAGCATCTCTGCACCCACAGTTGAGCCATACCTTAGCTATCTGTCTCTGTGGATTTGTCATGGGCCAATGAGCCAGTGTTAGTGTGTTTTTTTTGGTTGCTCTTATTTTGTTTTGCTTTGTGTGAGGTGGCTGTTATTGTTATGTAGTTGTTTTATTTTGGTTTTTTGTCCCTGGGCCAGTTTGAGTTGGGTCTTCTCTTCAAACTGACTCTGAATTCAGAGTATACACAGGGTGTTCCTAATGATTAGCACCGGGAACAGGGAGCATATTTAAAACCCACTGCTCTTGGTTGGCTCACGCCGAGGATCAAGGACAAAGAGATATCCTTAGTGACCGAGAGGGCCCTGTTGGGGAGAAGTGCACATTCTTCGGATTTGCTACATTAATAGAACCTGAGGCTTTCGAGGCCCTCGAAACGGTGGCCCAGAGCAGTGACTGACAGACCCTGGGATTTCACATATTTTCCAGAGCAATATGATTCCAGAGAAAAATCTTAGCATCAACCTGGAGCTGGCAAGTTTTAATATTGGTAGGTACGAACTCAAACAGCCCACCGCTTTCTATTGTCTCCATAATATCATTAAAGAAATAAGATGTACACACACACTGGTGGAAATTATGACCTCAGAATAAAGGGCAGCCTTTCAGATGAATGTATCTGGCTTTATGAAGGGCTGCTTCGCACTCACTTTTCTCACTTCGTCTTAGTAAAAAGTGAAAACTTTTTACCTGCAACACCAGTTTGCTAACTGGCCTCACAGACAACTCCGTGCCCTTCAGTTACTATTGTTTGAGCGCATTCCCTCCTCAAATTTGTGTGTTAAAGTTTGGCTAGCCATTGTAATGGTATTAAGAGGGCAGGAGTTTAATCCGATGTTGATATTAAGAGGTGAAACCTTTGAGAGGTGATTAGAATTGGATAGTTACCAGGGTAGGGTTCCTATGATAGTCCTGGTGGGTTTTAAGTTTATTTTTCTCTTTTTAAAAAAAAAGTTTGCTAGAGGGCATGGTTGCTCTCCAGAGAGAGAGAGAAAGAGAGAGAGAGAGGGATAAAGCACCCCCCAACAGGGCACAGTCACACCACACCCCTTCTCCCTTTCTCTACTCTCTTGGGATTTGGGGCACTCATACTTGCTTCTGAAGCTGCCAGGGCCACGATTCAAACCACAGGGTCAGCCATATGGGATCTTGTTGCTTTAATCACTGAGCCACAGAGCTGGCCTAAAAGTCTATTAAGAGGGAGAAGGAGCGAGAAAGAGGAGCAAGCACCTTGAACAGGGTCTCACACTGTGATCTCCCTCACCTGCCCTCCTAGCCAGCTAGGAGAGTGAGTGCATGCACCTAACATGTACAGGTTGACCAGGGAACCAGACTCCTGATGTTCGATAATGTATGGATCCAGTATTGCGTGAGTGGGATGTTACCACTGTGGGTTTATAAGGACAGACAGAGACATGTGCTCTGGGTTCCCTCCTGCCCTCTACGGTATTGTGATGCTGCAAGACCGGGCCTTCCAAAACTCGGAGCTGAATACACCTTTGTTCTTCTAAATCACCCAGTTTCAGGCATTTCCATTATTATTAACAGATCAGACTATACCATGGGTGGAACAGTCCCCCATTCCTCAGAACTTTTCCACATCCATGGGATGGGAAGTCTAGGTGACACAGTGTTCTGGGGAGTCCAAGAAGAAAGAATGAGGAGACCAAGTTTAATAGGAAGACTAAGGACCCTAGGAGAAGGCCTCACCCTTCAGGCAGGAAGGATCTGGCCAGAGAAGTCATGGAGAGCAAGTGGAGCCCAGATGGGTTTGGGGAAAATCTCCCAGTCCCACCACGGGCCAGCCCAGGCGGCCCTCTCCCCAGTCCACTGCCTAAGAAGGGACCCCCAGAGCCCTGAGCACAGAGTGGTTCCAGTCTTTAGGGTCAAGATGAAAGTGCTGGGAGAGACTCAGGACTATGGTAAGACAGGTCCCCCTCAAGAGAGTGGCAGCATCCCAGGGGACTCGGTGTCTACGGAGACCAGGACTTGTGCAAGAGCTGGTCTGGGGGCTGTTCCGGGGACTCCTGCGCTTCAAGGAAAGGAACAGTAGCTAATTCTGGTTAGCTGGTGTGGTGGGATGGGGCAAAGAGAGCCAGCTGGTAAACATGGCCAAATGGAGCTCTTTCCTCTACTCACCCTGCTAGGGCAGGCTCTTACTCCCTCCAGCCCATCTGTCAGGCTGGGCTTGTCTTTGACAAGTCAGGTTGTTGGGCACAAACACAGCCAGGAGTCATGCAGTCAATATTCAACGTGCTCTCAAGTTTGAGTCCAGTGGGCCTAAACATCCCAGTTCTGCACACACACAATCCCAGCCCTATACTCACACACACACACACACACACTCCTAGCCCTATACTCACACATACACACACATAATCCCAGCCCTACACTCACACATACACACACACACACACACACACACAATCCTAACCACCCCACAATCCCAGCCCTACACTCACACACACACACACACACACACACACACACACAATCCTACACACCCCACAATCCCACCCCCAC
>NW_006205765.1:906255-911522 GCF_000334495.1 Tupaia belangeri chinensis
GAGAGAGAGAGAGAGAGAGAGAGAGAAAGTGAGAAATAACTCCCTAGGGAGGATAGCCACACCACAACCCCTTCTCTTCCATTCCTTCCTGTTAAGATTTTGGATATGCACACACACATGCACTCACACATACACACACACACACACACAATCCTAACCACCCCACAATCCCAGCCCTACATTCACACACACATACATACACAATCCCAGCCCTATACTCACACACACATACATAAACACACACACAATCCCAGCCCCCACCCCACAATCCCAGCCCTACACTCACACACACACACACACACAATCCTAGCCCTATACTCACACATACACACACATAATCCCAGCCCTACACTCACACATACACACACACACACACACAATCCTAACCACCCCACAATCCCAGCCCTACATTCACACACACATACATACACAATCCCAGCCCTATACTCACACACACATACATAAACACACACACAATCCCAGCCCCCACCCCACAATCCCAGCCCTACACTCACACACACACACAATCCCAGCCCCCTACACAATCCCAGCCCTACACTCACTCACACACACACACTCCCAGCCCCCACACACAGTCCCAACCCTACACTCACACACACACACACACACACTCCCAGCCCCCACAAACAATCCCAACCCTAGACTCATACACACACACACATACACATACACATACACACACACAATCCCAACCCTACACTCACACACACAATCCCAGTCCCCAACCCTAGACTCACACACACACAATCCCAGTCCCCCCCCCACAATCCTAGTCCTACACACACACACGCGCATGTGCACACACAAACACAATCCCAGCCATACATGCACACACACACAAATAATCCCAGCCCCCCGCACACAATCCCAGTCCTACACACTCACACACACACTCATACACACAAGACAGGATGGGACCAATCCACTGAGAGCCAAGACCCTGGGGATAACAAGACCCCGAGGACAATAAGGAGATGAAAAGACCACGGAGGAAGGCCAGAGAAGAAGGGTCTCCCAAAGCCCGACTCTGGAGCAAAATGGACTGACAGGAAACACACGGGAGAGCAAAGACGGCTCTGCCTCATGGCCTGCACACAATCCCCGGGGGAGCACAGACTCGTTTCGGGCTGCAGGCTCTGTCTTTGCACCCTTCCGACTTAAGAACTGAGTTCAGGGGTTAGGTAAAGTGATCAGGGGACATGGAGGGAGCCAGGGATTTCAAGAACCAGAGTCCCAGTCCAGAGAGGCCTCACAAAGACCACAACGAGAGCCAGTGATGGACTTGAGAAGCCCCAAGACCCTTAGCAAAACAAAACCCTCAGGCACTCATCTTGGTAACCTGCTCTTAGCACAGCACCACCTCCCTGCTGTAGTCGGCTTCCTTCTGATGCCAACCCACATGCCTTTCCCTTACTTCCCACCCAAGCCCCCAAGAGACCCCTGGACCTGAGCGGTTCTGAACAATTGTCTTAGTGGAGCTCTCTGGCCAGTCTAGATTCACCTGACCTTGAGCTAGGCCTCATCGGATGGGGCAGAGGTGGCAGTGGAGGGGCCTGAGAGCTGCCTCAGATACAAGCTCTGTGAGTGCACCAGGTCCCTTTAAGTGGGGCAGGGCAGGCAACCAGGTCGATGTGTCAAGGACAACTTGTGTGAGGTCCGGTTCCGGCTCCAGAGAGGCTGTCCGAGGAGCTTGGAACATCTCTGAGTCACCCCCAAGCATTACAGCTTCCCAACAGACACACATTCACTTAACACACTTACAGCCCTTGAACCCCAGATCTCCAGGTCAAGTGTGGTGGAATGACCCAAGATCCCACAATTCCCTGCTCCCCGGAGCCAGACCTCCCCAACACCATATCAGAGAAGCTGGAGAATGCATGCCAAGTCATATGCACCGTGTTCTTTATTGTCACACACTATCCATGGGACAAGGGTGGGATGGGGAAAGGAGCTCTTAGAGAAGTGGAAGGAGAGTGGGAACTATCTGTGTTCTGAATCCCACCCTTTCCCCCCGCTGATGACGATGGGGGCTCAGCTGCCAGCCATGGAATGGGAAACAGGCCCCCCTTAGATACACGCGCAGTGTTGTGTGAGAAGGTTGGGCACCGTCTCATACTTAAAAGAGTAACCTCCATCTGAGGTGGTGCGGACACGTAGGGGTCTCATGGTCCCTGGGAGAGCAGCACAACAGGGCTGGGCCCCTGGCAGCAAAGAAAGGGGCTGGACAGGGGTAGGGAGAGCCCCAGGGACCGTCAGTGACAGGTCTGGTGAGGTATGCAGCCCACAGCCACCGTGACAGTAATGGAAGATGAAACTGGGAGGATGCACGATCCACCGGTCCCAGCCCAGCTCCTGGAAGGAGATGTTGAGGGACGCTCTGTGGCAGTCAGCGTGGGCAGAGAGTTCCTCCGGAGGCCTCTGCAGCAGGCGCAGAGCGGCGGGAGACCACGGCCAGGGTATTGGAGGAGCTGAGCGGCGGGATCTCTCTCCTCCAGTGGGTGGTTTGGTTCGTGTGTGGGCCACCAAGAAGGGCGTGGTCTCAGGCCGAGCTGAGCAAGAACAGAGAGGACAGCGCAGTAGTAGCACCAGGACTGGGTGGGTCAGCAGAGGGAGAGCAGAGGCAGCGAGGTGCAGCACAGCCCAGCGAGAGGGGGCCTGGCCTAAGGACATGGGCACAGCCACGGGCCTCCCAGACGACAGGGCCAGCAGGTCCAGCAGAGGCCCAGAGCTATTGGACGCTGCTGTGTCCTGCTTGTCCAGCCCTGTGTGGAACCACAGCTGGGCCGAAGTCACCTGGCGGCTGCGTGTGTGCTGGGATGGCCGGAACACGTATGTGAAGAGGCCCTCCTCACCCTCCTGGGCCAGTTCTCCAGCAGCGGGCTCGTTCTCACAGCTGGCACCTGTAGGGGACAGAAGGAAGGCAGAGGGCAGCCCCGACTGGCAGGAGCCAGGACCTCTTCTCCTGACCAGGAGGGGTGTGACTGCCCCTCACCCGTGATGATGTGGGAACACTCTGCCGAGTGACCTCCCAGACTTGGCAACTGTCCGAGTTTAGGAGAACTTACATAGGCTCCCATGTTCTTTTTTTTCTTTTACTTTTTTGAGAGTTTATTTCCTATAGGGCACGTGCACTCACCAGAAAGACAGAGAGAGATAGAGAGACACAAAGCGAGAAGGGAGGATGGCCACGCCGAAATCCCTTCTCCTCCATTCTCCCCTTGGGATCTTGGGCACGCACGCACACGCGCTTGGCATGAGTTTAAGCCACCGGGTCTGGGACTCAAACCACGGTCGACTACATGGGAGTCCAGCAACATAACCATTATACTAACTGCTGGTCCCCCTCCCATGTTCTTATTTTGTCCTGGAAGGACTTTAGAGATACAAGACACTGCCAGCTTGTCTCTGAAGTGGTTTACCAATTAATATTACCACCAGCAAAGTGTAAGAGGCCCTATTACTCTCCATCTTCACCAGTGCTTAGAAAAGTTAGTTACAGGGCCGGCAGGTGGCATGTGGATAAAGGTGCTGGATTCCCACACGGCTGATCATGGTTCAAGTCCTAGACCCGGCGACTTGCTTTCCCTTTCTCTTTCTCTCTGTCTCTCTCTGGTCAAATTAAAAAGTAATAATAACAAGTGGAATTAAATAAATAATTCTTATTTTAAAAAGTTAGTTACATTTAACTTTTTATTTATCAGATAGTGTGAAATCGCACCTTGAGCTGTGTGTAGTGGGGAGTTTGTCATGTTCTCTTTAAATCTTTTGGCATGTCAGAAACATTGTGATACATTCTTTCAAATAATTCCATTTTTAAAAGACGGATTAACACCCCTCCCCCACCAGACAAAGATGGGGGGAAAAGGTGGGAGAAAGAAGGGGAAGTGGAGAAAGAAAGAGAAGAGAAGTAAGAGAGGAGGAGGGATGTAACTCAGAATACAGGGCAGTTCTTTCCCAGAAAGTGCAGCCGGCACCCTGACATACCCACAGAATATGTCAGGGACCAGCACCAGTTCAAAGACCAGCAACTGGAACTAGCTGTTACTTGGTTTCTCTCATTATAAATTCATAACAATCTATTTTGTGGATCAGGACGCTGACACCTAGAGAGGTGAAGTGACATTCAATGACTAAGTGGCCAGGCTGGGGTTCTGCTTGATCCCAAAGCAATACTTCCTCCCTCCCCCACCCCCACCCCTCACCCTCCGTGTTGGACAGGGGTCCTCTCTAGAGAGAAGTGGGGGAGATGACGAGAAAGCCTACTGGGAGGAAGCCTTGTTCCATTCAGTCAGTGGACCATAGGGAGATACGAAGGGAGACAAGAACCCAAGAGGAGGTAGACTAGTCTCCCTGAATCCCTGGTAACTTAAGTCTCAGCTACCTAGGACTAAAAGAAACAGGGCATTTGAGGCAGGAGCAGAGGCAGAGACAGGAGGGAGATGGCAGGAAGGGGAGCAAGCCCAGACCTGTGTCCAGAGATTCTTTCTCTCCCAGACACAAATCTCCCGAATGGCTCCTACGTGCCATGCACTTTCAGTACCCCATCTCACTTAATCCTGAGAAGTAGGAGCTGTCACCCATTTTACAGATGAGAAGACAAAGGTCCAAGGAGCTTTAGTGACTGGCCCATTGTTGAAAAGCAGCAGAGTGGCAGGCCCGCCTGCTCCCAAACCACACTCTGTCGTTCCCCACCTTCATTACCTGAAGCCGGAAAAAGGATGGCCTGGGATACATCCTCCTCGGGATCAGGGCCCCTGCGTACGGAGCCCCCCAGGGCATGTCTCCGGGGCAGACGCCTGACTCCAGGATCCCCGCCTTCCCCAGTCACTGCTGGGGGCCCCAAGGCATCCAGGAACAGGGCCCTCACCTTGGCAAGGACCAGTGCCCGGTCGAGCTCCGGCCCATGGCAGCCATGCCCACCCTGTGGGGCCAGCAGCAGGAGGAACGGCAGAAGCAGTTGGGGTACCATAACTCACCCACACCCTGCCTGTGCCCCTTCTGCGAGGGTCTGCCCAGGCCCTCCCCTGTCTGCCCTCCCCATCCCACCCCCTGCCCTCTTCTACCCTTCTCCCCCAGTCTTCCCCGGCCCTTCCCACGCCCCAGTCCCAGTAGCCCCTGCCCATGGCATTGAGACCTCCTATCTCTGACGCAGTTGTCTGTGGCCCTGAGCCTTATCTCCCACTCCCGCCAGGAATGTGGGGGAGGGGTTGGAGTGGGTTTTCACCCCAAGTGACCTGACCTACACA
>NW_006205765.1:911579-912018 GCF_000334495.1 Tupaia belangeri chinensis
TCACGCCCCGCCCCCCAGCCCCAAAGTGACAACAGGTGGAATTGGAGTCTGGGAGCTGGGGTCGGCCAGCCCCTGAAAGTGTCATTTGTCAGAATGTACCACCCTTCAGACCTCCTGGGGCCCCTTTCAACCAAGTAGCTTCTGGGCCAGCCATGGGGGAAGGGCAGGGGCTGGGGTTAGAACTGGGGGTAGGACGCGGGGCAGGTGGTCCCGCCTGCTCTATACTTAGCCTGGAGGAGCCAGTCTGGGCTCTAGTCCTCCAGCTGTGTCATCAGAGAATATTTTTGGGATTGGCAGCTGCAGGCGCCTTTGCCACTCAGGCCCAAGCCTGGCGGGCGGTTGGGGACCTGGCGGCTGGAGGAGAGAGGGAGGAGGGGAAGAGGCTCAGGCTGTGGGAGGGGGCTGGGAAGACAGGCTCCTGAGCGCAGGGAGCCAGGCC
>NW_006205765.1:912577-925567 GCF_000334495.1 Tupaia belangeri chinensis
GTGCCTGACCGGGCGCCGATCCCAGTGGGTGCTGCGGGGGGCGGAGGTGGTGCTGACGTGCCAGGTGGGGGGTCTCCCCGAGCCCACGCTGTACTGGGAGAAGGACGGGATGGCCCTGGACGAAGTGTGGGACAGCAGCCACTTCGCGCTCGAGCCGGGCCGCGCCGAGGGCGGCCAGGGCGCTAGCCTGGCGCTGCGCATCCTGGCGGCACGGCTGCCCGACTCGGGCGTCTACGTGTGCCACGCCCGCAACGCGCACGGCCACGCGCAGGCCGGCGCTCTGCTCCAGGTGCACCAGCCCCCCGAGAGCCCGCCCGAAGACCCCGACGAGGCTCCTCAGCCAGTGGTGGACCCGCTCAAGTGCTCACCCAAGACCTTCTGGGTGAACGAAGGCAAGCACGCCAAGTTCCGCTGCTACGTGATGGGCAAGCCCGAGCCTGAGATCGAATGGCACTGGGAGGGCCGGCCGCTGCTCCCGGACCCCCACGCCGCCTCATGTACCGCGACCGCGACGGCGGCTTTGTGCTCAAGGTGCTCTACTGCCAGGCCAAGGACCGCGGGCTCTACGTCTGCGCGGCGCGCAACTCCGCGGGCCAGACGCTCAGTGCCGTGCAGCTGCACGTCAAAGGTACTGCTGCGCCCCCTGGGCGTCCAGCGTCTGCGAAAGGTGGAGGGGTCGCAGAATACTCAAAGGCCATTTTCTGAGGCCTCCCACCCGCCAGGGATTCGGATTTAGTAGGTCTCAGGATATCCAGAAACTCCTTCACAAACTCCCCAAGTAATTCTGAGACCATTGGTGGAAAACCACTGAGGAGTGATTAATACAGAAACTTTGAGAGCCTAGAATGCCACCTCTCCTGTGGTTTTCAACCTTTATTATATATATAAGTGAGAAATCACCTCCACCAGGGAGGATGACCACACTGCAATCCCTTCTCCTCTATTCTGCTCCCTGGATCTTGGGCATGCATGCACACTTGCCCCACTGTGAGTTTCAAGCCACCGGTCCGGGACTCAAACAGTGGTTGGCCATGTGGGAGTCCAGCAGGGTAACTGCTATGCCACCTGCTGGTCCAAACCTTTGTTATTTCAGTCCTTCCCAGCTGAATTCCCATCTGGAGCCCTACTATTGTAGATAAGACACACAAGGGCAACATTCTATGGCTGGAAATTGCTAAGTCTAAATTTGGAACATATACTTACAAAGTTAATCGTTGAGAATGGGGAGGTTATTTGTTGAATACACACATTCAAAACAGAGGCCGCATTCCAAACAGGTCTCATCTCCGAACCCTGGGGCAGGCCTGTCTGCAGACTCCATGTTGAGAACCCATTCATAAGGAAGGTAGACTGGAGGAAAGAACAACGTCCTGCACGTTGACTATTCACTGATTAGACCATTCCCCAGGTTTGAAACAAGAGGAGGGTGAAGGAGAGAAAATGCGTAACTCACAGTTGAATCACCGACAGTATCTAGGAAATACTTACGCACAGAAAATTAGGAGAAAAAATAAAAACACCCATACTCCCAGGGGAAGTTAAAGCTCTCCATAACAGTTAAAGCTTATCACAACTCGAGAGGTTACACTTTCACTAGTTACTGCCCAGTATTTTTCCTTTGGAGGCAAAAAAGTTTGGCACATTCTCCCAAGGCCTGCCTGGGGTACAGTCAAGCGTGTGTCACCTGGGCTTGGTGATGGCCTCACTGGTCCAGTTTGACATGTACAAATTTGCCAGGTCGGTGCTGAATTTGCACAGTATCAAGAAAGAAAAGCTCAGTGGGAAGGCAAAAGGAATTTATCAGAATTACGCAAAAAAACATGCTTCACCAGTGACCCAAGTTAACCCTCTGGCCGTTTCTAACATCACATTTTCTTTGTATTGAAATACGATTTTGAAAATAGTTAAAATACTTTTAAAATGAAATTCAGCTTAGATGCTTGCGGAATTTGTGAGGCCCCTCTGAGGCCCCAAAGCACAATTTGAAAATCAAATTTGATCTGACCCAACTCCTCCCTTCCCAATCCGCGTTTTACAAGTAAGGAAACCGAGGCACAGGGGCGTTACATTAGGCTTGCTCAAGGTGATATGGCAAGTGAGTTCAGGGTCAGAGTTTAGTACATCTGATTTCCTTTCTGGTGGGGCCATGATTCCTGACTCTGGGAAGAACAAGCAGGAGGAGCTAGTGTTTAGGAGGCCTCCTGGTCTGGCCCCTCTCCAGAACCTTCTCTCCACTCTCCCCTCTGCAGAACCACGCCTCCGCTTCACCAGACCCCTGCAGGACGTGGAGGGCCGGGAGCATGGGATTGCTGTGCTGGAGTGTAAAGTACCCAACTCCCGCATCCCCACAGCCTGGTTCCGTGAGGACCAACGGCTGCTGCCTTGCCGCAAGTATGAGCAGATCGAGGAGGGCACTGTCCGGCGCCTCATCATCCACAGGCTGAAGGCGGACGATGACGGCGTCTACCTGTGCGAGATGCGGGGCCGGGTGCGCACCGTGGCCAACGTGACAGTCAAAGGTCGGCAGACCGGCGGGAGGAGGCCGAGGCTCAGGCAGGCAAGTGCCCAGCACTGGGCTGATGGATTCGCATCCACACCTCAGGGCCCATCTTGAAGCGGCTGCCCCGGAAGCTCGACGTCCTGGAGGGAGAGAACGCGGTGCTGCTGGTGGAGACCCGGGAGGCTGGGGTCGAGGGGCACTGGAGCCGCGATGGGGAAGAGCTGCCGGCCACCTGCCAGAGCAGCTCGGGCCACATGCATGCCCTGGTCCTGCCTGGGGTCACCCGAGAAGATGCTGGCGAGGTCACCTTTAGCCTGGGCAACTCCCGTACCACCACTCTGCTCAGAGTCAAATGTGAGGGTGTGAGGGCCTCTGGACAGGAGGGTTGGGTGGGAGGCTAGCCAGAGGGTGGTGCCTGCTTTGGCCCGTGGAGTTCAGGTAGGAGGGCTGTGGGGACTGAGCAGAGCTCGAATGCAAACCCTGCCTCTGTCTCAGGCGTCAAGCATAATCCCCCGGGACCCCCCGTGCTAGCAGAGATGTTCAAGGGCCACAAGAACACGGTCTTGCTGACCTGGAAGCCTCCTGAGCCAGCCCCCGAGACACCCTTCATCTACCGGCTGGAGCGGCAGGAGGTGGGTTCTGAGGACTGGATCCAGTGCTTCAGCATTGAGAAAGCTGGAGCCGTGGAGGTGCCCGGGGACTGTGTGCCCTCTGAGGGCGACTACCGCTTCCGCATCTGCACAGTCAGCGAGCATGGCCGCAGCCCCCACGTTGTGTTCCACGGCTCTGCTCACCTCGGTGAGTCCGTCCAGCCCCTCAGTGGCCACACCGCAAGTCGAGCCCTCATATCACCTCCCCTCCTGCCCTGGCCCTCGGCCCTGTCCTCTTGCACACCTCCCATCTGGCAGCCTCTGCCCTCTCCTACCCCTTCCGGTGCTGACAGCTGCACCCACCCCCACCTCAGTGCCCACAGCTCGCCTGGTAGCTGGTCTGGAGGATGTGCAGGTGTACGACGGGGAAGATGCTGTCTTCTCTTTGGATCTCTCCACCATCATCCAGGGCACCTGGTTCCTTAATGGAGAAGAGCTCAAGAGTAGTGAGCCGGAGGGCCAGGTGGAGCCCGGGACCCTGCGGTACCGTGTGGAACAGAAGGGCTTGCAGCACAGGCTTATTCTGCAAGCCGTCAAGCACCAGGACAGTGGGGCCCTGGTGGGCTTCAGCTGCCCCGGCGTGCAGGACTCAGCTGCCCTCACCATCCAAGGTAGGTGCATGCAGTGAGGACCCAGTGAGCAGGTAGGCCTAGACACAGAAGACCAGGCAGATGCTGTCCGCGTTTCTCACATCCGGGCCAGGATAGTAAGGAGCATCGGCGGTGGGCTCAAATTGCGGCGTTGGAGGTCCAGAAGGCCAGTTTCAACACACGTGCTGCACACAGGGCACCCCGATCATCTTCGTCAGCATCATATCCCAGTTCTTTGGAGTGCTTTGTGGGTTATAGAGTTGTCACATCTGTCATCACATTTGAGAGACACAGGACGGCCTCTTGCCCTGTGTGTCATCACTGGCACTGTCATAGCAACTTCCTATGTTCCAGGCATACTCCTAATCATTTTATACGTATTAAATACATGATCCGATCTGGTCCCATAGCCTAGTGGTTAAGGGAGCCAGATCCCACAGAGCTGACTGTGGTTCAAATTCTAGCCCTAAGCGGCTTGAAAAACATGCCAGGAAGTTTTGCTTGCATGCCAAAACTCCTGACAGGACAGAGAAATGAAGAAGGGATTGCAGCATGGCCACACCCCATTGCCAGGGCTTTCTTCCTCTCCTCTCTGTCAAGGACACGAGCCCTCTGGTAGCTAAAAAAAAAAATAAATAAAAGACACAGGCCTCTCAACAGCCCTAAGGTAAGTTTTTCATCCCTACATTATAGATAGGGAAACTGCACAGAGAAGTTAAATGATTTTCCAAAGTCACAAAGCTAGTGAGCACTGGGGCTATGTGATGAACCCAGGCAGTCCAGCTCCAGAATCACAGGAGGCTAACTGTTAACTGGGAAGACGGAATAAGGCATCCCTGAAGAGAACACTTGCCGGGAGGAGGGTTACAAGGTCAAGGAACATGCTAGCGTTTGCTGTTTCACCATTGCCAGAGTTCATAAGACCAACCAAGGAATCAAGGACTCCTTGGTACCCCGGCACCCAGGCACGGACACTGGCGGAGGTGCACAGCCAGCCTCGCCGGCAGAGAGCAAAGTGAGAAAAAACCAGCAACCAGAGCAGCTTTTAAAACGGAACTCAAGAGCCCCGCATCAGAGGCACCCAGAGGGACTGATTCATAGTGCGGATTTCCTGGCTCCTGCAGAGGGGTCTCAGAATCTGCATTTGTAGAAGGCTCCCTGGGATTGTTTTTCTTTGTATTAAGAAATCCAACTTTTTACTTTTAGGGGTTTTGTTTTGTTTTTAATTTGCCAGAGGTCATGTGTACTCACTGCCAAAGACAGACAGACAGGAAGAACGAGAAAGCACCCTCCGTAAGGGGTGGTCACGCCCACAATCCTCCATTTCTACCTTCTTTCGGGATTTGGGGCATGCATGCACATGTGCCTGATGTAGTTTTCAAGCCACTGGGTCTGGAAATCAAACCATGCAGTCCTCCATGTGAGATCTTACCACCCTAAACTACCATGCCACCTGCTGGCCCCTACAACAATTCTTAAAAGTAGTGATTTTAATGTGCTTAGAAATTCGTAGGGGCCAGATGGTGGCACAGTGGTAAAATGCAATGCTCTGTGAGGCGGTCTCACGTGGGATGGTCATTGATTCAAGGCTGCAGACCTCCCTGAGTACTCCAGTCACGCATGTACCCACAGCCCAGGGCTGGCTGAAGTCGGGGTAGGTCAAGGTGTCAAGACTGTAGGGGGCGCATGCTTTCTTTCTTGTGCATGCACCCATGGGATAAATAGATAAATTTATTGGTGATGAACGTGCTAGTCTCAAAAAAACCTAAAACATAAAAAATAGAGTAAGAGTTGGTGTGTAAGCCCAAGCCTAACAAAAGCCCATCGGATACGTTGACAGCTGCTACCTTCCCTGATGCACCCACCACTGAGCACGCTCATTGAAGAAAGGGGTGCTTATTCATGTTTCTTCCCACACAGAGAGCCCTGTGCACATCCTGAGCCCCCAGGACAAGGTGTCATTGACTTTCACGACCTCAGAGCGGGTGCTGCTGATCTGTGAGCTCTCGCGGGTAGACTTCCCGGCGACCTGGTACAAGGATGGCCAGCAGGTGGAGGAGAGCGAGTCACTGGTGGTGAAGACGGATGGGCGCAAACACCGCCTGATCCTGCCCGAAGCTCAAGTCCAAGACAGTGGCGAGTTTGAGTGCAGGACGGAAGGGGTCTCGGCCTTCTTCAGTGTCACTGTCCGAGGTCAGGAGCTGTGTTGGCCTGGGCTTCTCTAGCTGAGGCTGATTCTGGGAGCTGCAGAGGCCCTCCCCCCGCCCCCCAGTCTACTTGCTTGGCAGAGGGAGCGGGGGTGCCTGACAGGGCCTAGCTGGCAGAGGACCTGTCTCAGATCACTGTGGGCTTGCGATTAACTCTCATGCACCAGCACCCTCTAGCACACATGCGCCTATAGGACACCCTCTGCTGGGTCGGGTAGGGAACCAAGTATAATGGAGGGAAGGAGAGTTGGAGGCTGACAATGACTGGGCATCAGCTCTAAGCCAAGGACTATGCTAGGTACTTCAGATATACCCTATTATGTTCGATCTTTACAACTAGCCAAGAGGCTGCCTGCCTGCAGTTCACAGACTGAGGCTCAGAGAGGTTATGTGACTCACCGCATGGCCAGCAAACACTGCAGCTCAGATTTGCACCGAGACTCTGCCCCTCCTCGTGTCCAGCCAGTCCGAGTGGGACAGAACTGTTACCTGCAGTGATCCAGTGGTTCTCACAAGGCGGGCCGTGGTCTGACTCCTTTGGGAGCCCCAGAAGCTTATAAATGCACATGCCTGGGGCCCCTGGACTATCCGGAGCCAGGATATCTGGGGTGAAGCCTGAGGCTCCTCTCTTAACACAGGCTGACTCTGGGAGGATAGCTTGGGAACTACCGAACGGATTCCTCTACCTTGAAGAGGAAGTCCTCTTTTTGGTGGCACTGCTAGGCGGTCCCCTGCCTGAATGCACCTGGTAATAGGACCCACTGCCCTTAGAGAGCAGCTGTGCCCTGTTGCCATGTTTAGGTCATTCTGCACTTCCTGCCCATCCCGGGGTCTCTGTGTGAAAGCAGGAGCAGGCACAACCCTGATGGGGACTGTGATAGTGACTTCCCTGCAGCCCAGGCAAGTGGCTGTCCCGGTGCCACACCGCCTTTCCTCCATGTCTCACCAGCCACTCATGGTCTCCTGGGGACACACAGAGCCTGTCCTGTCTCACTGTATCTCATTGTCATTGCCCCTGAGGCCCTTACACAGCATGGCCTCCACAGCCCTGCCTCAGCCCCTGCAGCGAGACAGGGGAGACCATGTCTCTTGGCCTATGGCCAGTTTGGACTCAGATATACCATGTGTGGGGTACTTATGTGACCCCCTTTCTGCCTCCCACCCAGACCCCCCAGTGCACATCGTGGACCCCCAGGAGCACGTGTTCGTACATGCCATCACCTCCGAGTGTGTCGTGCTGACCTGTGAGGTGGACCGAGAGGACGCCCCCGTGCGCTGGTACAAGGACGGGCAGGAAGTGGAGGACAACGAGTTCATGGTGCTGGAGAACGAAGGGCCCCATCGCCGGCTGGTGCTGCCTGCCGCCCAGCCCCATGACGGGGGCGAGTTTCAGTGTGTTGCTGGAGAGGAGCGTGCCTACTTCACCCTCACCATCACAGGTGGGCTGAGGCGCAGGCCCCTTGGAGCCCCCCGCCAGAGCAGCTGCCACACTCTCCTGGGTCACTCAGCCCTGCTCCTGCTTCCCTACCCTCTCCCCCCGGCCCACTGGACCTCCTCCTTCCTCCTCGACCCCGGGTCTAGTCACACTCAGGAGACGCTCTCCCAAGCACGTGGTCAGAGACGCTCTCCCAAGCACGTGGTCAGAGACGCCCTGCCTTCTCCATCCTTCTCAATTCCCTGCAAGGGGGAATCATAGAGGGTGGCAAGTCTGCAGCAGGGCAGGGTCAAGGGCAGGTGGCCCCAGGTATTAGAAGGGTCAGAAATCCTCAGATGCCTGCAGGCGACCTCAGCTCCATCTAGGGCGCCAACACTCCTCCCTAAGTTCCACACTTCACGCTGTTTCAACCCAGACGGCAGGCAGTACTTCAGCACCTGAGGCTGACACCAGGGTCCCGGCTTTGGTGACCATGGTTGTGTTTCCCTGGATGTGGTGGTCTCAGGAGACTGTGTCTCTGTGAGTGACTGTCTAAGCTGCTGTGAGACAGTCCGAGGGAGACCCCTCTTCTTCAGCACACAGCATACTTTCCAGCAGCAGGGAACAGGTCTGGGTCAGACAGGGTGGCCGGGGCCACTGGCCCCAGCTCCTCACACCCAGCAGCCACTGTCCCTGTTTCCCAGATGTCTCCTCCTGGATCGTTTACCCCAGCGGCAAGGTGTATGTGGCAGCCGTTCGCCTGGAGCGCGTGGTGCTGACCTGCGAGCTGTGCAGGCCCTGGGCCGAGGTGCGCTGGACCAAAGACGGGGAGGAGGTGGTGGAGAGCGCGGCGCTTCTCCTGCAGAAGGAAGATACCGTCCGCCGCCTGGTGCTGCCCGCAGTCCAGCTTGAGGACTCCGGCGAGTACTTGTGTGAAATTGATGACGAGTCGGCCTCCTTCACTGTCACTGTCACAGGTGTGGGCCCACTCCAGCCCTGCAGGGGAGCCAGAGGACAGTCCTGAGCCCGGGAGAGCCATCCACGCACCCATGGCTAGCACACTGGGAAGGAGACGCGGGTTGTGGGTGCATGTACCAAGAGCCCCTCCAGGGAGAGCCCGGGCCCCTATTTTAGTGAGCAGGCTCCTCCTAGCACCCAAGGCCAGGACTAGCTGTGTTCCACCCGCTCGTTTCCTGAGCCTCGTCTCTGGGCCAGGTGCTGGAGTAACAGGTGAGTAATGCAGACCCAGGCCCCTGTTCTCACAGAGCTGCCCGGCTAGCAGGATCCAGCTGTTAACCAGGGGTCGCAAACGGGCAGTCCCTGGGGTCTCCTACAGCCCACAGATGTGTTTTTTTGACCCGCAGAGTCTTATCAAAGTCAGGACAGTTCAGATAACAATCCGGAGTTATGCGTCCTCTTGAAAAAGCCGAAGACCCGGCGGCTCTGGTCCCGCTTCCCCCCATGGCGACGAACCGCTGGTGCTGAGTAGCAGCTGCCCCATATCTGGGGCCCGCATTCCTCTGACACTGCTCCCTTCCATTCCTTTTTGCCTCTCCCCCAGACCTCTTCAGCAAGTGGCCTAACCTCCCTGGCCCCTGTGGGCATCTGAGTTTGCGACCCCTGTGTTAAACGAATAAACATGAAATAAACGTACAGCGCCCCCTCGTGATAAGTCCTGTGAAGACAGGGCTCCAGAGAGCAGAGCAGGACAGGCAGGGAGGGCCTCGGAGAAGGTCGCCATTGCACACCCCAGCTGGCCCTGGGCGGGGCTCTGGGTATTCAGCAGCACACAGACAGACGCGGTCACTTCCACCCCAGCTCACAGCCTGATAGGAAAACTAGAAACAGTAGTATTAGATTGAGTTGCTGCGAGCCACCGGAGGGAGTCTGTGGCCAGGGGCTGCTGTCTTCTCTGGGTGGCAGAAGTGCCCTCAAAGCTGGTACTGGAGCAGGAGCTGAGCTAAGTGGGGGTGGGGTGGGGAAGAATATTCAAGGTGCAGGACGACCGTGGAGGTGACAGAGGATCACTGGCAGACACTGCGGGGCCACAGCTCAAAGTACCAGTATCACTGCATGTGTGTGTGTGTGTGTGTGTGTGTGTGTGTGTGTGGCGAGGGGGGGAGGGGAGGTCCAGGGTCCTAGTGCCTAGGCAGCTCTGGGTGGCACCGAAGAACCCCAACGGCTGCACTAGAGATGCTGCTACTGTCCTGTCACCCTCTCCCCTGTCCTGCCCTAGGAGTAATGGCCAGCCTGGGTCCAGCTGCTCAGAGGCTCCCCACTCCCTGTACCCCAGATAGTGTGCCCTGGTTCACAAGCCCGCATGGCCAGAGAGGCCTTGTGCACATATTCTGCCCTCTAGTGAGTCTCCCTCACCCTTTCCTGTCTCCAGCCCTGGCCAGACATAATGGCCACAGCTGCACAAATTCCAGCCCACACTTGGGCTCCCACAAAACACCAGCTACTTCACGGGGAAGTTCACACAAACACTATCGTGGCTCTAGCCAGAGTCAGTCAAGTCTGACACCAAGCTGAGGTCCCAGGTCTGTGCACACGCCTGGCCCCATCACTGCACCCTGCCATCACCCTACTACCCTCTTACTTCCCCCACCCGTCAGGCAGCCACACTATTCTGGCCTTGGCACCAGAGAACCAGCTGAAGACTAGACTCTTAGAGCAAGTCCATTTTTTTTTTTCTGGGGGCCAGGAGGGAGGGAGGTTGTGTGGCTTCAAGACAGGAGACCCCCTCAGGGGCAGAGAGGGGAGCACCTCTGCCTAGGCTTGCCCCTTCAAAAGCCAACACCAGAGCCTAGCAGTTCCCCAGCCTAGCCACAAGGGGGCTAAACATAAAGGCGCACCAAAGGCTGAAGAGGAAGATTCTGGGAGACCACTGGGAGAGGAGGGGTGTGGGCAGACTTGGGCTCCATGCACTGGCCATCTCCTATATTGTCATGACTTCTCTTTCTCTGGAGGAGTGCCCAGAGCTTGGAGACAAGCTCCCAGAGCCAACATGTAGCATCCCTGGGGAACTTTTCGGTGTTGGCATCCTTCACGCGAAGATGCAAAAACCTTTACTGAGTTCTCGCAGGTGATTCCTTAGCTTGGCATCCTTTCCACTGTCTGCAGAGCCTCAGCCTCCCTCCAACAGGTGGCATTTCCCCCGCCTCCTGCCCTGGAGCAGATGTAACCAGCTGTAACCTTAAGGAAGTTGCTTAAACATTCTGTATTCCTGTTTCCTCATCTGGAAAATGGGGATCAGACAATACCAACCTTCTACAATTTCAGTAAGGGCTAAATATATAAAGCATTTAGGACCATTCCTGGGACCTAAGGGTGCAGTATGTAAGTGTTTGTTGTTACAGATCCACCATCCCTCACCCACAGACCCAAAATCCAAGAAACTCAAAATCAAAAGCCTTCTTAAAAGTTTAGCATTGAGAGTCATTCCAGGAGAACCTGAACTTCACGGCTGTGAAGCTGTCATTACTCTGTAATTATCTTACACAGGGTGGATACGTGTATCTGAGATGTGAGAATGTCTTGTAATACAGCCTGCTTAGGGTGCATGTAATATATGTTACACCACAGAGACGTTAATGTGACCGATTATTGGGGAGGGGTGCCCTGTAGGAGCTTAGGGAACTATGTGATATATACTAAATGCATCATTTCTGGAGTCCTGAACTCTGGAACACCTCTGGCTGTAGGGAGTTCAGAGCACATATTATGGACCTATTATCTATTGCTATTACTATTATACTTATTACTCTTACTGTCACATGGGCGACAGGACTTCGTGCTGCCAAATGGCTCCCGAGAGGCTGACAGTGACGGCCTGTGGTTGCCCCACTCTGCAGAGCCCCCGGTACGGATCATATACCCCCGGGATGAGGTGACCCTGGTCGCCGTGAGCTTGGAGTGTGTGGTGCTGCTGTGTGAGCTGTCCCGGGAGGACGCCGCCGTGCGCTGGTACAAGGATGGGCTGGAGGTGGAGGAGAGCGAAGCCCTGGTGCTGGAGAGCGATGGGCCCCGTCGCCGCCTGGTGCTACCCGCTGCCCAGCCTGAGGACGGAGGCGAGTTCGTATGTGACGCTGGAGATGACTCGGCCTTCTTCACTGTCACTGTCACAGGTGGGCAGTCTCCAGGGCATCCCTGGGAGGTAGAGAGACAATGGGCTGAGAGACAGACACCCAACTATCTCTACTTCCTGCATCTGAGGGGCCCCCTGCTTGCCTCCCACGGCCTCTTCCTGCTCCCCCAGCCTCCTCATTCTCTGCCATCAGGGTCTTGCTTGCCCCCTGGCGTACTTGCCCAAGTCAGGTCAGGACAGTGACCAGAGGCCTGGTGGGAGGGAGCCCAGCTGTTAGGACTGTTCCATTCTTTCATTCAACAGGTGCTTTCTGAGCAGCTCTCATGTGCTCGGCGCACTTCTAGAAGCTGGGAATGCAGTAGTGAGCACTTAGACAAGACCTGTCTCATGGAGTTCACACTCTACTGAGGGTGGACAGACAAGAGGTCAGGAAATAGATAGTTGGCCAGGAGGTGATCAGTGTGTCAAAGGCAAAGCAGGAAACGGGGCAGTAGGGGGCTGGCATAGAGGGCCCTGCTTGGGGTTAGGTAGATCTAGGTGTGCGTCTGAGATCTGAGTGCACCTCTTTCTGTTTGTGTGACCCTGGGCAAGTCACTTTCCTCTAAAGAGGCCTCATGAGACCAGCAGTTAGCGTAATGGCTATGTCGCTGGACTCCCATGTGGTTGGCCGTGGTTCACGTCCCGGACCCGGTGGCTTAAAACTCATGCCGGGTGCGTGTGCATGCGTGCCCAAGATCCCGAGAGGAGAATGGAGAAGGGATTGCGGCGTGGTCATTCCCCCTGGGAGGTGATTTCTCGCTTTCTGTCTCTCTGTCTGTCTGTCTGTCTGGTGAGCACACGCGCCCTATAACAAAAACCTCTAAAAAAATAATAATATAAATAAATAAAGAGGCCTCGGGGCCTCATGTGTAAGTGAGCAAACAGCTGTACACCTGGGGCGTGCCTGGAGTAACCAAGGACTGCAGTGCACCGAGCACTGCCTGGTCCCGTGGATTTAGCTGCTGCCCTTCCCAAGAGCTGCACTGCACGGGGAAAGGGCTGGGAATCTGGGGGTGAGGCTGGGAGTGAGAGGCCTGCTGGTTGAGCCAGAGCGCCCCTCTCTCTGCCCGCCCACCAGCCCCGCCAGAGAGGATTGTGCACCCAGTGGCCCGCTCCCTGGATCTGCAGTTTGGGGCCCCAGGGCGTGTGGAGCTGCGCTGTGAGGTGGCTCCAGCTGGGTCCCAGGTGCGCTGGTACAAAGATGGGCTGGAGGTGGAGGCGTCAGATGCCCTGCAGCTGGGCGCCGAGGGATCCGTCCGCACTCTGACCCTGACCCACGCCCAGCCTGACGACGCCGGGGAGTATGTGTGTGAGACCCGTGATGAGGCCGTCACCTTCAATGTCAGCCTGGCCGGTGAGTGCCTCAACCAGCCTGGGGCGGGAGGCCGGGCCCAGCACAGCCTGACACCCTCCTCTCTGTGCAGAGCCACCAGTGCAGTTCCTCGCCCCAGAGGCAGCCCCCAGCCCACTCTGTGTGGCTCCTCGCGAGCCCGTGGGGGCTCG
>NW_006205765.1:925823-926464 GCF_000334495.1 Tupaia belangeri chinensis
CCCCCCTCCCCCCCGGGTGTGCCGCGTGGGGAGCCAGTGGTGCTGAGCTGTGAACTGTCCCGGGCCAACGCCCCTGTGTTCTGGAGCCACAATGGGAAGCCCTTGCAGGAGGGTGAAGGCCTGGAGCTCCAAGCTGAGGGCCCCCGCCGTGTCCTCTGCATCCGGGCTGCAGACCCAGCCCACGCAGGCCTCTACACCTGCCAGTCTGGGGCAGCCCCTGGGGCCCCGAACCTCAGCTTCACCGTCCAAGTGGCTGGTGAGTATAGCCTGAGAGTGGCACCCCAAGCCCCCCACGGGTTCCCCACTCTCTGGCATGACTTGTCCAGTCCTTGGCCCTCCTCTTAAGACCTTTCCCCATCTTGCCTCCCATTGCCCTGTTGCAGCCCCTGAGCCTCTCCCTTCCGGTGACCCCCAGCTCTGACCCCACAGAGCCCCCCGTGCGGGTGGTGGCCCCCGAGGCAGCCCAGACGAGGGTTCGAAGCACCCCAGGCGGGGACCTAGAGCTGGTGGTGTACCTCTCCGGGCCGGGGGGCCCTGTGCGCTGGTACAAGGACGGGGAGCGACTGGCGAGCCAGGGGCGGGTGCAGCTGCAGCAGGCCGGGGCAAGGCAGGTGCTGCGGGTGCGGGGGGCACGGAGCGGG
>NW_006205765.1:926556-930980 GCF_000334495.1 Tupaia belangeri chinensis
TGGCTCCCACCAATGCATGTATGGTATTTCCTGGATGAGGGTCAGGGATCCCTTTTCCAGGAACCCTCAGATAAGAGGAGGCATAGCCCAATGGTTAAAAGCAGGGGCTCTGGAGTCCACCCGCCCGGGCTCCAGCCTGGCTCTGTTCCCCAGTGTTTGTGTGGCATTAGCCAACCTCTCTGAGCCCAGCTCTGAAGTGAGGGGAGAATGCTTGTCTTCCAGCGCTGTCGCGAGACTCACTCACTATAAGGGAACATAGTAAATGATCTGTTATTGATACGGGGTCAGAGAGGTGGGCCGCCAGCCCAGGATTGAGAGGAATTGGCTGAGAGTTGGCATCTGGTCCTTTGGGACACCCCACTTGCTGACACACAGTAGTCTTCCTGTAAAGTTTGGTAGAGGACTGGAGAATGAGGGCCGGTACCATGAGGGGGGATGAAAAGGAGAGAGGGGAAGACGCAGCTCAGCTCACTGCCTGACCTCACCCCCTAGAACCGCCACCGGTGAAGCTGGTCTCGGAGCTGATACCACTAACCGTCCACGAGGGTGACGATGCCACATTCCGGTGTGAAGTCTCCCCACCAGATGCCGACGTCACCTGGCTACGTAACGGGGTTGTGGTTGCTCCGGGGCCACACCTGGAGGTAGCCCAGAGTGGTTCAAGCCGCGTGCTGACCGTGCGAGGCTGCAGGCTAGAGGACGCCGGGACGGTGACTGCACGGGCCGGGAGCACCACCTCCAGTGCCCGGCTCCACGTCCGAGGTGTGGCCCGGATGAGGACAGAGTGCTCTCTTCCCCTCACCTGTCCTCCCAGCCCTGCCCCAGCAGCTGGCCTCTGCCCAGGGACAGCCTCCACCTCACCCAGACCCCTGGCCTCCCCCCTTCTTCCCCACCAGAGACGGAGCTGCTGTTCCTGCGGCGGCTGCAGGACGTGCGGGCAGAGGAAGGCCAGGATGTGTGCTTCGAAGTGGAGACAGGCAGAGTGGGCGCAGCAGGGGCCGTGCACTGGCTACGAGGCGGGGAGCCCCTGCCCTTCAACTCTCGCCTATCCATGGCCCAGGAGGGTCACGTCCACCGCCTCTGCATCCGCAGTGTGGAACTGGCCGATCAGGGCACCTACGGCTGTGAGAGCCACCATGACCGCACCCTGGCCAGGCTCTGCGTGAGGCGTGAGTTCCCTGTCCTCTCTTAGCACATCACCTGCCCCCTGACTCAGCCTTTCCTGGCCATCCCAGAGCCCCTCATCCCCCCCCCCCCCACCGAAGTGCCCCTCGCTGCAGAGGAAAGGTAGCCCTGTCCCTGTCCAGGGCTGGGACCTGAAGCAGCCAGACCTGCCCAAAGTGAAGCTTTGCTTTTTCTAATGTTTTCTATTTACCACATGTGGGCCGTGAGTTCCATTTCATATTTCCAAGTTGCTATAAATATAAGCATACTGCAAAGAGACTTGCAATGTTTATCGGGTACACATGCCCATCTACGAAGCAGGGACTGTACGTGCACACCCAAAATCCCAAGAGGAGAGTGGAAGAGAAGGGACTGTGGCATGGCTGTCCCCCCAGGAGGTGCTTTATGATTCTCTCGCTCCCCTTCTCTTCAGCAAGTGCTATAGCAAAATAAATAAATAAATAAATAAATAAATAAAGCCGGGACAGCTAGCCCCACTTCAACTGTGTGACCTCATGCAGGTTGTTTAACCTCTCTGAGCTAAGTCCTTAAAAATGGAGCTGACCCCTGCCTCACTGGCCTCTGGGAACATTAACTGACATAATGTGAAAAGTGTCCACACAGTCTGATGAATGACTGTCACTGGTGCTACCTATTCTCTTCTAATTTGCTTCGTTTAATCATCACAATAAACCCATGTCTCGATGCTCTCCACCTTGTACACTTGAGGAAACTAGGGCCCAGAGAGGTCAAGCAGTTTGCAAAGGCCACACAGCACGCAATCTATATGGCAGAGCGAGGTTCCACTCTCAGTGTGTCTGGCTCCAAAGTCCATGCTCCTTCCAGTGTCGTAGCACCCCTCACCAAGACTCCTCACCCTCTTCATGTATCCTTTCCCTCCCCCACCTCTGGGTAGTTGTGCTCCTTTCTTCCTATCCCTGGTTCTGAACTTAAAAAACAAAATTATTTAATTTCATTCATTTTAAAAAATTATTTATTAAATTTCATTTATTATTATTAATATTTTAAATTCACCAGCGAGATAGAGAGGGAAAGTGAGAAAACAAGCCACCAGGCCCAGGACACGAACCACTGTCTGCCATGTGGAGGTCCAGCGCCTTAGCCATCATGCCACCTGCTGACCCCTCTGAACTTTTTTTGTCAAGGCCTTAGTATAGGCATTGAGGGTGGTGCAGGTAGGGCCAAGGGGTGAGTGGGTCCCTGCAACCCTTCTCCAGAGCCAGAGCCCTCACCCTCCCTCTCCCCTCATCTCCCTCCACCAGCGAGGCAGCTGAGGGCACTGCGGCCTCTGGAGGATGTGACCGTCAGCGAGGGGGGCAGCGCCACCTTCCAGCTGGAGCTGTCCCAGGAGGGTGTAAGCGGGGAATGGGCCCGTGGTGGAGTCCGGCTGCAGCCGGGGCCCAAGTGCCACATCCATGCAGAGGGCCACACTCACCGTCTGGTCCTCAGTGACCTGGGCTTGGCCGACTCGGGCTGCGTCTCCTTCACGGCGGACTCCCTGCGCTGTGCAGCCAGACTCACTGTGAGAGGTGGGACCTCTGGGACCGCCACTGCCTGCTGACCCTTGTGACCCTACTAACCCTGGGTCTAACTGCTGATCCCACTACCTGTGTGTCCCCCATGCATATCACTGTCTGGCCTTCACTGACTCCTGCAGAGTGACTTCCCCAACCCTTTGGTCTTGTGTGACTCCTCCGACCACTCTAGTCCCTCGTGGTATGCAGATGACTAACCATGTCCTGGTGGACATGCCCATGTCGCATGAACATGGCCCCACTAAGCACTCTGACCATGATCCCACTGAGCACTCCTGCCTGCCATGGCCCCCTCTGCCTGACAGAGTATGGCCCCTGCGACAACTAAGTCCCTCCTGTCTAATAACTCCCTGTCTAAGGGCACCTCTGTTGAATGTCCCCCATTTTGGCTTCCAGCCCCAGCACATGCTCCACTGACCACACCTGCTATAGGTTCCCCCCCATGCTCCTCTGAACCCACATGCCTCCCACTGGCCCGTGTCTCCTGCTGTCCTGTCCAGCCAAGCGTGCCCCCTGACTGTGCTGCCCATGGTGACACCTGCATCTCTGCTGTAGTTCCCCCATTCCCCTGGCCCACAGCACAGGCTCCTCTGGCTGCCCTCGAGTGTGACTTCCAGTCCTGCCCCATTAGCTCACTGGCCCTGGTGTGCCCCCACTGACCAGCATCCCCCTTGAACCACTGCCCCAGCACATTCCCCACTCACTAGTGGCTTCCACTGGCCATGTCTAAATGTGTCCACCACTAACCCCTTGTGCCCAGGTATGTCCTCCTTGTCCCTGGTGGGCCCCCAGCCTGCCCTGACCTCTGTTCCCTCTGCCTCCCTCTCCCAGAAGTCCCAGTGACCATTGTGCAGGGGCCCCAGGACCTAGAGGTGACCGAGGGTGACACAGCTGTGTTCGAGTGCGAGCTTTCCCAGGCCTTGGCTGATGTGAACTGGGAGAAGGTCAGAGCCCAGTCCCTGTGGGCCCACTTCCCCACTTTCGCATGGTAATAGTAATACTCAAAGTGAAGCAATTAATACTCACTGAGTGGACACGCCTGGC
The DNA here is from genome assembly GCF_000334495.1 of Tupaia belangeri chinensis. Classification (NCBI taxonomy): domain Eukaryota; kingdom Metazoa; phylum Chordata; class Mammalia; order Scandentia; family Tupaiidae; genus Tupaia; species Tupaia belangeri. The sequence continues at coordinate 930,321 of NW_006205765.1, forward strand.
ACGTGCTAAACTTTATTTTGCATTTAATCCTTCCAACAGCCTTAGGAGGTAGGTCTTGTTAACACCAAGTAACCTACAGGAAACTGTGCCCAGTGAAGTTACTTGCCCAAGGGCAGATAAAAGGGGTAGTAAAGCCCATATTTTGAACCCAGACTTGCCTACTTCCAGACATGCCCTGTGTGCTTGGTACCTGGCTTTGGGCTTCCAGTGCCGGTGGTGCCACTTCCTGACCCTAACGTCCGCGAAGGGTGGGTCTTTTCAGAGGCTCCTGGCGTGGCCCAGAAGGCGTGGCCTGATTGTAGTCTGGGAATACAGGACACGCATACACGTGCCTGGAGATCGTTCAGCATCAACAGAGGGCGCCTCCGCCTTCCAGGGCCGAACACCAAGCCTGATTCACTTCAACCTTCTGCAACTCCCGCCCCTAGGACGGGCGCGCGCTCAGCCCCAGCCCTCGGATCCGGCTCCAGGCCCTCGGCAAGCGCCGTCTTCTCCAGCTGCGGCGCTGCGGACCCTCGGATGCCGGAACCTACAGCTGCGCGGTGGGGACCGCCCGCGCCAGGCCCGTCCGCCTGACCGTGTGTGGTGGGTATGAGACGCAGCGGATACTTCGCACTGCTTAGTCCTAGGGGGCTGCGGATACGTCTTTCCCTGGAGCTG
>NW_006205765.1:935041-953605 GCF_000334495.1 Tupaia belangeri chinensis
GGGCGGGGGACCGGTCTTCCCCTGGGGCTCCCCGCCGCAGCGTCTAGAGAGTGGGGCGTGGCCTGGTTCCGCCCCGCCCCGCCTCACATCCCCGGCTCCGCCCCAGAGCGCTTGGTGTCGATGCTTTCCGAGCTCCGGCCGGTGCGCGTCCGCGAAGGCGAGGGCGCCACGTTCGAGTGTACGGTGTCGGAAGCCGAGACCACTGGGCGCTGGGAGCTCGGAGGCCGCCCGCTTAGACCCGGAAGCCGAGTCCGCATCCGACAGGAAGGTTTGGACACCCTCTACTCTCTCTGGCCCCTTGCTGTCCAGCTCCAGCTCAAACAAACCCCGCCCCACCAGGATAGGCCCCGCCTCTGGCTTCAGTGGGCCCCGCCCCACGGCCCAAACAGCCTTGTCTCCGGTCTTTCCCCGCCCCCAGCTCTGAGTCCTGGACCGCTCCTCTTCCCTCTCCGCATCCCAATTCCTCCCACCCCAGCGCACACTTACCGCGTCTGCACCGACCTGGGGTCGGCTCCCGCCTCACCCTCATCCCCGAACCCTGCCCAGAGGCGGCTCCAGCCTCGCTAGAGCTCCCTTCACCTCCAGGGAAGAAACACATTCTGGTGCTGAGCGAGCTGCGCGCCGAGGACGCCGGTGAAGTCCGCTTCCAGGCGGGACCCGCCCAGTCCTCGGCTCTGCTGGAGGTGGAGGGTAAGCAACTGGGGCGGGGACGACAACGAAGGGGGCATCACCTCCCACCCCGACACTGACAAACTGGCTACGGCACCCCCTCTCCTGGGGCGGGTCACAGGGGGCGGCGCGTTTCCTGGGGAAATAAGGAGGAGGAGGCTTTGGGTTGGAGAGGCGAGGGTCCAGAAAAAAGAACTGATGGCGTAGAAGGCTGAGATCACGAGTGGAGGCAGTGGGAAGGGAAGATGCGTCTCGCCTCCTGGAGGGCCATGCGTGTCCCTATTAACTTAAACCCTCGCCTCCCACCCCCAGCATTGCCTCTCCAGATGTGCCGCCGCCCCCCTCGCGAAAAGACGGTTCTGGCCGGCCGCCGGGCGGTGCTAGAGGTGACTGTGTCCCGCTCGGGGGGACACGTGTGCTGGTTGCGGGAGGAGGTCGAGCTGTGCCCTGGAGAGAAGTATGAGATGCGCAGCCATGGCCCCACCCACAGCCTGGTCATCCATGACGTGCGGCCTGAGGACCAGGGTACCTACTGCTGCCAGGCCGGCCAGGACAGCGCCCACACACGGCTGCTGGTAGAAGGTGAGCGAAGCCAACTGGGCAGAGGTCAGAGGGGCAGGCCCGCTGGCCAGGTAGGAGGAGCACCTGGGAGCCGGTGGGCCAGGACACACCTACGGAAGGTTTTCCAGGACTTGGGATGGCGCTGGGTTCTGGGATGTATTGGGGGTAGAGAGTGGGGAGGGAGACTGGTCCTGGGTTCTCAGTTCAGGGCAGCCATTAGTCCTCTGCCCTTCCTGTCCCACCTGCTTCTCACCCCTTCTTGCTTCTGGACTACCCTGGTCTCTCATGAACATCCCATTTCTACCAGCTCCAATCCTTCCCGCCCACCCACCGCTGGTCTGTGTCCTCACCCCATCCTTCAGCACCCCCCAACTTGCTTCTGCCCATCTCAGTGAGTTCAACACCAGCCTGGCAGAGGACACTCAGCTAGTCCCATTTCTTTCCCCCTTCTACAGAGGAGATACCACCCTCTCCCCCAGGCCCCTGCACTCTCTTCAGGTGCCATGCTTTGCCTCACCCCTACCTGACACCCCCCCCAAGACAGCACTGACTGAGGTCTAAAAAGGGTACAGCAGAGGCCAAGGGTCTCACTCTTCTTGTGTGGGTGCCCAGGCTCTGCCAGGGACCACTCTGTCCCCAGCCCACGTGGAGTCGTTCCTCTGCAGGTAACTAGGACACAGCCAGGCCAGGCGGGCGCCCCCGGACAGCTTGGAAGGCATGTGCCTTTTGCCTGGCAGTGGTGGGAGACGGGGGAACCAGAGATGCTGGGAAACAATAAAATGCTACAGTGCATTTTCCTGCCTCTCTGTATGATGTGGGAGGGCAGACCTGCCCTGGAGCCTGTGTGTGGGTGACACCAGAGACCCAGGGCTGCAGTGCTTCCAGCATGGCCCATGGAAGCTCCAGCCACCGAAGACTACCACTCCTGGCAGAGGCGGCACAGTTTGGCACATTTATAAAAGATGTAAAACAGGTTGGGGCAGGGGGGAGACAGAAGCATGAGGTGTCCAGGGTGGCATGACAGACACCAGACATGCACCGTGCATTTAAGCCCCCCTCCCTCCAACCTCTCCCCAGCCCACCCCAGAGCAGCACCTCCTCCCCCATCCCTGCCACTGCCTTCAGGCTGGTGGCTTTGCAGAGCCAGGGGACCAGGGGGAGGAGTGCTGCAGATTGCCCTATGGATAAGAACAAGAACCCTTAGATGAGTCCAGTTGGGAGGCAGAGCCGTGGTGGAGGAAGGCAGGCCTCCTTGACTTAGACATGCAAGAGTGGCCCATGGGACCCCAGCAGTGGGAGAGGAGGCGGGGCCAACCCTGTAGAAGCCCTGCCAATCAGAAGTCTAAGGCAAGGGTCCCAGTGTCCCTCCAAGCCTACCCCCCCACACACACACACGCGTACACACAGGCGACACACAACCCTGAGCACACCTCAATGGGGCACACACCCCGCATCCCTCAGGAGCCCCTCAGGAACTTGGGAAGGGTCTTTCCCCTCAGGCCAGGTCTAGCCTGAGACAGACCCTCCCTTCTCATGGCCAGGCCAGCCCATTCCAGGGAGGGGAGAGGAACAGCCAAAGGCTGCAGAGCCAGGCAGCCTGGGTGGTGGCCTGGCAGGCCTCTCCAAGCTGGCAGCGCTGGTGACTGCAGAGTCTAGACAGGCAGGATACTGCTATACCCGCACAGGGGGCCCCGAGCCGGCTGTCAGTGGCCCCCGAGACCCGTACTCATAGTCCGCATCTGTGGGCGAGGCCATGAAGGAGCTCAGTGAGCTCCCTGTCTGCCGGTCCCGGAAGCTCTGGATGTAGCTCTGTAGGGGAGCAAACAGGTGTGAGAGTCCCACTGCAGACCCCTGCCCTGAAAACCACCTCTCCTTGCACCCCAACAGGCCTGACACTCCCCCAGACTGCCAGAGACCCAGGACCACACCCAGGGTCCACAGCCCTGAGACCCCACATTATCCCACTTACAATCCATACTCAGATCACTTCCTCTTGGTCCCAGAGCTGCACCCATCATGCCCCTAGGGCAGGGCTCCCAATCCAGAGCTAGACAAATACTAGACCAGCCTCCAGGGAACACCCAGTCCTGCCTGGACAGTTACACACTTCCTTCTCTCCCATTCGGGCTGCAGGAGCTCAGGGTGCTCACCGGGGAGAGGACATCTCCATTGAAGCGTTTGATGGGCACTGGCCTGCGCCGATAAGCAGGATCAGGGGGCCCAGGCCTTGGAGGAGCCCGGGAACCTCTGGGGGGAGCCCGAGGGGGTCTCTTCTTCCGCCGCTTTTCCTTGCGTTCTTCCTGCTGCCGAATCCGCATCAGCTGCACGCGTCGTCGCTGCCGGCTGATGACCACTGCAGAGGGATGGACAGAGGCGGGTCTCAGAGGCCGACGTGCCTCATCTCCCTCCCCCTCTTGTCCCACCTCAGGGCTCCAGGCTTGCAGATTTCCTTTGTCCATAGTCCTCTACCGCCACCCTGTCACTTCCTTTCCTGGTCTCCACCTCCCCGAAGGGACTTCCTCCAGTTGTGCTTTTTTTTTTTTTTTCTACAGAAAGTCTTTATGGGAGAGTTCTAGTCTGCTAGATACCCCCTCCTTGGCTGTTTTCTCACTCCCAATCATGAGCCAAGCTAGCCATCGTCCTCTTTCAGCCGGATAACCAGAGCTGCCCACCCACTAGTTTCCCCTCTACATGTGCCCCCTTCCAATGCTGTCCTCAGGAGCCAGAACGAGCGTCCCACGCGCTCAGCGTGATTGTATCCTCCCTACTTTGACCCCTTCAATGGCATCTCACTGCCCCTCTAGTAAAATTCAGAGTCCTTGTCATGGCCAGAGGGCTCACACTACCAGCCCGGCCCCCAAATCTTACCCACCGTGCTCCAGCCCCTCTTCCTTAAAAAGCCAAGCTTGTTTGAGTCCCTTACCCTTGCTGTTCCCTCTTGATTTCCCTTCCCCAGTGTTTGCATGGCTGGTCTCTTGTCCTTCAAGTCTCTGCCTACATGTCGCCTCCTCCAAGTGGCCTTCCTTGACCACCCTAACTATAAGAGTGACCTATAAGGTCACTCATTAAGAGTAATAAGAAAGCACACATAGTGCTATATGACTGGAATCGTCTTGTTTGCATGTCTATTATCTGTCTCCTGCCCACGCTGATTGTATAGGCAGTGCCTGGAATGGGGTTGGCACAGAGCCAGCCCTCCATTCATTGTTATGGAATGAATGGTGGCACGAGGGTCCTATCCTCCCCAGCCCAGAGCAAGTCAGCTCTCCAACCCCATGAAGGCCCCCTACCACTGGTGTGCACAGCCTCTGGCCCCAATCCCTGGCCACTCAGCTCCTCCACATCTATACCATCCACTCCTCTCATGCCCACCCTGGCCTGTACCCTCTCACCTTCGGTGTGGGAGTCCCTCTCTGCTGTCACCCGCCACTGCACCAGAACGCCCATCAGGCTGAGCAGGGGCCAGAGCGCCAGCAGGGCCCAGCTCCGCCAGCAGAGGGGAGGCACGGGGGCGGCCCGTAGTCGCTCCACCACATAGCGCCCCAGCAGTAGCAACTCCGCAAAGTAGTCAGCAGCGGTGGCGATGAGCCCGGCGCCGGTCACGGCAGTGGCCAGGGTGGTGAGGGGGCGGGGCCAGCGCAGCGTGAGCAGGGCACAGAGCAGGCCGCCCCCCAACAGCAGCCCCAGGGGTCCCCACACGGAGCCTGGCTGGTAGTAGGGTGCCGAGCCCAGCAGGGCGGCAGCGGCGAGCAGCAGCCCGAGCAGCAGCCCCACCAGGAAGAGGCCCACGCTGCGCACCAACATGGCCACGAGCCCGCACAGCAGCCCGATGCCCAAGGCGATGCCGGCGCTGGCCCCGGCACTCAGCTGCGTCTCCAGCACCCGCTCTCGGTAGCACAGCAGGAAGATGACCACCGAGCCGAACAGCAGCCCGGTGAGGAAGAGCACTGCCTTGAAACAGCGGTAACCTGGAGGAGAACAGGGGCCAGTGAGGGGCCAAAACGAGGGCACCAGGCTGGAGGGGTCAAAGGGGTCAGGCACATGGGACGGCAGAGGAAGCAGAGACAAGGACACTAAGATCAGAGACTTGGGGGTCACTTGGGTAGTGAAGGCCACTGGGGCCATTGGGGTTGGGAGAGGCCAGAGGAATATGGTCAGTGGGAAATGGACATAAGCATTGAAACAGTGATTTGGAGTCCTTGAGGGCAGCAGGAGTCAGGATAGATCTTTGGAGTCAAGTTTAAATCCGTAATAGGGGCATTGGTGTCTTTGGGATCATAGGGGAAAGAGGTTATTGGGTTATTTGAGGCAGGATTGTTCAGAGAAATGAATTTAGAAGTCAGAAAGGAGGTGAGAGGTGGAATCACACAGAGACATTCAGGTTCAGAAAGATGAGGTCTCTAAGGGGCCACTGAGCTTCAGAGATATGTCATCATTGGAAGGTTACAAAGAGGAGAGAGAAACAGGGCTGTTGGGGAGGAGTTCTAGGAAATGAGGTCTCTGCAGGTCAGGGGTTTGACAGAAGTAGAATGATTGAGAGCATTAAGGGTTTCTGAGAGAGGAGCACTGAGGCTGAGAAATGGGATCAACCATGTGGGCAGGGGTAATTATAGGGGGTCATAAGGACTGGGAAGTTAGGAGTTACCAGGGATCAGAATAATGGAGGGAGTCACAGAGATGGAAAGTAATGAGATAGCTGGAGAAGGGGGGGGGTGTCACTGGGGCTTACGAAGGATCATAGGAAAACAAAGAGGATTATAGGGAGAAATAATGGTTGTGGATTTCAGAAATAAAAGAGGTTGTAGGACCCTGAGGACCACTAGTGGTATCTGAAAGCGGGAGAGAAGTATAGATCCTGAAGGGACAGAAAGACAGAAGTCAGAGATGGGAGTCAAGGAGGCAGGAGGAGACAAAGACAAAGAGGAGATTCAGGCCAAGGAATAGGAAATATCAAAGTGCAAGAGGTTGTGGGGTCAGAGAGAGGAGTAGGGCATGGACAGGGGGCAGTGAGGGGGCAAAATGAAGGCAGAGCTCAGAGTCTGGGAGTAAGGGCATCTAAGGGGGGAAGGATGTCAGGGAAGCTCAGGAGAGGCTGCACTGAACAACCTGAAGAGACAGTGGGTATAGACAGTGGAGGCGGCAAGGTGGTACAGACTCCTCGGAAGCCCCAAACGTCTTTCGAACCCTTCTGGGGGTGATTCCTCCCACCCACTGTGCAATTGTTCAGTCCAAAGTTTGGGGGTGGTAGTGGAGAGACCATCTGGCTCCCACCCTTGTCTACCCACACATTCTAGGAAGAGTTATAGAGGCTGCAGAGCACAGGCTTTGCCCTTCCTCTGCCCAGCCTGAACCCAAACCTCCCAGCCTCCTTCACTCCCACTGGTTCCAGTCACATAATCCTCCTCCTGATGACCTTCCTTGGGCCACAGCCCATAGAGTTCGCCCTCCTCTCTGAAGTTCTGTAGGTGCTGTAGAGTCACTGGGCACTTACTTCAGGCTGCTGCTAGCCCATATGGCACCTTTTTGCAAATTAGAAAAGGGTGTACCTTTCTTGGCAATGAAGCCTTGTGCCAAGGCCTCAAGTTTGGCAAGTGGAGCATGAGCTGGATTTCAGCTCCCACTTGCCTATTCAGCTGTGTTCCTTGTGTAGCATCCATCATGTACAACTGTCAGAGCAGCCCCTATTACTGGAGCCTGCCTTGTAGGTGATCTCCATGTGTGCAACCATCACCCAGCCCACTCCAGTGCATATGAATCACAGGTGTGAAAGTTCTGGGAGTTTCTCCTCCACCAGACAACTTGCCCTGTGGTCAGGGACCATGTTTAATCACCCTCCTAAGTATTTTCAGTGCCCAACCTAATGATCCAAACACATCTTCACCACAATAGCTCCTATTTATTGAGTGCCTACTAATTCTCATAACAACCTTATGTGAAACAAATATCATTGTTCCCATTGTTCAGGTGAGATGGGAAAACTGGGACTCATACAGGTTAATGTGCTCAAGGTACAGAGCAGGTGCTGTGTGTGCCTAATTTAAAAGCCTGTGTTCTCTAGAATTTACAGTCTGGATGATCTACAAACATGTAAAGCGTGAAAGAAAGAGGAAAGAAAGACAGACTCATGATGGGGAGGACAGAAGATTGGGGGTGCAGATAAAGAACTCAGGGAAACTGGGGAGCCTAAGTGAGGTATGAGATGGGGATCTCACCGAAGAAGCAGTAGACGACTCCAAACAAACAGCACATGATGCAGACGAGAGCCGGCAGTGCCTGGTACCTTCGCTCCAAGGGCTGTTCACAAGGTGCACCCCAAAAGGCATCGTCTGGCTCGGGGGGCAGCAGCTGGAACCGCAGGGTCGCCACAGTGCCCGGCATAGTGGTGGGAATGGAAGGGGGTCACCCTCCCAGATCAACCTGACAGACAGGAAGTTGGAGTCAAAGAGGAGTCCTAAGTTCCCACGAGTGTTGGGGTGGGAGTGAGAAAACTCAGGACACAGTGGACAAAGGAGTGGTGCCCCCATCATGCCGCTCTGGAAGCATCCCTGGAGTCAGGAGCAAAGACAAAGGGAAACAAAAGTGCCTGGCTAGAGCTGGCTGGGATAAAGTTTAAAAGGGGACTAGCTCTGGGGTAGATGAGGGCAGTGGGCTGCTGGTGAGGAGGAGACAGCCAGGAGACTCGTCTGTGGGCGGCTAAATCTGGGATTGTCCAAGATCTACCTGGGTTGGAGGCGACCTGCGCTTCAGAGCGAAAGAGGCTGTGCAGAGTCCGAAGGGTCCGGGGTTGCGGGGCTCCAGAAGCTGCAACTGATCGAGGTCCGGGAAAAGTCCGCGGTGCAAGGAAAGGGGCTGCTGGGCCGGAGAGACCGGTCTCTGCGCGACAGCGTCGCCGCTCCACCTCCAACACCGGTTGGCACTCCAGCCCCGCTGCGACCGGGGCCTTAGATTAGGCCTGGTGAAGGAAAAGGAGCAAAAGCAGGGGCTCGGGCCGCCCCGGAGCCGCGGCCCCATGCCCTGAGCCCGCCCGCGGCCTTTGGTGCTGATGGACAGCTCCGGCCTCTGCTCCTGACGTCACTCAGGTCGCACCATCCAGGCAGGGGGGGCCTGCCTCTGACGTCACCCGGGACGCACCAACCACACGGAGGGGAAGCGGGGGACTCCGCCCCGGCGTCTCCCGCTCCCGCACCGAGGAGGGGGCACTTCCGGGGGTCCTTCCCCTTTAACCTCCTCCTTCTCCTCCCTCTCCGGTAGCTGGAGTCCAAGACCCCACCCCGGGGGCGGGGCCCTCTCAGTGACACGTCGGACAGCTGCGGCAGCGGCCGAGGCTCCAGCGCTGAGCGCAGAAACCCCATACCAAACAGAGCAGCGTGCTGGAGGAGGATCTGAGCATCGCGCAGGGCATTCGGCTCGGGCCGCTGGCTCTGTTCGGCGGGGAGGGAGCGGGCCCGCCCGCTGGGCCCGGGCCCTCCGGATCCGCCCCCTCCCCGGTCCCGCCCCCTCCGAGCCTCCTCTGGCTGCTCTCGGGCTGCGCCGGGGCCGGGGGCCCGCGGTCCGGGCGCCATGCGGGCATCGCTGCTGCTGTCGGTGCTGCGGCCCGCCCCGGCCGTGGCCGCGGGGATCTCCCCTAGGCTTCACTTTGAGCCTGCTCAGCGTCACATGGGTGGAGGAGCCGTGCGGCCCAGGGCCGCCCCAACCTGGAGACTCTGAGCTGCCAGTGCGCGGCAACACCAATGCGGCGCGCCGCCCCAACTCGGTGCAGCCGGGAGCGGAGCGCGAGAGGCCCGGGGCCGGCGCCGGCGAGAACTGGGAGCCGCGTGTCTTGCCCTACCACCCCGCACAGCCCGGCCAGGCTGCCAAAAAGGCCGTCAGGTAGTGTTCAGCTCCACCCACCCCACCCCCTGGGCACCCGCTGGGACGCGCGCTCGGGGGAGGCCGCCGAGGGCCGGGTCAGGCTCCGGAAGGAAGGGGCCGGCCGGCCAGGAAGTCTTTGGGCCCGGATAACTTCCGATGGCCCTACTTTCCCGGGAGCCGTGGGGCCAATCTGAGTCTTTCTCTGGACCCCCTTCCTGGACTGAACTTGCCTGCCTCTGTCCTAAAGTAGCTGGACTCAAAGATCTTATTTCTCTGGCTAAGCCGTGGAGGTTAGAAAGATGACTGGTATATAGAGTGAGTGCATAGAGAAACGGAAAGATAAAGGGGAGAACGAGTATTTTCCTATAGCTCTTGTTCCTGGGTGGGTTACAGGGCCACCTCGGGTGAGGTGGGGAGGAAGGAATGTACCCATCCCATTCATTTCTCCGCTGATGAGCTGAAATAACTTCTACTTGACACGTGGGTTCAAATCCCAGTTACACACTTACCTTCTGCCTTATGGGAGGTAAGTTATTGAAACCTTTGAGTCCCAGTTTGCCCCTCCCTCCAACACACTTAGTATACCTCAATGCATTTATTTTTTGTTACTATATTGATAGACTTGTGGTATAGTGGTATATTTATAGAGAAATAAGTATATGCATATGCCGAGCATTTAGCTAAGTGCTTTAAATAAATGCAGTCACCCCTTTTTACAGGTGGTTCAAGTTAAAGAACAGATTCAAGGACACAACTACTAGCAGTGAAATCAGGATTTTACTCACAATTGATCTCTGATAGCTGCAGGGGTATTACCATTTCTCAAATGCAAGATACCATGTAGGCGAGGCTAATAGTTCATAAATCCTTATGGCCCCCTGGGAAAGCGATGTTATTCTTAGCCTGTTCCTAGGCGAGAGAACAGACCCAGAGATGTGGCTGTGCACCTGCATGCTGTTTCCTGCCTGCTCTGCTTTTTGACAATCTTGTGCCATCCCCTCCAGGACCCGCTACATCAGCACGGAGCTGGGCATCAGGCAGAGGCTGCTGGTGGCGGTGCTGACCTCACAGGCCACGCTGCCCACTCTGGGCGTGGCTGTGAACCGCACCTTGGGGCACCGATTAGAGCGTGTGGTGTTCCTGACAGGCGCTCGGGGCCGCCGGGTACCACCGGGCATGGCAGTGGTAACCCTGGGTGAGGAGCGGCCCATTGGACACCTGCACCTGGCACTGCGCCACCTGCTGGAGCAGCACGGTGATGACTTTGACTGGTTCTTCCTAGTTCCTGATGCCACCTACACTGAGGCACATACTCTGGCACGCCTAACTGGCCGCCTCAGCCTGGCCGCTGCTGCCCACCTTTATCTGGGCCGGCCCCAGGACTTCATCGGAGGAGAGGCCACCCCCGGTCGCTACTGCCATGGTGGCTTTGGGGTGCTGCTGTCACGCACGCTGCTGCAACAGCTGCGCCCCCACCTGGAAGGCTGCCGTAATGACATCGTCAGTGCGCGTCCGGATGAATGGCTGGGACGCTGCATCCTTGATGCCACTGGAGTGGGCTGCACTGGTGACCAAGAGGTAGGGCTATAAGCCGCCCCACTGGGGCATCCTATGTGATTTTGTGCACATCCCCAGGAGAGGCAGAAGAGTGTTGGAGACATGGACCTGAGTTTCCATATGATTTCCTTTTTTTTTTTTTTTTTTAAGAATTATTTAGTTCTATTTATATTATTATTATTATTATTATTTTTAGTTTGACTAGAGAAAGAGAGAGAGGGAAAGTGAGAAAGCAAGCTGCCAGGTCCAGGACTCTAATTGCAGTTGGCCATGTGGGAGTCCAGTGCCTTAACCACCAAAACACCTGCCAGCCCCTCCACATCATTTTATGTCTCTGGGACCTTGGGTAAATAACCACATCTCCTGAGCTTCATCCATGCCAGTGGAAATAACTGCTTTCCAGGGTTGTTACAGGACTAGAGAAAACAAGGGTGCCTTGCACCTAGTAAAGTTTCAATATTCGTTATGTCACTTGAGTCCCTGGACAGCTCTGAGACAGGGCACATGCCTATTTCATAGAAGAATAGGAGAAGTCTTCCCAAGGTCACGCAAGCTCAGAACTGGTTAGAGTAGACTTAAGCTCACAGAGCTCTGACTCCATGGCCATGACAGGTCATAGAATGAGGAGAGGAGACGCTCATCACTGTGTCAGTGTGAGACAGAGTCGGGGGACAGACCTGTCTTCCTGTAATGGACCCCTTTCCTTCCTCTCCCCAGGGGGTACACTATAGCTATCTGGAGGTGAACCCTGGGGAGCCTGTGCAGGAGGGGGACCCTCGTCTCCGCAGTGCCCTGACAGCCCACCCTGTGCGTGACCCTGTGCACATGTACCAGCTGCACAAGGCTTTTGCTCGATCTGAGCTGGAACGCACGTACCAGGAGATCCAGGAACTGCAGGTATGGTTCGGGCCTTGTTGTGGGAGGAGACAAAAGGGGGCAGCTTCTGAGAGGTCCCAGAGATTCCAGAGAAATTGAAAGTTAACACTAGAATCACAATATAAACTTGTTTCCCAGCCCGTCCGTTTCCACCTTCTCTGAGAAGCTGCCAGAAACACTCCCCTCTTAATTTTTAATTTACTTTTAGTTTTGATATAGGGTATGTGAGCTAGCTAGAGAGAGACACAGAGAGAGAAAGAGAGGGGGCAAATGAGAAATCACACCCCAGGGGCTATAGCCATGCTGCAGTTCCTCCTCCTCCATTCTCCTCGGGGGTTTGGGCATGCACGCACACCCACCGGGTGTATTTTCCAAGATGCCAGGTCTGGGACTTGAAGTGCATATTCATCCACACAGGATCCAGCCACCTTTCCCACCATGCCACCTGGCTAGCTGTAGAAACCTCCCCCTCCCCCCTTAACTTTTAGGCTGTTTCCATCTGAAGAAAAGATAGGGGACTGAAGGTGGGCGGAGATTGGCAAGGGCCCAGGGACCCTCTTGAGTGGCTGCCTACCCAGGGCCCCAGCTGTGTGCTGGCCTCTGGTCTCTGCCTTGTTCATGGCCCATTTCTCCAACCCAGTGGGAGATCCAGAACACCAGCCATCTGGCAGCTGATGGAGAGCGGGCAGCTGCCTGGCCCGTGGGCATTCCAGCACCATCCCGCCCAGCCTCCCGCTTTGAGGTGCTGCGATGGGACTACTTCACAGAGCAGCATGCTTTCTCCTGTGCTGATGGTTCGCCCCGCTGCCCCCTGCGTGGGGCTGACCGGGCCGATGTGGCTGACGTTCTGGGGACAGCACTGGAAGAGCTCAACCGCCGCTACCACCCAGCCCTGCGGCTCCAGAAGCAGCAGCTGGTTAATGGCTACCGGCGCTTTGACCCAGCCCGGGGTATGGAGTACACGCTGGACCTGCAGCTGGAGGCCCTGACCCCCCAGGGTGGCCGTCGGCCTCTCACTCGCAGGGTGCAGCTACTCCGGCCACTGAGCCGTGTGGAGATCTTGCCTGTGCCCTACGTCACAGAGGCCTCACGTCTCACCGTGCTGTTGCCTCTGGCAGCAGCTGAACGTGACCTGGCCCCCGGCTTCCTGGAGGCTTTTGCCACTGCAGCACTGGAGCCTGGTGACGCTGCGGCAGCCCTGACCCTGCTGCTGTTGTATGAGCCCCGCCAGGCCCAGCGGGCAGCCCATGCAGATGTCTTCGCACCTGTCAAGGCACACGTGGCAGAACTGGAGCGGCGGTTCCCTGGTGCCCGGGTGCCCTGGCTCAGCGTACAGACGGCCGCGCCGTCCCCGCTGCGACTCATGGATCTGCTCTCCAAAAAGCACCCGCTGGACACACTGTTCCTGCTGGCCGGGCCGGACACAGTGAGACTCCCTGACCCGCTGCCGCATGCACGCCATCTCCGGCTGGCAGGCCTTCTTTCCCATGCACTTCCAGGCCTTCCACCCAGCAGTAGCCCCACCACAGGGGCCCGGACCACCGGAGCTGGGCCGTGACACAGGCCGCTTTGATCGCCAGGCGGCCAGCGAGGCCTGCTTCTACAACTCCGACTACGTGGCAGCACGTGGGCGGCTGGCGGCAGCCTCAGAGCAAGAGGAGGAGCTGCTGGAGGGCCTGGATGTGTACGAGCTGTTCCTGCGCTTCTCTAGCCTCCACGTGCTGCGGGCGGTGGAGCCCGCGCTGCTGCAGCGCTACCGGGCCCAGCCATGCAGCGCCCGGCTCAGCGAGGACCTGTACCACCGCTGCCGCCAGAGCATGCTCGAGGGCCTCGGCTCCCGAACCCAGCTCGCCATGCTGCTCTTCGAGCAGGAACAGGGCAACAGCACCTGACCTCGCCCTGTGCCCCAAGCCCTGGCACGCCACACCCCACCCGCTCCTCCCCAACAAGCTGGAGCTACCTGCCAGCCTCGCCGGACAGGGCTGGCTGCAGCCTCTGACCCCAGGGAAGTCCACTGGGCCCCTCTCTCTGGCTTTGTGGTCCCCTGGGCTCAGGACAACCCTGGGGGAGATGTCCCTAGAGCCACCCCCTTGTCACCCAAGCCCAGTCTTCCTGCCCCATTGACGCTGCTGACTCGGGCTGTGGCCTCCTTGTATTTATGCAGTACAGTCTGCCTGACACCAGCCCTGCCTCCTGGGATCAGGCCCTGGGGGCTGGGTTGTAGACAAAATGTTGAGGAAAGGGGAGCTGAGAGAGGAGGATGGGAGCACCTCCCCACTTCTCCCTTCTGGACCCCTGATGAACTCCCCCCCTTTAATAAACTGGCTGAGTGTGGACTAGTGATTTTGAGTTTTTGAATGGTAGGCATTGGGAAGATGGGGAGGTAACTGAGCATGGAGGCTCCCTGTCCTTCTGAGGGCCTGCATTTATTTATTTACTATTTATTTATTTTGTTGCCAGAGGGCACGTGTGCTCACCGGAGAGAGAGAGGGAGAAAGCACCTGCACGGGGGCACAGTCATGCCACAATCCCATCTCCATCCCCATCCTATTGGGTCACACACATGTGACCAGCATATTTCTCAAGGTACCAGGGCCAGTACTCGAACTATGGTTGGCCATGTGGGATTCAGCGTCCCTTAACCACCAGGCTATGGGCCAGCCCAGCCTGCATTTCCTTTGACCAGGGACTAAGTCGCACATGTGCCCAGCCCCGCCCCAGCCCCAGTACGTGCTCCATCACACATACACACAGAGGACTCTTTATGCCTCTTTATTCCCGATCTCGTCAGCACTTTATAAAACCAGACTGCAGAGGGAGAGGCCCACGAAGGCTCCCTTCCCACTCCCAGGCTCAGCCAAGGTCTAAAAGGTCTGCCCACCCCTGCAGAGGGGATGCGGCTGGGGTTGGGGTGGGGGGAACTGGGAGCTGGGCCAGGCCTGCTGGGCCACCCGCTCCCCCTGCCAAGAGGGGAGCTGGGCCTGGAGAGGGGCAGGAAGTAGGACCAGCCAGGCACTCCCGAGTCCTGGGGCTCACCTGCCCCTGCTGACACTTGGGCTGGGCCCCAATTGTCCCTGAATTGCCCACCCCTGTAACCCCACCCGCCTTCTACATCTGCACCCCGCCCCCACCCTGTCTGCCCTACATATATACAAATGTACAGAGGGTTCCACCCCTGCTGGGGTGGTGCCATCCTCCTTCTCCTTTCCTCCCTTCCCGCCGCAGGGGCCCATGGTCTGGTCGCCCGCCCTCCCTGGGCACCAGCCTGGAGGGCAGGGAGTGTGGATAAGAAGGACCCTTGTGCAAAGCAGCTGACGCCAGGGTCAGGAGAGAGCAGGAACTGAGTCCCGGCCCTCCCAGTGAGCACCACCCTCCCTTCAGCTCTGGGCTGGCCCCCAGGCCTTCTGCCCCAGGGGACAGGAGAGTATGCTGGGGAGCTGGGGAGGGTCCCAGACCCTGGGTCCTTCAGACACAGCACCATTCTAGCAAGCGAAGTCTTCGAAGAGGCCTCCTGGGGGACCGTGGGGGTGGTGGTGGTTGGGGAGCAGGCTGCTGGCCCCCCCACCCTCAGCACGGCCCCGGCTTGGGCAGGGACTCTGCAAGAGGAAGAGGGAGCAGGATGGGAGAGCCCGGGTAATACCTCTATGCCTCAGCCAGCCTCGCCTTGACCCCTGGGGCCCGGGGACCTCTCCCTGGCTAGTTAGGAAACTGGGGGCCTCCGTCCTGGGCATGGCATACAGCTGCACACGCCGCAGAACTGGTCCTCACCTGCTCCTTCAGCTCCTGCAACCCCAAAGTGGAAATGCCCCCGGCGGAGGTCCGCAGAGGGGTCTTGGGACGCCGCCACACCCGCTTCAGTCGGTCCCAGGACACCTTGGGGTTCAGGTTGGGGGTAGCAACGAGTTTTAGGATTGGCAGAGGAGAAGAGAGGGCCTTTACAGACCCTGGCCCCTGCTCCTGTATCATTCTGTCATCTTCCATCTTTCTGGCCCAGCAAAGAACCCAGGCTTAACCTCCAGTCAGACCAGCTCCTCCAAGGAGCCTGCACGGCCCTTCCACTTTCCCATAGCGCTCCCCCACCATGTCCCCAACCTGGGCCCTTGCCTCATAGACGTAGTCGAGGATCTCCAGCAGCGTGAGGATGCTGGCCCCAATGAACAGGCCCATCTGTCCCCCGAGGTCTCCTGGGGAGCAGGAAGGAGAGCAGGGTCAGAGGGAGCAGCCTGGGTCCACCACCCACAGTAGGTGGGGCAGGGGCCGAGCCTCACCCAGTAGGGCTGACAGCCCATAGACTGCTCGTTGCTCCACAGCTTCGGAGGTCAGGGCCTCGAAAAAGACATCTAGGACCAGGAAGTTCTCCCTGTGGAAACAGGAAGCAGGGTATTCCTGTAGAGTCACTCTTCCTGAGGAGACAGCTGGCAGGGACACCCCAGGGTGCTGATCTGAGACCCTCTGCACTGGGAAACTGGTCTGACTCCTAAAGGCTGTAAGGGAAGGCAGTCCCAGGTGTGGGTTAGCTTCATACGTTGCAGGGTAGCAAAGGGCCAGGAAAGCAAACTTCCTCTTGCCTCTTCTAAAGCAGCAAATAGCATTCACTATTTTGTCTCATCCTTATGCCTCTCCAGAACCTTCAGTGGCTCCCTACTGCCCATTAATATGCTTCAGAATTCCCACCCCAGACTTTTCTCTCTCTCTCTCTTTTTTTAAAGAAATTAATTAAGGAGAGATTTTTGCTGTAGGGCACATGAGCACTCACTGAAGAGACAGAGAGAAAGTAAGAAATCATTCCCTGGGGGGATGTCCATTCTCCTCTTGGGATTTCAGGCACACACACACACACACACACGCCCCCAGCATGATTTAAAACCACCAGGTCTGGGACTCAAACTGGGGTTGGTCATGTGGGAATCCAATGCCTTAACCACTACGCCACCTGCTGGCCCTGCTGTTCCAGACTTCTTGAGGCTGTCTGTGGTCTGTTCCACAGTGCCCCCCTGCTTCTCTCCAACAGCCCCCTACTGTTCAGGCCCCTCTCTGCCTCACCCCACGGTTCTCTGACTGGAACCTCCTTCCTCTCCTCCTCATACAACTCAGAGTCCTCCGAGGCCCTCTCACACCTCCCCTCCTTCCCCTCTCCCATGCTGGCCGGAGAATGACACCGCATCAAATGTGGGCCCGTTCACAAACGTAGCATGGGTTTTGTGTCACAATCATCTGTCCCCATGGGACCCAACACTAGGCCTTACATCTAGACTAGCCAATGCTCAACCTCTGAGAATTGGCTGCAGGGAGCTGGACTCCAGGCTCAGTGTGGCCCCTCCTACCTCCGAGGACCACTCTGTTCCCCTCCCCTCCCTCACACCCTGTCCCTGGGCAGCTCTCACTCAGTGTACATTTACTAGCTCCCAGGATCCTGGGGGAGAAAGACGCATAAACCAAGGGTTATAGCAATGGGGACACATAGTGGCAAGGACAGGGGCAGGTGTCATGGGAGCTCACATGAGGCGTTTGGGCCAGGAAGTGCTTCCCTGCAGGTGGAGACAGGGCAGTGACTTCAAGGGAGGGGTGAGTTAGAAGAAGAGATGGTGACCGGGACCAGCAGGTGGCGTGGTGGTTAAGGTGCTGGGCACTCTCACATGGCCGACCATGGTTCGAGTCCTGGACCTGATGCCTTTCTCTCTCTCTCTCTCTCTCTGTGTGTGTGTGTGTGTGTGTGTGTCTAGTCAAATGAAAAGAAATAAAATTAAATAAATAATTTTAAAAAGAGATGGTGAGAGGCTGGCAGGAGACCCATCATAACAAAGAAGCAGCCACTTCCAGGCTCCACCCCACACTGGGCCCGTTGAGGGTGGCCTAAGTCACATACACACTCACATACATGCACACACATATATACTCATATACTCACATACACACACACTTGCACATACACGCACATACCGTATGTAGGTCTCGTTGCGGTTGTACTTCCTCGCCAGGTACCGGGCTGAACCCCTGTTGGGGATCCTGACCATGGAGATTTCTTTCCCATAACGGGTCAGGTTGCAGGGAGTAGGGCAGAAACATGGGCCCTCGGAGCCTCCACCCAGGGAGTCTGCAACACAGAGGTACCAACTGCAGTGGGGCAAGGCAAGCCTGGCAGCGCGCCCACTGCAGGGAGGAGGCAAATTCACACTAAGGACCTTTCTCAGCCCACCCCGGTGCTTCCTAGAGACTAGCTGGGGTCCCCTCCTGGACTAGCCACAGACTGTCCAAGAATGGCAGGTATAGGCAAAGCCCCCAGCCCCCTACTACAGGGATATCCCATGGCCTCCCAGCCCCCGGAATAGGGAAGCCCTTGTGGCTCAGGGGGAGGGCAGAGCTCATCCACCAATCAATCAACATGAGGTCTCAGATACACAAGGAGATGTAGAGCGATGAGATGGATAGCTGGGTGGATAGACGAATGGACCATGGACAGAACAAATGGACAGACAAGGTTGGCATGCCCATGTGCTGGTGTCCTCTGCTGGTCCTTCCTACATCCGCTCCCCTCTCTCCCACCTTGCACTGTGCCCTAGGAGGCTGATCTCTGCCGAATGTATCACTTTGGATCCAGAGGGTAACTCTGGTTGTGCCTTGTTCCGGCAGATCAGAGGGTGGGAGGGGAGAGAAGCCAGGGCATGTCTTTCCCTGGCTTCCTTGCTGCCAGACGCAAGTCTGTGTCCCTCCTTTTGTGGCGACACCACCGTCAGCAGGCCCCCTTGGACAGCCACAGGTCTCTGGGTGCCAACAGTCTCCCTTCCTTTAAACCCCTCAGATCTGCCGGAGTAAGGGCTCCCTGGTGTTGCAAGGTCTCTGGGCTCTCGCCATCTCTGGGTTCCTTTATCATAACTCGCTCACACATCTGTTGCTTCACTAAACATGATTCAGTCACCCATGTCATCTGATGGCTGCAACTAGTGTGGGGCACTGAGAAGCCCTCCCCTGGCTTACTGCCCTGAACTCGCCACAGGCCCTTTGCCTCAAGGCCTGCTGCCTCCTAGCCACTCTCCTCACTTCCTCAGCCCG
>NW_006205765.1:954347-956858 GCF_000334495.1 Tupaia belangeri chinensis
AGCCCGCCCGCTGGAAAGCAGATGCCATTCCTGCCTCGCCTCCCTCCTGCACTCCTTGGCTCCCTCTGGCGTTCTCTGCCCTCCAGCCACACTTGGCACTGGGTCTTTGTCACGTACTGTGCCCTCTGCCGACAGCATGTCCTTCTTTGCTCCCGGCTGACTCTTACCCTTCAAGCCTCAGCTAATAATGTCACAACCTCTAGGAACCCTCCCTGCCTTCCCAGGTTGGGGCCTTATGCTTCTCCCTGCAGCCTTTAACACCCTGAGGTCCCCCTGTGGTGCCAGGCCTCTCCCCAGCCCTGCTGGGCTATGAGCTCTGCCAGGGCTGGGTCTTGCTCCCTCTTTCAACTTCAGTGCCCAGCACAGGCTGTAAAGATCTAGAAAACAAATGGTTGGATGAATGGATGGATGGATAGATGCATGAACTGCAGATCAGTACCAGCCTGTGGACAGAAGGGGTTGCCGTACCCACACTGGACACCCAGCATTCCTCCTGGGACCAAGAGGGAAGTCATTTCACCTTCTCAGGAAGGGTGAGTCACTGGCTGAACCAAGACGAGAAGCCCAAACCTTCACTCCCCAGTCCCGGCTTCTCTGCAAGCCCCCACCTGCTGCCACTGACTCACACGTCTGCACCTGCGGAGGTCCTCAGGCCCCATGTGGCATGGGAGGATAAGGGTTCAAGCCCCAGAAGAAGCCTCCAGGGAGACAATGGGAGAAGAGGAGTCAAGAAAGGGGGGAGGAAGGTGGACAGAGAGATGAAGAGGGTGATGAGAGACAGGAAGGACAGCAGTACGGACCCAGAGTATGGTCGGCACACTCGATGTAGATATTCGGCGGGCAGATGGTCTCATTGCCTGGAAGGAGAGGAGATTATTCTTGGAATTGATGGTGCCTTCCACACCACACTCCCAAATATGAGTGCATACACGCCTGCACACATATATGCACACAACATGCAAGTCTGTATATACACAGATGAATGTAGACACACATGCATGTGAGCATGACCGTGTGTGCATGTACACACGCAAACATACATATACTTGCATACACACAGACACGTCATATACATACATGTGTTTGAGCACATACAACCTCCACGAACATGCAAGCACGATGTACACAAGCACACACATGCACCCATATATATTAACATGCACACAAGCATATATGTGTGTGTGCATTCCCACATACCTATGAGAAAACATGTACTAAGTCCCAAACACATACGCACACACTCTCATGGATACAGGCGTGCACACATGCTGTACACGTGCACACAGGCCGCACACATGCACCTGCCCGTGCGTATTGCTCTGGAGCCCAGCAGGGTGGCACAGAGAGTGGGCTGGGGGAGATGCCCACCTGGCATGTGCACCATCCGGCAGTGGCAGCGCTGAAGCACAGCTTCCTTCTCACAGCGCAGCCGGCAGGCGGACACACTGTAGGCCGAGTACCCTTGGAGCTCAGGCTCCCGGAGCTCACTCTCTGCCCGGCAGTTGCCCCAGGGCTGGGGCAGATAGGTCAGCTGCAGAGGTGGGGCATGATGAGGGCAAACCCAGGAGTCCCTCCTGGCCCTCCAGAGCCCACAGTCCCAGAGAAGGGCACAGGGGCTGGCAGAACTGTGAGCTTCTGGAGGGCAGGTCTGCCAACACTGCCTCTGAGCCCAAAGGCCTGGCCCCGTGTCCAACCCGGGGCCCAGCTAGAGTTGCTCACCCGCTGTTCCTGGCAGGACACAAAGGTCTGGAAGCCTGGGGACACGCCGAACCCCAGCTGGTGAATGTAGGGCGGCTCCTCCTGGCTGTGGATCTGCACTCGGATGCCAGCCTCAAACGAGGTCTCATCTGCACAGAGGAGATGGGGGCCTTTGGGAACCCACCCCAGGCAGAGGGCCCAGGCCCGAGTCCCTCTCCCGCCTGCGTACTTGTCTCCCTCCAGATGGGCAGGTACTCCTCCTGCTGGATGTCCAGCATGATCTCCAGGCCGCTGCCCATGCCCCCTGCCCGACTGGGCAGCGAGCTCTGCGGATCCGCGTTGAAGGTGTAACACTTCCCATAGCGAGTATAGACCTGGGGTGTGGAGGGGAGGAGGGGATGAAGACGGGGCTAAGACATCACCAAGTTTCTTTATCCCTCCCGAAGGGCCACCGGATCTGTCTGGCCCCCCTCAGATCCCTGTCCCGTATCCCAGCAACCTGCCGACAGCCAAGCTCTCTGCTGACTCCATATCTCCTCCTGACGGCCTCTCTCAGACGATTAAAGGTGCCTCAGTTTACCAAGAGAGCAAAGCAGAGCCCTTAATGTCTTCCAAGGCCTTCCCCCTGCCCCATCCTGTGTCTACCCAGGTGTCAAATCGGAATCCCTGAACCTTCACACCCGACCCAACAGCAAGTCCCAGGGAACTCTACTCCTGAAATACATGTAGAATTCACTCACCTCCCTTCCTCTTTTTTTTTCCTTCCCTTTTCTTTCTATTTTTTTCTTTTTTTTTTTTTTTTTTTTTTTTTTT
>NW_006205765.1:957006-958830 GCF_000334495.1 Tupaia belangeri chinensis
TGCAAGGATCGAGACGGGTTCTCGCTCCAATCTGTGCTTTTTTTTTTTTTTTTTTTTTTGGAGAGGTTTTTGCTAGAGGGCGCATGTGCTCGCCAGAAAGACAGAGAGAGACAGAGAGCCAGAAAGCGAGAAATTACCCCCCAGGAGGATGGCCACACCACAATCCCTTCTCCTCTAGTCTCCTCTCGGGATCTTGGGCACGCATGCACACATGCCCAGCATAAGTTTAAGCCACCGGGTCCGGGACTGGAACCGCGGTTGACTACGTGGGAGTCCAGTGACATAGTCATTACGCTAATTGTTGGTCCCTCTCTTCCCCTTTTCAGCAGCATCTCCTCCTGACTGTTCTTCCTCCCTTCATCCTGCCCTCTCCCCTCAGCCCACACCATAGCCCAAAAGCTGCTTCCAAAGTCACTTAAGTCACTCTCAGCTTAAAACCCAGCAATGGCTTCCCATTTCCCAGAGTGAACTCGAACTCCTTGAAAGTCTCTGTGTCATGTGACTCTTGCCTACCACCCCATCCCAGTCTGACACTCGTTGGTCCTCGGGCGGTGACTGTTGTTGCTCCCTGTCCTGGAGTATGCCCACACTCCCGTGCACTCTTGGCATGGGTAGCTCTACCTTTAAAGCCTTGGCTTCCACACCACCCATACTCCACACACCCACGTTCACAGTGGCAGCCTCCACCTACCCACACGATTCGCTCAAAGTGCTCATCAGAACCCGAAGTGATTTTATTCACGTACGTCTCTGCTTGTCCATTACTCATCTCTCCGAACTAGAGTGTATTCTGCACAGGAGCATTGAGCCTGCCTCTAGTCCCCAGACAAGGGGTGCGAGGGACTTCCAATAAGCCATGTGTGCGGCGCGGAAGCCCACATCCCTTTTCTTCTACGGAGAGTTCTCCTGTATGGACACCAGATGGCGCTGGCGCCCCGGAGATGGAAGCCCAGGCTCCCGTTGGGGGATTGAGCCGCCACGCGAGTTGCGCAGCAGCTAGGGTGGGGGAAGAGGTGGAGGGAGAGGCGGATTCTAGTTCCCTCCTGCCAGGCTCCCCCCACAGAGACGAGCCCCTAGGTCAAACCCATCACAGGCAGCACCTTCCCTGGGGGCACGAGGTCGGCGCACTCAATCACTCTCTGGCTCTCCCCCTCTCCGCTCATTGTGAACATTTCCACACTGGTAAAAGCTGGGAGAAATGGCACGAGGCAGTGCGAAGGGAAAAGCTATCCTGGAAACCAAGCTTCAGAGGGAGCACCCGGGCAGCCGAAGCGCAGAGCTCTGAGTGCCTCCTGACACGGGGTTAAGTCAAGTCCCTGTGGCCTGGGCCTCCGAGCTCAGACAGTTCTCCGAAAATCCAACTACCTGCCTATGATTCCTAAAACAAAAGCACGTGGTAACAAGCACCTTGGCGTTTACAAAGCGTGGCAATGCCGGCTGCTGCCACGGGTCATCCACTTGGCAGCTCTGGTATCTGGTAGGTGGAATGATCCTGGTTATGCCAGGCGAGGAAACTCAGCCAGAGGGGGAAGTGCCAGAGGTGGAACTCATCCAGACCGCCGGCTTGGGCTGTCCTGCACCCCATTGCTGGCATCAGTCTCCCTACCTCAAGACCCAGGGCCCAGGGGACCAGCAGTTAGCTAATGGCTATGTCGCTGGACTCCCACGTAGTTGACCCGGTTTGCGTCCTGGACCCGGTGGCTTAAAACTCACGCAGGGCGCGTGTGCATGCGTGGAGGAGAAGAGATTACGGTGTGGCCATCCCCCCTGGGGGGTGATTTCTCGCTGTCTCTCTGTCTCTCTCTGTCTGGCGAGCGCACACGT
>NW_006205765.1:959441-972672 GCF_000334495.1 Tupaia belangeri chinensis
GGGTGATTTCTCGCTGTCTCTCTGTCTCTCTCTGTCTGGCGAGCGCATACGTCCTATAACGAAAAACCTCTCAAAAAAAAAAAAAAAGACCCAGAGCCCACAGGCCAGACCCTAGACCCCCATTCAAGTAAAATGAGATGAGAAAGTGTCCCTAGGCCGGTTCCCTTTCTTTCCCCTGATCTTCCTTCCCTTCCACTCTACTCCTCTGCACCTCCCTTACTCTGGTCCCCAAACCTGTGGCCCCTCAATTGCTCACCGTTTTCTCCCCCGTTCTGCTTCCCCTCATCTCCCCCTCACCTCCCCCTCCACCTTTACCAGCTTCGGGATTGGAGTCCTTGACCCCTATTGCCAAATCTGCACTCCCAGACATCCGGCTGTGGGGCAGGAGTGGGCATCAGGGCCTGCCCTGAAGGTTCAAAGTGCAGGCACTGCATGAATGGCCTAGCGTGCTGTCTCTAAGTCCTCACAGATCCTGCAGGTAGGTTCTATGATGTCCCCACTCCACAATGAGGAAACTGAGGCTCCAAGAATTAGGCCGACTTGCCAAGGTTTCCAAGATCAGCGATTCTCAAACTCTAATCTGCCCACATCATAGGATCTCTCTCTCTCTCTTTCTCTTTTTTTTTTTAGAAATATTTTATTTAACTTTATTGATGTATTTTAATTTGACTAGAGAGGGACAGAGTGAGAGAGAAAGAGAGAAAGTGAGAAAGCAAGCTGCTGGGTCCGGGATTTGAACTGTGGTTAGCCACCTAGGAGTCCAGCACCATGCCACCTGCTGGCTCAACAAAAGATGTCTGTAAAGCAGATTCTGACTTAATGGATGTGAGGAAAGGAATGGACAGGGCTGAGATTGTTTGAGATTGTTTCTTTTTTTCTTTTTTTTTTTTCAAATTTGCTAGAGTGCATGTACTCACCAGAGGAAGAGAGAGAGTCAACCCCCTAGGGGGAATGGCCATGGTACAGTTCACTCTTCTTTGTTTTCTTCTTAGGATTTTGGGCAGACACACACACATACTCAGAATGTTTTCAAGCTGCTAGGTCCAGGACTCAAACCACGCAGTCGGCCGTGTGGGATTTGGCACCTTAACCACCACACCACCAGCTTGCCCCCTGTGTTCTAACTATCTGGTGAACCACGGACCACACTCTAAGCAGAAAGATGCCTGAGGGGGACCAGCAGTTGGTGTAATGGCTATGTTGCTGGACTCCCAGGTAGTCAACTGCAGTTCGAATCCTGGACCCGGAGCCTTAAACTCACGCTGGGCACGTGTGCGTGCATGCCCAAGATCCTGAGAGGAGAATGGAGGAGAAGGGATTGCGGCGTGGCCATACCCCTGGGGGGTGATTTCTCGCTTTCTGTCTCTCTGTCTCTCTCTGTCTGTCATTCTGACAAGCGCACACACCCTATAGCAAAAAACTCTCCAATAAAAAAAAGATGTCTGAAAAAGGGACAAGAGTCCAGTAAGAGCCTGCTCTAGACTTGTGCTCTTATACGTCACTAGTGGCAGGGGAGCCCTGAAGCGGGCTGGGTGCAGGATGCCTGGGTCCCAAGCCAGGCATGGTGGCACAGGATTGTAATTCCAGCTGCTCAAGAAGCTGAAGGACCAACCACACCTTGGAGGCCAGGCTGGGTAATATAGACACTGTCCCTAAAAACGGCAACAATGAAAGAGTCCTGGGAACAGCAGTTAGCGTAATGGCTATGTCACTGAATTCCCATGTAATTGACCGTGGTTCGAGTCCTGTACCTGGTGGCTTAAACTCACGCCGGGCGCATGTGTGTGCGTGTGCTCAAGATTCCGAGAGGAGAATGGCATGACCATCCCCCCGGGGGGTGATTTCTCGCTTCTGTCTCTGTCTTTCTGGCAAGCGCACGTGCCCTATAGCAAAAAACCTCTCCAAAAAAAAAAAAAGGAGAGTCCTGAGTTCCCGGTGGTGTGGGAAAGGCAGATGGGGTGAATATATAAGTATTTGCAAAAATCTCAAAGTAACCAACCTCTTCCTATTTCGGGCCAAGAAGATGCTGGAATCAGCTCCTGCTGACACAGCCAATTTTGAGTGTGCGCTCTAGTTGAGAGGCTACGCAAGGCCCGGCTGCCTGGGGACCCGGGTGCTGAGCTGCACGCGTGCCCACGGCATTCGGTCCACCTCAGTGGGGCCCTGCTGCCGTGCAAACTCCATCTCTCCCAAGCTCAGACTCACTCAAGGAACCGTGAACTCCCTCAGGCCAGGAGTCTCGTTTTCCCTTTGGGCATCTCCAGTGCCCAGTAAGATTTGCCAGAGGCGTGAGGTGGGGAGAAGGAAAGTGAACGCTGTCAGATCTGCCCATTCGGTACCACGCCCTGTAAAAGGGGTTTTGTTCCATTTTCTCCTTTGAGCCTCTAAGAAAACCATGCGAGGTAGGTATTATCGCCCTTGTTTAATAATGTAGTAACTGAACCTCAGAGAAGGAAAGAGACTTAGCTAAGGACACACAGAAGGTTTTGACAGACAAGAGTCAAACAGAACTGAACCGGATGTCTGAACACATCCAGGGGGTATTCTGTGAATGGATGACTATCAGAGGCTCCAGACTCTTTTTATTTTTTAAGAATTATGTATTGGGACCAGCAGTTAGCATAATGGCTATGTCGCTGGACTCCCATGTAGTCAACCATGGTTTGCGTCCCGGACCTAGTGGCTTAAAACACACCAGGTGCGTTGCGTGCATGCCCAAGATCCTGAGAGAATGGAGGAGAAGGGATTGCTGCATGGCCATCCCCCCTGGGGGGGTGACTTCTTGCTTTTTGTCTCTCTGTTTCTCTCTGTCTTTCTGGCGAGCCCACGTGCCCTATAGCAAAAACCTCTCCAAAAAGAAAAAAAAAAGAATTATGTATTTACTTTTATTTTTATTATTATTATTTTGATTTTTTCACAGGGCACATGTGCTCACCAGAGAGGGAGAGGGAAAGTGAGAAAGCAAGCTGCCAGTTCCAGAACTTAAACCATGGTCGGCCATCAGGAAATCTAGTGCCCCAAACACCATGCCACCTGCTAACCCCGAAGCTCCAGACTCTGGCTGGGGCCATCCTGACCTGACCCCCTCCACCACACTCACAGACACTTGCTCAGGGACACTGAGCCCAGCTCAGTGTGGGATGGAGCCAACACCTGGCTTTGGTGACAGTGGTCACCTGACACACACGCTCTCGAGGTGGTTGTGCAGAGTGGGGGTGGACATAGTCTGGATCCGAGGGGCACTCTGCAGGGAATGGACAGGCCAGACTGGCAGGACCAGGTCACCTGCACAGTCTGGGTCAGGCCTAACTGCTGGGCAGAGCACAGCGTTGCCCCGGAGACGGTCCCCAGGCCAGGCAGGCAGTGGTGGGTGGAGCCGCTAGCTCCTAAGTGGCAGAACTCTGGTGGCAGCACAGCCCATAGCTTCTTCCATGGAGACGGCACGGCCGCTCAGCCACAAGGTCCCACTGGCTGTCCACTGCTTCCTCCCCGCGGACTGGCCCGCCTGGAAGGAGGGTGTGTGCTGGAGTTGGGAGTCCAGGGCCCAATTAGAAAAGGGCAAGGTCCAGAGCGCAGGAGGGCCTGATCTCAGAGGGGCAATCTCCGGGTCACCCACCACCAGCTCTTGGCCTCTGAGCCCTGGCCCTATCTCAGGCCACACACCCCCTCAGGCTGGCCCTCCCTCACACTCTGCCTTAGCGGCCAGGCCTTCTTCCTGGCCTCACTGGAATGTGCAGCCTCCCAGAGCCCCTCTGGGCCTGGGTTAGACAGCTTCCAGACAGCACTGAGTCTGTGCTACATGCAGACCCTTGGAAGGCCCTCCATCACCTTCCTTCTAGCCAGTCCCCCCCACCCCCACCCCCAGGCTGTCCTTCTCGAACCACCTCCTCTTTAACACTGACTGGGTACCAGTCTGGGTGTGTCTCCCTAGCCTCTGCTTCCTGTCTCTCAGTCCCTTGCCGTGGCCTACCTGTTCCTGGCACCTGGCCCATTATCCATCTGGACTGTCTCCTGCCTTCTGCCGCCTCGTCCTTCCCCAGCCTTCTCTCCCACTGGCCTGCATGGTCCCGGGCCTCTCTGTCCCTTGCCCTCTGCCACCTTGTCCCTCCCCTATCCTTCTCCCCCACTGGCCTGCATGGTCCCCTGGCCTCTCTGTCCCTTGCCCTTTCCATCTCTATCCTTTGCTTCCTTCTGTCCGTCCCTTTGTCTGCGTGCCCAGTTTCTGCTCTGGTCTCCCTGTTAGACTTACCCCTGGGCCTGAGGTCTTCTTAAACCAGGAGAATGTATGTAAACTGGCTTGGGCTTTTCATCGGAAGGAGAGCCGATCGCAGAGTCTGGGGGCTCCACTCTGACAGGAAGGCCCTGTCCCCTCGTCCCTACCTCCTCTCGGAGCCTCCCTGGGATTGATCAGGGAGAGATGTGCCCAGGGCTTGCTCCACTGAGCAGTGGCCGCTCTGGGTCCCTGAAGCGCCATCTACCCACAGCTCCCACTTCCCCAGAAAGCTCCCCCTGGTCCTCCCCATCCCTTATTCTCCTTGCAGTTCCCAAGCCCACAGGTTAATAGGCAATTAGCGGGGCCAGGGCTCAGAGCTGGGGGGAGAGGGCCCCAGGACTCCAGGAGATAAGCGGCAGCCAGGAGAGCAGAGGCTGGGCTAATCCCAGAGCTAATCTGCAGCCTGGGTTTTATCTCCACTGCCTTCTGGGCACCCGTCCTGCCAAGGCCTAGCACCTCCCCCACCCTGCTTTCCCTTCCCCAAAGTCTTTATTTTATTGTATTTATTTTGAGGTTTTTTCTTTAGAGCGCATGCGCTTGCTGGACAGAGAGAGACAAAGACAGAGACAGTGAGAGGGAAAGTGAGAAATCACCCCTGGTGGCGGGGGAATGGCCTCATTGCAATCCCTCCTCCTCGGTTCTCCTCCTCCCAGGATCTTGGGCATGCACACACACACACACACACACACACACACACCCCTGCCACTGGGTCTGGGACTCAGGTGGGAGTCCAGTCAGTTCTCGCCTGATGGAGTCTACCCCATGCCTCTCACCCAGGCCTCTCTGGAATGAACTCCCCTTAACCCTGCCTGCCCTGGGGTCTGGAGTGAACTGGTGGAAGGGATGCATCTTCATCTGCCCTAGGCTGTGACCAGCACCCCAGGGCTGCAGAGCTAGGCTCCGGCTTTATTCAGGGGTGGCACCTTGAACTAGTATCCAGGTTCAAGGCCTTCTCCTTTTCTGTGCCCTCTAGGGACAGAGAAGGAAAAATGGCATGAACCTCCAATGCCTGGGATGTCTGCACTGGTCAGAGCATCGAGGTCACTCAGTCCAACCCCTCACTGTACAAAGGCAGAAACAAACCCAGTGAGTGGGATGCAAACCCAGGGCACACAGACAAAGGGGCAGATTCCGCCTGGAACCCAGCATTCACCATGAACCTCAGTCACCTCCCTGGGAGCCAGTGGAAGGTGGTTTCAGTTCCAGCCTCCCCACTGATAGCCTGCGTGTAAAGTGATTGATCAGGCCGGCAGGTGGTGTGGAGGTTAAGGCAGCTAGATCTCACAGGTTCAACTCCTTGGTTCGAGTCCTGGCCCCAGAAGCTTGAAAAATATGCTGGGCACTTGTACATGTGTGCCCCAAATCCCAAGAGAATGGTGGAGAAGGGGTTGCAGCATGGCCATCTCCTTTGAGAGGGGGGTTGCCTCTCTCTCTCTTTCTCTGTCTCTGGTGAGCATATGTGCCCTATAGCAAAAAAACTAAAAAAAAAAAAAGTGATTGATCAACTTCCCTGGACCTCAGTTCCCAGTTCCCTCACCTGTCAACTGGAGAAAAAAATTCCAGCCTGACTAATTTAAAAGGTGGTTGTTAAGTCTCAAAAGAGCTGAAGTATGTGAAAGGCATGCGTAAAGTGAAATCTTATATATGAAGCCCCAGTCTTAGAAATAAAGGTGTTATAGAGACCAAACTAGGGCAGAGACCAGCCATTGGATAGGGTGCTAGAAACAGAGCCTCAAAACATAGAGAAGGGGGCACATATT
Organism: Tupaia belangeri chinensis; assembly: GCF_000334495.1. Lineage (NCBI taxonomy): Eukaryota > Metazoa > Chordata > Mammalia > Scandentia > Tupaiidae > Tupaia > Tupaia belangeri. The sequence continues at coordinate 965,475 of NW_006205765.1, forward strand.
TTGACAGAACCAGGTTCAAATCCTGACTCTTCCACCAACCTTGGACAAAACCTTAGGAGCATCACTTACCTCCCTGAACCTTGATCCACTCATCTATGAAAGGGCCAGTAGGTGGCATTGTGGTTAAGGTACTGGGTTCCCACATGGCCAACCATGGTTCAAGTCCCAGACTGGTGACTTGAAAGTCACACCGGGTGCATATGTCTGCAAGCCCAAAATCCCAGGAGGAGAATGGGAGAGAAGGGATTGTGGCATAGCCATCCCCTTTGAGGGAAGGGCGTGTGCTTTCTAACTTTCCCTCTCTGTCTCTCTCTAGTGAGTGCATGCACCCTATGGGGGGGGGAACGTTTAAAAGGGGTGTGTGGCAATTCATCCTTCTCAGGTTAGGGATGAGGATGAGAGTTAAGTTCAGAGTGATGCATGATAGGTGATCTTGAGATGGCGGAGCCATGTGGGGAGTGGCACTTCCTGCCAAGATGGTGCCGTTTTGAACTTGGATCCCCACGGGGTGCATCCTTACAGGGCACCCTGTATCTTGGTAAAGGCGCTCTCTGCAGTTTGGGAGCCTCTTAGAGAATGGAGCGCAGTTAGAGCGGAACCCCCAGGCTCTGTGACACTGCTCTCCCGCCGGTGGAAAGCGTGGCCCCGTTTTCATCAGGCCTCGTCTTTCCTGAGTCTGTGGATTCAGAGCCGGTCGTTTAGCCTCGCTGACCCTCCATTTTTCATCTGTAAAGTGGCCATAACAACTGATTCCCTTCAGTGGCATTATGGGGAAAGGGACCACGTACATACAGAACAGCCACGGCCAGCGCTTGCCAGGCAGTCCTGAGCTTTTTCTATCATTTAACTCCTTAATCTTCAGGAAAAACCACTTACTGGGAGTACTCCTATTGTCTCCACTTCATAGACAATAAATAGAGGGGCTGGCAGGTGGCATGGTGGTTAAAGGTGCTGGGCTCTCGCATGGTCGACCACAGTTTGAGTCCCAGACTTGGCAGCTTGCTTTCTTGCTTTCCCTCTCTCTCTCTGTCTCTCTCTAGTCAAATTAAAAAAAAAAAAAAAAAACAATAATAATAAATGAAGTTAAATAAAATAATTCTTTTTAAAAAATGAAGAGATAAAAATGATTATAAAAAAAAAATGACAGGGAACCAGCAGTTAGAGTAATGGCTATGTCGCTGGACTGCCGCATAGTCGACCACGGTTCGCGTCCCGGACCCGGTGGCTTAAAACTCACACCAGGCGCGTGTGTGTGCGTGCCCAAGATCATGAGAGGAGAATGGAGGAGAAGGGATTGCGGCGTGGCCATCCCCCTGGGGGGTGATTTCTTGCTTTCTGTCTCTCTGTCTGGCGAGTACACGCGCCCTATCATAAAAACCTCTCTCTCAAAAAAAAAAAAAAATAGACAGGAAATGGAGGCAGAGAGGGAGTATGGAACCTGTCTGGGTCCAGCAACGTGACCCTGCCAGGAAGCCAGGCGGAAGGGCTAGAGTGTGCACTTGTGTGATGATACACACCTGGCACAGGAGCTCAGGAGATGGCGAACGTTCAGATAATACTGATTCGTCTGACACTTTTATTTTTTGAGAAGTTTTTGCTATAGGCACGTGCGCTCACCAGATAGAGACAGACAGACAGAAACTGAGAAATCGCCCGCCCCACCCCGCCCAGAGAGGATGGCCATGGCGCAATCCCTTCACCACTCTCCTCTCGGGATCTTGGGCACACACGCACACGTGCCCAGCGTGAGTTTAAGCCACTGGGTCCGGGATTCAAACCGCAGTCGACTACATGAGAGTCCAGTGACACAGCCATTACGCCAACTGCTGGTCCCGTCTGACACTATTTGTTGAGCCCATACAATGTGCCAGGCACCATGCTTGGTGCTGGGATGCATCTGAGAACAAAATAGACAGTCCTTGTCCTCAAGGGGCTTGCTTTCTGGTTGATCAGGCATTCAGTCATTCAAAAAGTGTTGACGGAGGGCCAGTGGGTGGGTAGCGCAGTGGTTAAGCCCTGCGCACACAGACCTGCATCCCACATGGCAAATCTTAGTTTGAGTCCCAGCCCAATGAACTGTAAAACACATCAGGTACAGGTGTGTACGTGCCTCAAATTCTACTGGGAAGGAAAAATGGAGAAAAAAGTATTGTGGAGTGACCAAACCCCATGGGGCTCTTTCTCTGATGAGGACATGTATTCTTTGGCAATTAAAAAAAAAACAAAAACAAAGTGTTAACTGAGCAGAGTGACACTGAGCCACACATGTCCTAAGGCCAGTCTACAGCTGGGAAGAAAATATAGGAATCCAGCGATCACAGATAGTTACTACTATGATCCCTACTGTGATGGGGGGGTACTCTGCCAAGGCCTCTGACGGGCTCAGTTTGGGTGGAGGGTCAGGGAAAGCTTCTTTGAAGGATCTGACTGACTGGCCGGCCCAGGAAGGGCATCTGATCTTGTCACAGTGAAGATAAAAGGAGACACCACCACCCATTCCAGGTTGGCTGTACACAGCGCATACAACCGCCCCACTCCCCACCCAAACATCAACACAGCCCCCACCCACCCACATGCTTTGCTGGGTAACTTCTTCCGCAAGGGTCTAGCTAGGAGGCAGTGGTCACCGGGTCTGTGGAAACGTAAAAGGATGAGCTGCGTGGAGAGGAGGAGACAGGCAAGGCCCTGATGCTCCAGCCTGAGTCCAAGCTCCGGGAGCCCTCCAGGGTTTGGGGCCCAGTAAGAACGCCCTAGGAGCGTTTCCGGGGGCGCACCGGGATTCAAGCAAAGCAGAGAGAACTCAGGCCTCCAGGAGGACGCAGGTAAACAGTCAAAACTGGTCCGCAGCCAGCCACTGCTAAGGCCTTAAACCCTAGAACGTCAGTTTGGCAGGTAAGAAATATTTTTTAGAGATTTTTGCTCTAGGGTGCGTGCGCTCATCAGAAAGAGCCAGAGACATAGAAAATGAGAAATCACCCCCGCCAGGGGGGATGGCCATACCGCAATCCGCAATCCCTTCTCCTCTTGGAGGTGCCACCGGGTCCAGGACTTGAACCACACTGGGCTACATGGGAGTTCAGCGACATAGCCACTGTGCTAATTGCTGGTCTCCAGGAAAGAATATTTTTTATTTTAAGTCCTTACCTGCCATTTCTGCCCCTCAATACAAAGTTATTCGTTAAGAGTTTTGCTTACACCGTGGAGCTACACCCACAGGTCCCAGCGGCTGGGAGTTCAGGAGACAAGACTGAGCAGGGGGCAGTGGAGACCATAGGGTGGTGGAGACTGTGGGTGGCTGGGCTGGTGAGTGCATGCGCCAGCCACCCTCGACTCCCCATCGCGCTCCCCTGCTCCCCTGCAGCGCACACCCTGCAGCAACCCGGGCCTGGCCCACCCACACCCAGAGGGCCTCACCCACCGGCTGGAGCTCCTCGCCCGCCCCCCTGCTCACTCCTGCGGGGCAGGCATCCATCACCACGCCGAGCGCCCTCCCTCCCGTCTCCTCAGGCTCCTCCGCTCTCCTCCCTGGGTTTGCCTCATTTGCATTCCCCCGGCTCCTGGCTCCTCGGCAAAGTGACCTCCGCACATAGCAGCGCCAGAGGCTTCCACCGCAGAGGGAGACACCGCCGCCCGCCGTGGCCAGGGAGGGGGCGAGGGGTGGTGAAGGAGGCGGGAGCCGGGACAGCCGGGTTGGGGGCCGAGAAGATGGATGCAGAGCCAGGATGGGGTGGAGCAGCAGAAAGACCTGGTGCTAAGGGGCGCTGAGGGACTCGGGTGGGCCTTGAACCCGCGACCTCAGATCATCAGCTGGCAGGGAATGAGATCAGCCTGGGGAGATGCACCCTAGAAACAGAACCCCTGCTTGGAACCTACTGCTTCCCAAATGCTGTGTTTCCCTTCCGCGCCGGGAAGGGGCCAGCTTCAACGGGCAGTCGCCCAAGGGTCCCCAACCCTTCAGGGCCTGTCCAGCCCCCGTCCCCGTCCCGCTCCTCCCCGCTCCCCTGGCCCGCCTAGCGGCTGCCCCTCCCCCCTTTTGGTATTTACACCTTTCACACATTTGTAAGCTATTATCCTGTCCACGCTTAGTCACCGCTGAGCCAAGCGCCACGGATTTAGCTCCTTTAATCTTTCCTCCTAAATCAATCCTCCATTTCCCCTTAATCATCCCGTGGCTCCTCTCTGAACTCTCGCTGCTGCCTGGCTGCCGCAGCCTATGCCTATCTCTCTGGAACTGCTCCCCCTCCAGCCCAAAACGGGTGTCCCAAGGGCATGGTGAACATTTGTGGGGAGCGTTGGGTTTCCAGCCAGGCAGCCCCCTGCCCAGGAGGTGAGGGAAGAGGTGTAGACACTTCCACCCCTTTCTGGAAAACACGCAGTCTGGGGACCTCCTGTCTCCACCCCCAGGGTCTCTGTCGTCCTGCCCTCCCACTGCCACTCATCTGGGACGCCTTTGATGACTCTAAGCCTTCATCCACGATCTGACTGAAAAAGAAAAAAAAGAAAGGAAAGAAAGAAACCCCTGGCAGGTCGTCTCCCAAGGTCTCCTGCCCACGGGGCTGACTGTCCTCACCTCCTCTGCCCAGCTGCTCTAAGAGGGTAGGATGCGGGAGAGCCTGGAAGGGCAGAAAACACTGGTAATTTAGGACCGAGGCTACCCTCTCACCTCCTCCTCCAGGGTGGCTCTGCATCTCTCCCTGACCACCCACCAACCCTACTGCCCATCACTCCTTCCCCCTGCCGGGTGGGTCCTACTGACTCAGGGGCCTCAACCAGCAGCCTGGGGACCTGACACTCCCGGTGCTCCCTGGGATAATCCCCCCCCCCCACTTCTGATCCTTTCTGTCCCTGAGCTTGGATCTGGCAGAGGCAGCCCTGCCGCCAGCCACCAGAGGGAGCACATCCCTCCCAGGAACCAGAAGGGCAGTTCTAGGGGTAGGGGTCCAGGGAGGACCGGCAGGGGAGAAAGAGGAGGGACAGGAGGGGGACGGGACACGGGGCCATTTCTTCAAATGCTAATCAGCATCTCCGGCAGTGCCACGAGAAGCTGAGTTGATAATGAGCCCAGCTCGGGGCTGATTCCTGATTAATGAAGAGGCCACAGGGCTGCTGAGTGGGGCCGGGTGGGGCACTTCCCTCGCGATCCTCCTGTTGCCCTTGCAGACCAGCCCTCTGTGATAGCAGCGGTCCCTGTCCTTCCCTGCTGGCCACATCACTCTAGGCCACCCCCAAGCTCTGCCAAAGCAGCCAGACTGACAGCGCCCTCTCCAGGTGGCCTTAGGGGCAGCAGCCACTGTGGCAGAGGGTAGCAGGGAGGGCTGCAGGGAGGGCGTGTACGCTGGCTTCTGCACTCAGCGCTGCGGGCAGCCCTTGGGATTTTGTAAATCGGGAAAAGTTTTACTGAGATGATCAAGATCTGGAGCCTCTGTGACAAGCTGGAAGACCCAGCCACACGGGGCACCCTCACACAGGGCAGCACTGAGCTGGAGCTGAGGGGCCCCTCCACCTTCCAGGCTGTGATCTTGGTTCTTAAACCCCACCCTTCACTGCGGATGGCCTCACTGCCCTGACCCCGCTCCTGCCTGGCTCCTGAGGGCAGTATTGGCCCTGAACTAGATGCTAAACTAAATGTGCTCAAGGTTCCTGTGTCAGAGAAGATAGGACCGGGGAGCCAAGGGCTAGACAGGGGTGGGTTTGAGTTAGGCTCATCTAGCAGATAACGGGTTTGAACCAACCTCAGTGGGAACCCTGTCTTTCAGAGCCAAGGGGGCAAGAGGCAGCCTCTGGGCCCTCCTGCCCAAGGGCAAAGGTATGGAGTCGGGATGGAGCGTGAAGCAGCCCCTCCCATGGCCAAGGACAGGACAAGGAGGGGCAGAGACTGTCAGTACTGACCTGGCCACACTCGGGAAAAGAAGGGCCTTAGGTGGAAGTGAGGAAGACAGGAGAGCGTCGCTGAGGACTTATGGAGCTCGCCTGCATCCGAGCTGTCCTGGTCGGCGGCTGAGGTGGGGCTGGGAGAGGAGGGAGGAGGGCAGGGAGGGGGACTGCCCAGCTGGAAGAGGCCTTGTCTAATTGTGCCTGATTAGTAGAGAGGAAGAGAACAGGGCGAGTGATTAATAGTCACGGCAGTCACCAGCCTGTGGGAAAGGAGGGGAGGGAGGGGGAGGGAAGCCCGGGAGCTCAGGGGATGGAGACAGTGATGCACCCAGGGGCTCTGTCTCCTGCCCCTCCAGGGCTGCCTCAGGGGCTCCCCAAAGAACCCACTGAGAGGGGCTGGGTCCTACTCCTGCTCCCTTGAGCATCCTCCACCTCCCCCACACCTCAATTTTTCAGACCGTGGAATGGAAAAGAAAACACCAAGGTTGTGTCCTGGGCCTGGGAAACAAGGTGCCTTTGCTCACATGGTGCTTCCAGATACCCCAGTGCTCCCGGCCCCTGGGCCCTAGCCTCAGCTCAGCCTGAGACCTGAGCCCAGGGAGCAGACAGCCCGACTTCCGGTCACAGCCCACAGCCGTCACCTTCTCTCCTCTGGCCCCAGTTGTAGTTCCCAGCCCTGCCCTACCCGGCAGTCTCTACCTCATTCCTAGGACCCGGGAGAGCTGCGTTGTCCCAGACGGCAGGCACTAGGCACACGCATGCAGCTATTTGAATTAAAAATTCATTTTCTCTGTCGCGCTAATCACATTTCAAGCGCTCAATAGCCACACGTGGCCAGTGACCACCGTGGTGGACAGCACAGGCACAAAATGTTCTTGGCTAGCACTGACGCGCGGGTGCAGGCCTGCACGTGTGCACGTGCATTTAGATGGATGGGGATGCTGACACGGGGTAGAGAAGGGGGTAGGCCTGAGGGTCAGCGAGGGTGGAGGAGATGGTTAGACGATGCGATGCACAGGTCGAAGACCAGTAGTGGTATTGGGCACTGTCAGGTTGAAGAAAGCCAGGAGCTGGGGTAGTGACACGGGTTAACAGGTGACACTCACCGTGCCGCACATACTGCGCACCTGCCAGCTCTTTACAAGCATCTTTCTAATCCTCACAGCAACCCCCAACTTATATCATATGTAATAAAGCCAGAAACAGGCCGGCAGGTGGCATGGTGATTAAGGGTGCTGGACTCCAACATGGCTGACCATGGTTCAAGTCCCAGACCTGTCAGCTTGCTTTCTCACTTTCTCTCTCTCTCTCTCTCTCTCTCTCT
>NW_006205765.1:973025-978822 GCF_000334495.1 Tupaia belangeri chinensis
TTGCTTTCTCTCTCTCTCTCTCGCCCTCTCTCTCTCTCCCTCTCTGTCCCTCTCTGGTCAAATAAATAAATAAAGTTGAATTAAAAAAAAAAAGCCAGAAACAGATGCCCACAGAGGCTCTTTGGCTTCCTCAAAGCTGCACACCTTACAGAGTAGAACTGTGGTTTGCATCCAGACAGCCTGGCCAGCCCAGAAGGCACACACCTGACCGAACCAGAGTACAGTTGTCGGCTAAGAGAAGAGGCCAAATTTTAGAGCCACCTTTGCATTTTACAGCTAAAGACATGGAGCCTGGGGAGAAAGAGTGATTTCTGCCTTCTAGAAAGTGAGCAGGCTGAGAGCAAGCCGCAGTGGGGAAAGTAGAGCTGGGCTTGGAGCACAGGGGTGGGGGAGGGCAGAGGCTGCAAGAATCAGGGAGGGAGGGAGAGCATCTGGGGGGGTGGGTACGGGGCTTAGAGGTGTTGGTGGATGTAGGAGGTAGTGGGAATGGGTTGGTAGGAGACTGAGCGAGGAGGGGAAAGCAAAAGAGGAGAACTGGGGTGAGCCAGCTGGAGCAGAATAGCGGGGAGAGGGAGAGAGCACCCTACCACCCAGGGCTCCCTCCTTTCTCTCCCCCATCCTCCCCACCTCTCCAAACTACACTCAGCCAGCCTCATTCCTCAAGCCTTCCCAGTCCTCTTCAGCCCAGAGTTGCCTCTCCCTCTGAACTCAGGCTCTCACTATCCATGCGCCTCCTCTGGCAATTAATCCTGGCACCTATGACATCGTTTGCATGGCTGATTAACTCTTGCATGGTTGCTTAAGCTTTTGAGTGCCCTGTCCCTGTTCGAGACTGTAGGCTGCTTGAGGACAGGGACTGGGGACTCAGGCTTCTCTTCTAGGCTATCTACCTTAGCTCCCAGCAGGGAGCCTGCCACACAGTAGGCACGCAGGACTTCGTGTTGGTTGGTTGACTGACTGACTGGCAGTAAATGAAGGGATATTAAGGAGCGTGGGGGTGAGAGCGACTGCGGTGGTAACCCAGCAAGAGCAGCAGCATGGGGACTGGGGGAGGGCACATTACCCGGAGTAAAAATAGGCTGGAAAATGTGACATTTATTAACTCGGATTCCGGAGGAAAGGTCACAGCAGAGTGGGGAGTGGGAAGGAGGAAACGGGGAAGGCAACAGAAAACACACAACAGCCCCCACCAAAGCCTGTCGCTGTCTCTGACCCTCTCACTGCCTGCGCCCTGGCAGGCTCCCACTAAACGGCTCACCTACCCAAACGCCTCCAAATCCACATCGGGATCTCCGTGTCCTCGCCACACAGCCAATCATGGGCTTTGTGTCCTCATCAGAGACCCCAGCCTTCATCTCTGGTCTTGGCCCTCTGACATCCCCCATCGTCCCCACCATCGTGGTCATGGGCCCCTCTAACCCACAATCTCAGGCTCTGGTGAGTCTGCAGCAGATTCAGCCCCAGAATGCCAGGTCTCAGGGAGAGTCCAGCAGATGGGGGACCGAGTGTGAGCAGAAAGGTACCAACCTAGGCCGGATTGGGGACAGGGCAAGCAGGAAGCCTGAAGGGGAATTCCTGTCCCCCCAGGGCTTGCTTGCCCCCTCCTGTCACTGTCCTGCTGCAGCCCAGTGGCTAAGACCCACCAGCTTCTGCCATTCTCCTCTCGCAAGCCCCACAGTACCAAAGGGCCTACGGGAAACCTCCCCTCACTCCTCCAGTCAGACCCTAGGTTCTGGGGACTCACCAGCCTTGATCAGGGGACTCCAAGCACCTCCTGCTCTCCTGGAAGCCAGGCAGGACTCCTCTGCCTCTGCTCTTCCTTCCTCTCCCCCTCCATCTTTTCCTCCCCTTCCCTCTCACTGAGGTCTCATCACCCTTCCCCTTTTCCTCTCCACCCCCAGCCAGGGCCTGAGACACAAACTCCGCTCAGGGACACAAAGACCCCATTGATTTCTGTCCCAACAGCACCTGCTGAGACAGGGCGCTCTGTCCCTCCACCCCCAACACAGAGGGGTGAAGATGCAGGACAGAGGTGCCCCATGGATCCCAGAGGCCACACTCACACTCCACACCCCACCCCCTTCTTGGGGACTCTCCCAGCCCTGACTTCGGAGAGCAGTCATTTTTCCTACAAGAGCAGTTGTACAACCGGACAGTACGCCAGCGCCCCCGACCCTTCTCCCAGCACCATCCTGTCCCTCCATCTCTACCTAACCCCACCCTCCCTAAGGTAGGAGGCCCCAGACACTGCAGGGATGGCAGGGCCTGGAGCCGGCAGGAACACGTTTCCTGGTGAGACTGAGGCAGCGGGTGAGAGAGAACCCGGGGCGGTGTGGGGAGTCCCCATCTCCAGGGCTGGCTGCTGGAGGCTGAGCCGGGCTGGGTACCATGTTGACGCTGCCACGTATCTGCACACGCACCGGGCGGTGGTAACAAAGACGAAAACACAGCCGCACACACACAGGCTGGGAGTAAGCCGTGGACCGGGGACAGGCGCTGAAGCACCATGAATACTAGATCCCCTTGACTGTGGTTGAATGGAGCACTGACTGACAGACAGCGTACAAGACAGGTCCCCCACTCTCACACACCTGACTGTGGGAGGTGAGCAAGGGAGAGCAGCCCAAGCCCACATCCACTCCCGGGGAGAGTGCGTGTGTTTGTGCTCACGCAGATGTGAGCGATGGCACCAGCCGTCCCCGAATGGGTTGGGGTAGCTGGGGGGAGGCTGTCACGAGAGGGCCTGGCATCCACAGTGTGACCTGTGAGAGCTGGGGTACGGGCACCGAGATGAGGAGCGCTCCGGTGTGTGGGTACGGGGTGGGCAGGTGTGCACGTGAGTAGTGGCAGGGACACTGTGTGTGTGAGAGGGAGTGTGCGGGAACTGTACAGTGTGCGTGTGCAGTTGTGTGCACGCGTGCCGGCAGCACTGAGGGCGAGGTAGCACATTAGAGTGCCTGAGCGAGTCCCAGTGTAAGAGCCAGGACTGGGCAAAGGAGCCGCCGGAACAGGAGCCGGAGGGGGCCTCTGGCACGCCGGGGAAGCTGGAGGGCAGCATGAAAGAGGGATGTGTGAGGGCGGCTGTGAAGGGGTGTGTGGGAGAGACGCACACAGACAGAGAAGAGACACTGGCACCCAGTGTGCACGAAGACCGTCTCTCTCCAGCCCGCCGGCCGGGCCAGCTCCCCAGCACACAGCCCTGAGTCCTTCTGTAGCTGGAGCCCCCCCAAGTTCCCCCTTGCCATCACCTGCATTTGATGGGGAGAACCCAGTAGGCACAGAAGGAAAAGGGATCCAGAGAAAAGTGGGGTTCAGTCGGCCCAGCCTTGGGATGGCACGCCCCTTCCCTGCAGGCTAACCAGCTCCAGGACCCCCAGGCCCACGTGCAGGGCAGCCTGCCACAGCCCCTGACCCCGGACACTGCAGCAGCAGCAAGACCAGGAGGAGGAACCACAGAGGCACCCGGGTAAGCCCCAATGAGGGTCCGCCGCTTCATGGCCAGGAAGCCAGAGGGAAACCCCAGGCTTGGGGGAGAGCCTCTGGTGGCGGAAGGAAGGGAAGCCCTGTAGAGGATACCCCTGCGCGCTACCCGCCCCCACCCCCGCCAGCCTTGGCCACCCCGGGCCAGGCGGCCCAGCTGGCAGAACTCACCACGGAGAAGTTGCTGGCAGAACAGTGATGCCCACTGAAGTTGCAGCTCTTGAGCATGTCGGCAAGCTGGTGGCCAGTGCGGTTGAGGATGTCTACCATGTCTGGCTCCGGGTAGCGCAGGCCAGCGGCACGGTGCCCATCCCGGTCTTTGGGGGGCAGCCCTGTCAGATTGGCCAGGTGGAAGATGTCGGCATCGCTGAGTGCCGAATGCCGGAAGCGGTTGATGTTGCAGAGGGAGACAGCAGGAAAGCCCGCCACTGGGGCTGGGGCAGCAGGGTCCATTGCAACCAGGTGAGGCCGGGTCAAGTAGCCCCGGGCCAGGCCGGCTGCCTGGTACAGGAAGGCAGCCAGCGAGGTGAGTAAGGCCAGTGCCCACAGGGTTCTGCGCAGTCCATGGGGGCCTGGGCCACAGGCCCGACCCAACCCGTGCAGCGTGCTGGTGCTGGCAAAGGTAGCCAGGTCCCGGGGGGCTGCTGCCCCCTGAGCGGCCCCCAGGAGGCTTTGCTCATCCCCTGCCTCCTTCTCCTTGGGTTTCGCATCCTCCTCAGCAAATTTGATTTTGCACACAATCTCGATCGGCATCTGTCCCCGCCTGCTGGGACTGGCCAGAGCCTCCCTGCCCCTGTCCCTCCCTGGCCAGCAACCCGGGTGCCCTCCGAGTGGCGGTGGTGGCAGCGGCTGCTCTTCTAAACTCAGGGCAAGCGGGAGGAGGACAGGGACAGGGTGGGGGCCCGAGGTGGGGGAGTCACTCCCACTCCCAGCAGCTCCGCAGCCCTGGTGCTGCCTCTGCCGCTGCTGCCTCTGCTGCCGCTTGTCTCTCTCCTCGATCGTCTCCTTGTGGCTTCCCTTATCAGCACCAGCACAGCTGTCAGCCCCTGCGTGTGTCCCTGCGAGCGAGCGAGTGAGCGAGGGAGCGAGTGCTGCTCCGCCACACCGCGCAGCCCCAGCCGCTCCGCTCAGCATGTGCTCCGGAGCCCACCCCGTGCTTAATAATTCAGGACATGTCAACAGCGTTTCACCGGCGGCACGGGCGGCAGGAGCCAGGCCAGGGGAGGGGGGCAGCCCCCAGCCCAGGACAGGAATCCTGGCATTGGGCTGCTCCCCAAACTCTTGCTCCACCCTCACCACTCGTGGGGTCCCCAGATGTCTCCACTACCAGGCCACCTAGGGAAGAGCTCTGTGCCCAGAGCCCTCAGCCCACTCTGCCACTTTTTGGGACCACGCCCCATGAAGGGTCTGCCAACTCTGTCTCCCATCTCCTGGCCTCCCTGACTCCCGATTCTCATACCCAGCCACCACCTGATCCCAATACCCCACTCTTAGCAGCTTCCAGAAACTCCTTCAGAGAGCCACTTGTTTGAATGAGGGAGGGAGAAAGGGGGAGAGGAGGGCTGGCAGGACAGACTAGGGACAAGTGAGGACTCCACCAAGATTCTCGGCCCTCCTAGTGCCTCGCTCCCGACTTCGACACCCACCACAGCCTGCCCGCTCTGCTCCGGGAGGCCGGCTGCTCTCCCTCGCTGTGCCCCAGCCCTAGCTCTGAGGCGCACGTCTGGGACGGAGGGCACGCGGGCCGCCTTGCACACGTGCAGCTACTTTGCTTTCCCAGATCCCTTGCCACAACCAGGCTGGGTTCAGGGGGAGGTTCTGGGTGAACAGGCCAGGGAGAAAAGAGGAGGTAGGAGGTAGAGGAGCTTCAGAGTCAGGGCAGAGCATGTGGAACGGAGGGTTCAAAGTGAGCACTGGACAGAACGGGAAGATGTGCTGAGCTTCGATGGCAGGAAACGCTCTCCCAAGGCAACAGGATGCAAGGGTCTCCAGCCGCCCGCAGAGCAGACCAGGGGAACCCTAGAGGGCTGCTGTCTTCTCCTGGGGGCAGTGGCGGGGGAGGCATGTGGGCTGTCCTCACAGGCAGGGGCGGGGAGCCTCTGTTGGCCGGCCGGGAAGGTATGCCTCGCTGCCCCCAGGGTTGGGGGGTGGCAGCAATAAGCCACTTGTGTTCTGGGGGGGGTCATGTGAGAGCATGAGCTCTCACAGGGGAGGAAGCACTTGTCCCTTGAGGAAAGGGGGGGCTGATTAATCGGGGCACTAATGAGCAGCAGGGAGAGGAAGCTCGGAGGGGCGGGGGAGGCGGGGCCACCGAGCC
>NW_006205765.1:979803-981823 GCF_000334495.1 Tupaia belangeri chinensis
AGAGCCCTCTGATGGCTCCCTCGGGGGGTGGGAGTCACTCCGCCCACTCTGACAGTGATGCCTGGTCAAGACTCCACAGGGTCATCCCAGCATGGAGCCTGCACACACACCCAGCTCCGACCATGTGTGGCACCCTGCCTAGATCATCCCCAACCTTTTGGCAAAGTAGCTCCCCAGAGACCCCACAGCTGGGCTTTCCCATGAGCCTTCGATGAGCCTGATTCAGCCAGCCACCCAGACTGGGGAGATAAGACCCCTCGAGTCTGCATCTGGCCGGGACACAGTGTCCCCAGGGTTAAGTGGGGCTGGCACTAGAGGCAGCGGTGGAGTTAGCACTCAGAGTGTCCACATGACCACAACAACCTCCCTCTCTGCCCCAGGCCCAGGCTGCCCCTCCCATGCTCTCTCCCTGATAGACTTCCAGACCTTTCCAAAGCTCTCCCCCCACCATTCTTCCCCACCCTCTCTCTCTTCCCCTTTCTCCCAATATTGATTTTTCTTTACTGTTTTTTTTTTCTAGGTGATTTAATTGCTTTTTTAAGGTTACTTTGGTCTTGGGCTCAGCCAAGAAAATGGGGAGCTGTCCCCCAAGCTCTCCCCAGCACTTATTTCTGTCCATACATGTCCCTGAGCCCTCCTGCCATCCCCTGAGATCTTGGGGTCACACTTGGCTTCCGCTCCCATCAGGAGCCAGATCACACCCTCTCCTCCGGAGGGATGGCAGGGAACCTTCAACCTCTGTAAGGAATAAAGTTGGACAGTCACCAGTATGGGGAAGCAGGGGTGGGAGGTGCGCTAGGCTGCTGGGCAGTGGAGCAGCAGTTAGCTGCACACCCCACACTCCGCCCCACAGCCAGCTGTCTCCAATGGTCCCCCAGTCTCCATCTAGTCCCCAGATGTCCAGGAATGTGGCTACACTTAGTGGGAGCTCACCACCCCCATCTTCCCAGTCCATCTCTTCGCCTTTCCCCCCCCCTCCTCTCCAATCTCTTCTGTCCCCCTCCCTGCCCCTCCACACCCCTGTCCCCTCTGGCCCTTGTCCCCACTCCCCTCCCTCTTCCCGCTTCCCTGCCTGCCTCCCTCTCTGCCCGGCTGCAGTTGGGTGATAATCTCCCTCATTTAGCCTCCCGGCTGCTTCCCCGGCTCATTGCCCAGCTGGTCCCTGGGGCCCGGCCCAGCTTCTTCCCCACCCCCAGCCCTGCGCCCAAGCTCCCCCATCCCTTTCTGCTTCTCCCACCCACTCCCAGGGGACCAGCTGCCCCTTGCAGTGAAGCGTCACCCCCGGCATGGCCAGCCAGGAATTGAGCTGGGTGTGAGCAAATGGGGAGGGGCTGGGAAGGGCAGGGGTGGGGGTGGGGGACCAGGTGGGGGCTCTTGCAGGCTCAGGATGAGAAGCCTCAGCCCTCCAGTTGTCCCCATTCTCCAGATTTGTTCCTGGTCCAATTCTCCACCCACTCGCACCCCTCAGGCTTGATCTAGACTTTGCAGATGGACGAGAGGCAGAGATGGCAGGGGCATCTGCACCATTCGACAATGCGGGTCTTGGGAATGAGGGCACAAAATTGGTGCAGGGAAGAAGCCAGGGTGGTTCTGGCTCAGGGCACCTAGGGGGAAGCATGGAGGTTTTATTTGGACAAAATGCCCCAAAGAGAGACACGGATACCTCCAGCATCCTGCTTGGAGGGTTTCCCAGGAAGCCCTTTCTCCTAGCATGAGGACCCCCAAGCTGAGCCGAATCTGTCCTTCCTGCCATTTGTAGACCTCAAGTCCCTGCCTGGCCAGCTCCACTCATAAACTCATGGAGAGAATCCCCAGCCTTCCCTTGTTCCTGTGGGCACCCCCTTGCCACCATCTCTATCCTGACACCTGGCCCTGGTGTGGACCAGGGGATGAGCCAGTGCGGGACATTCATGGGCGGGAAGGGACAAGGATGGGGGGGGGCTGGGGCCGGGCCAGCCTGGCTGGTGAGCGAGCAGCGGTGACAAACGGGCTGTGCGGGGGCCGAGGGGCGGGGGGGGGG
>NW_006205765.1:983082-996553 GCF_000334495.1 Tupaia belangeri chinensis
GGTGCGGTGGGGGGCTGATTTATCTGGGTTATTTAGGCCGCGGACGAGGCAGGAGAAGCGGTTAATGAGAGTCCCAGCGAAGGGGGGTGGGGAGGCCGGACGTGATCGGAGGAGACTGAAGAGGGTTAGTGTCCCACCACCAGGCCCTGCCCCCACTGTCCACCGTGCTCGTCTCACCCCCACCCCTTGTTCCCAGGGCAAGCCTGCCCAGCACCCTCGTCCCCTTTTGGGTACTCCCAAGCTGAGGCAATGGGTGACCAGGACAGAATGGGGGGGACCAAGTCTAAGACAGGAAAGGATTTGGAAACCCCAGGGAGGGGACCAAGAAAGAGAGGGTGGGAAGAAGAAAGATGGCAAGTCCTGTTGGCCAGAAACTGACCAAGTCTATGGGGCCTGGGGGAGGCTGGGATGGAACAGGCCAGCGTGGGAGTGGCGGGCAGCGCCTGACCCGGGAGCTGAGGCTGGAGAGAGGGCAAAGGGCATGGGGTGTAGCACCAGCGTCAGCCAGGAGGGGACCTGAGCAGCAGAGAGAGGCTGGATGGGGAAGGGGGCCTGGTCAGAGAGCAGAGACAGCCTGGAAAGGAGGGGGAGAAGATCCAGAGAAGGGGAGGAGAGGGCTTTGCAGCAGCGAAAGCTGCTGGGAGCAGATAAGGCAGCACAGCAGCAGGAGGGATTAAAGCTCTGAGGGGCAAGCAGGGTGCGGCGTGGGATGGGCTGGGGGGGCTCAGGGAGGAGAGGGTTGAGGGCAAGACACCGGGGCCAAGGCGATGAATGGGAAAAACGAGGGCGGCAAAGGGAGCAGGATTTAACCAAGAGCCAAGAGGTAGTCAACTGGGACAGCAGGGCTGGAGGAACTCCTGTCATCTGCCCCGCCTCTGCCGGCCCGTGCGCCTGCTGCATGCCAGGGGTGGCAGGACTCAGCGAAGCTGCCCCGCTGGGGGTAGGGCGCTGGCGGATTACTGGTGAGGGGAAGTGGGCTGGCCCAGGCAGCGCAGAGCTGATGGTTGTGGAGACTGAAGGTACACAGCGCCTCCTTGAGGAACGCAGGAGTGCCACAGGGACCCAGTAAGGGTGCCCAGGCTGTGGTGCAGACCAGTCGCAGGGGGAGGATTCTCTGTGGGGAGGTGCATGGGCTTGGAAGGAGGGCAGGTGGCTTCTCAGGGCTGGATCTGGCCGCCCCTTCCCAGCCCCTGCCCTTCTGCTCTCTGGCCCTCCCAGAAGGGTGTGCTTGGGGTGATGAGGTCCCCGCTCCATCAGGGCAGAGCCTAGGGCAGTTCAGAGGTGGCCTGGTGGCGGAGGGGAGCCTGGCAGGGAAGGAAGGGGAGGCGGAGGGGAGCGGGGGCGGCAGGCGGGGCTGGGTAATTGCCTGTTTGCCAGTTCTCCCGTCTCTGCGCTCCAGGGAGCGTGTGTCGGTGGGTGTAGCTTCACCCGAGGAGTGTATGTCTGCTGGCAGAGGTGTCAGTGTGTCTGTCTCAGGGGTCTGGGCTCTCCTTGGCCCTCGCCCCCCTTTGAGTTTTGGGGAGCGCAGCTCTGGGCACACCCAGCTGTGCTCCGTGCTGATGCGGCAGATGTGGCGGGGCCCCAGCTGTGCTTGCTTCCCGGAGAGGGGGAGGGGGCTGCAATCTGCTCCCCCGATAATGGCTGCTAAGTGCCAGGGGGAGGGGATGGAGATGGAGGTAGCACTGGGGTTCCAGTGCCCCGCCAAAGGGACAGGAGGGAGACCTGCTCCCACCCCACTTCATCCTGGGTAGCCAACCCCCAATCTGTGTTCTTGGCTGGGCCTCTCCCCCATCCCCCACGGCTGGTTCCTGAAGCCCATCCAAATTTCTCTCCACACTTGGTCCCTGTCCCCAGCTCTCCTCCCCTATCGCCCCATCCAGCTTGTGCCAGGGACCCACCTCCTCCCCGGCCCCCAGCTTGCTCCCCCTCGCTGATTTTACAGATATTAGACTAGCTTCCTGCCAGCCTTCCCACCCCAGTTCCCTCTAGTTTCTCCCTTCTCAACCTCTCCCTGGGGCCACACCCTCCTACCCCTGCAGGGCCACTGAAGGTTGGGTGCAGGGTCCCAGAGTGGGTGGACAAGGGGCTCCCTGCTCCCTCTCCAGAGGAAGGGTGCCCCACATATTGGGCAGAGCTGCCCCACAGAGCTAAATGGGGCTTTAGATTCTCCTAACCTGGAAAGGCCTAGAGAGGAATGGGGGGTATTATAATGTCTCCTTACACACCCCCACCACACACACAAAACTGACTCCCCCAAGTGAGGGGGCGTGTACAGACCAGTTTTACTCTCTGCCCCCCTCCCACTTTAAACACTGACCCTTCCCCTCCCAGTGCCTCTCTCTGCTGTGTCCCCACCCCCACTGGGTCTAGGAGGGGGGTCCCGGGGGCCAGGGCCTGACACAGACTTATTGGATTTCACGGTGTTTTGCTGAGAAAATAATTAAATTATCATATTTATGATGGAGCTGCCATGGCCTCTGCCAACCACTTGGAACAGAAGGGTCAGGACAGGGGGGAGGTAACGGAGAAACCCGGACCCTGGCTCTCTGGCCCACCCCTTTCCCAGGCCCTTCCTGGAGAGATGACCCCAGGCACAGAGTGGGCATCCGTGGTCCCCTTCCAGCCACCTGCAGACACTGACAGCAGGTCTAGGCTGGAGGCAGGGTCTGGAGGAGGCTGAGTAGAGGCAGGTGACAGGCCAGGACTGCTATGACCCAGGGTCATCCCCCACAGGCTCTCGCAGAGCCTGAGGGCACCGGGAGGCCACCTCTGGCCCAAGTCCCATGTCACCTGCCCAGCTCCTGGGAAGGCACATATTCCTTACTGCCTGGCTATGAAATCCTGGGCTCTGTCCCAGACCCTGGTGCTGGTAACAAGGACCCGGCACCCTGCTGCCTGCCCCCCCTGCCTGCTGCCAGTCCCCCCCCCCCCCCCCCCCCCCCCTGCCCCCCCCCCCATTCTCTTCGGGTAATTAGATTCCTCTCAATTAGCAGATTACGATCATTACCAGCTCATCTGGCAACTCAGCTCCGCACCCACAGCTGGGGAAGAGGGGGGCAGCAAGAGGGGCACGCGGGGGTCGTGGGCAAACATGAGAGATGGCTGGCAAAGATGGGCTGAGCCTCCCAAAGGGCAGAGCCCGGTGAGGGGAGGTGGCCAGGGCCCTTCCCAGAAGAGCACCTCCCGCGGAGCTTCTGGTGAGAACAGCACCAGCTCAGGCCTGCCGCCTGCCAGGGAGCAGGAGACAGTGACATGAGGCCTCAGGCGGGGGCGAAACCCCCACCCCGCTAAAAGGCAGGCTGGAAGCAGATGGAGCTGGCAAAGCGGAAAACAGGCCAGGGCTAGGGCCCGGCAGGAACCAAGGAGAGCGGGCTGCTGGGCGAGCAGCTTCAGGGCCTGGGGCTTCCAGTTCCTGCACTGCTGCCCCACCGAAATCTTTCCCCTTCCCTTCCAAATCCTTCCACTCGGGAGCCTGAGCTAGGCCCAGTGAGCAGGAACATGGAGGAGGGCAAGTAGGGTGAAGGCGGGGGCCAGGCAGGCTGGGGAGCCTGGGGGCCTTCCTCTGGAGCAGGGCGAGAGGCTGAGGCAGTGGGAGGGGGAGATTTACCAGGGCTCCAGATTCATTATTCATGAGCCTGCAGCTACGACTCCAATTTAAATGCTAATGTGGGGGGGCCTGACTCAGCTGCCCCCCTCCTGCCCCCACCTCCAGCCCAGGCACACGCGGAGTCCGTGCTGGCTCCAAGGTTCACTGGGGTTTATTAGGAGAGGGGAGGGAGGCCAGGAGTCCTGGCCAGGCCACCCACATGGCTCTGTATGTGTGAAGACCCTGCCTGGCTTCCTCTGGTCCTTTCTGGACAGAGGCTGGCCGAGCAGGCAGCAGCCTCATGGGGTGCGGGCAGGGGTTGGGGGCCTCCTGGCAGCCCCTCAGAGGATGATCTGGTTGGTGAAGCTGCGGCTCAGCTCCTTGTGTGGCAGAACAATCGAGTTCAGGATGAGCACCTCGGCAGGGATCCGGACGCGGCAGCCTGCAGCGTGGGTGGACGAGGGGCCAGGAGGAGGTCAAAGGAGGGGGGCAACCACAGGGAACTGGGGGGGGCCTGCCATCCAGAGGGACCCCTCCCTGCCCATCTGTGCCCCTGGCTTCCTGCCCCCAGTGACTCACATGGGGCCTGGCACACAGCAGGCACTTGGTAAATGTTTGCTAAACGAACACACACACACACACACACACACACACACACACGCACACTCACACACTCCCCACGACTCCCAGCCAGCACCTGTGGCAGCTTCTCATGGCCCCAGGTCCCCAGGCTCCCTACCCAGGATGGTGATAGCAGGAAGCAGCTTCCCGTCCTTGAAGAGGCTCTCGCTATCCATGCGGGCTCGGGGATCGTTGGGGTTGGGGTCATTGGGGGTGCCTTCCACGCGGGCCCAGCGCCCCACGGTGCTCCCCCAGCCCACAATGCTGTGCAGGACACACGTGTGCTCCTGCCAAATGGGACAGTGCCAGGTGAGTGGGGTGACAGGGAATGGAAGGGTATGAACCGGGGCAGACGCAGGGCCCCATGGGGTTTACCCTTCTTCTCTCTGGGGAGATACTCAAGTCCTCCCCTTTGCCTCTTGGGGTACCATATGTGTGTGTCCTGGTGCCTACCTGCAGCGTGGCTCCGTGGAGGACAATGCTTTCTCGGAGCCGCACACCCTCGCCCACGGTCACGCCCTTGCCGATGGAGACATTGGGACCCAGCTGTGGAGAGGGGCACCTGCTAGCCCTGCTAGCCCTAGGTCCAAGCCCCTCCTAAAACGGGGAAGGAACTGAAGGCCACCCAACAGGTTGTGGCAAAGTGGAGAGACCAGCCCCCACAGCCCCCAGCTCAGGTACTCTGGGTATCTCCCACACACCCGGATAGCCTCCCACCCCCTGCCTAGGGTCAGGCCCACCGCTTACCACAGCCGACGGGGCCACCTTAGCCGTCGGATGGATATAAACATTTCCTAGAAGCAGAAGAAAGGACCTGGGGGCAAATACCCCAAACCATATCTGGATCAGGGAGGGGAAGGGGTTGAGAATTTTAACTCTGGACAGAACAAGAGCTCTTGCTCAGAAGGCAGAGGGGACTGCGCTGGGGGCAAAGAATGAGGGCAGGGCGAGTACCTCGGATTCGTGGGCCCCCTGGGGTGTGCTTGGCCAGTCGTTCTGGGTGAGTGAGCTGGTATCGGCTCAGATAGAGGCGAGAGGCGTAGAGAGCGGAGCTGGGGTCCATAGGAAGGGAGAGGCTGAGGAGCCAGCAGGCCTGTACCCACCAGCCCATAGTCTCAACCCCTAAGTGACTCAGGCTCTCCATCAGAGCCACAGAGGCTCCCACCCCACATACCCTGCAGACTTGATCTGGCTCCAGATACCATCGGTGAGGTGCACATAGATCTGGCCCTGCCCTGCCAGGGCCGAGAACACATCTTGCTCCAGGCGGATGGTTCCTGCCCCTGGCCACGAGCCTGGAGAGTCCTCCCTGGTGGAGAGAACGGATGCTGCCACCAGCTCCCCAGCTGAGCCCACCCGTGGGGCCAGCGGAGACTCAGGGACAGGAGGCAGAGGGATTCCCACCACCTCTCCAGAGAGCTGCTCAAAGCCCAAGAGCCTCTCCCACCCAGGCCAGGCTTAAGCGCTATCCCGGGGAGCCCCAGGCATAGACACGCTTCCCATCCCTGCCCACATCCTGAAGGAGTGCCCCCGGTTTTACATTCTCCTCCCCACTCACCCCTGTAGCCCGCCCCCCACCACTGGATGGAATGAAACACAAACTCACCCCAGAGCAAGGCAGCTGGTGAGGGCAGAGACAGTCACAGAAAGGGAGAGAGAGAGGGAGATGGAAGAGATGCCAGTTCAGCAGAAACAGAGACAGAGAAGCCAGGAGAGATGGAAAGAAAAGCAGAGACACCAGTGGGAGTGAGAAATGATGATAAGCATGGAGGAGGAGCTGGGGAGGTGGGCCGGGGAGCAGGGAGGAGAGGCAGAGGATCCATGGGAAGGAACGGCTTTCCAGTCTAGCAGCGCCAAGCCTGGGGTCTCAGGAGAAGGGCTCGGGGGCGCCACACTGCAAGGGAGCCTCTGCCCGAGAGTCATGTGTGTGTGGCCATGTATGTGCGTGTGTCTGCACCAGAGCGTGTGTGCGCTCAAGTGTGCATTGCCGTCTGTTCTGAAAGACGTCTCTGGGACACTCAGGGCTTGAGAGAAATGGACCAGAAGGGGAGTGGGCAGGCAGTGACAGAGGAGGAACTGGGATGGATAAGGAAGAGGGACAGAATGAGGTTAGAAGGGGAGGGACTCAGGAGGTTTGGCTAGAGATGACAAGTGTGAAAAGGAGAAGGGAGGACGAAGGTGAGCAGGTGGAGACGGAGTCTGCAGAGACTATGGTGGGGCAGGGGTCTGCAACTTGGGTACTTGGGATTATGGGGTCATGGGGCCTGCCTCACAGTTGCCCATCCTCCTGGTTACGCTGGAAGACATCCCGAAGAGGCTTCAGGGCTTCTGGGGAAAAGAGATAGATGCCGCAGTTGATGATGTCACTGATAAAGGTGCTGGGTTTCTCCACATAGTGCAGGACCTGCGGACAGAGGAGGCTGGGTTCAGTATGGGAGGGGTCTGCCCTAGAATTCTGAAGACTCTCTGACCTCCAGTTCTTCCCTGCCCCTACTCCCCACTGCCTAGGTGGTGCACTGCCCTCTGTTCTGAAAGACGTCTGTCCTAAAAGGCAGCATGTCCTGCCACTGCCTGGCTTTAAATCCTGAGATGACTGCCTGCCATCTTTCCCCTTCAAGATAAGCCCTTCCCTATCCCATCCTCCCGACCTCCTCCCAGCTTCCTGGCTCCTCCCCACATCCTGACTCCTTCCCGCCCCTGGCCCCTCCCCATGTCATAGCCCCTCCTACCCTCTGGGTCCACCCAGCTTCCTGGCTCCGCCCCACATCCTGACTCCTCCCCACCTTCTGGCTCCTCCCAACTCCCTGGCTCCTTCCCACCTCCTGGCTCCTCCCCACCTCCCAGAACACACTCCATGCAAGCACACCTGCACCTGGAATGCGCTTTCCTCTCTAATCATCTGGAAAACCCACCTTTCAAAACCCAGTTTACACTGTCCCTTCCTCTGGGTCCTCTCTGGCTGGCCCAAGTCAATTATTAAGGCCTGGAGGCCCTGGTCTCTGGACAGACCTTACCCATGGCACTGTCATTTGCATAGGCTTTTGATTCTGTCCCCCACTAGACTGAGGGTTCTTGAGAGACAGGGTTTGTACCTTTTGGGTGATTTTCTCTCACACCTAGCTGGTGCCTGGCCCAAAACTGTATGTCTGTGTGTGCTTATATGTATATTATATGTTAAAGCACAAACACAGAGCTGGGGTGTATGAAAGTCAGGCTCAAGGGCAGGGAGTTTCACCAACAGGAACAGAGCCCCTCTGCCTTGCCGGCCGTGCTCCCCGCCTCCGTAACTGTGGAGTATTATGGTACTTCCTGCCTCCACACCTTTGCACATGCTGTTCTCTCTGCTTGCAGTGCCTTGTCTCCTTCATCTAGAGAAATCTATCTCAGCTCAGACGCTGCTCTTCCAAGAAGCCCTCTGCACTCCCTCCCAGGCAAGGCGAGGTCAGGGTCCCCTCTGTGTGTTCCACAGCATCCCGGGCACACATTTATTAGAACATCACACCCATGGAAATTAACCGCTATCCCTCCCCCCAGCAATCTCTCTGAAAGGGATCTAATAATCAATCGGGGGTGTATCCCACCCGTTTGACAAGACTGAGACCCACCCCACAGCATCGTCCAGCATTCTCTACAAGTGGGGGTGGGGGGTGATGACACACCAAAGAGACAACCCCCACCCAGCCCTTCTCTGCGCTTTTACCTCATGCGTCTCTGGATTCTCAACGATGCAGCCGTAGTTGAGGGATTGTGTCCTGTTAGCCTGAAAGACAGACACCCTGAGACAGTGACCGCCAGCTCCAGGGCAGCCAGGTCTGTTGTCTCTGGCTGGCTTTCCCTCCCCTATAGCACCTGGCACGCAGCTCCACCACTGACAGGCCTTCACCACGGGCGAGAACTGACAGCTGCCCTCCCCCTCCCTGCTCTGAGCAGCCAAAGGCCTCGAGGTCTCCATAACACCTCCACAGAGCAGCATATCTCCCTCCCGACACCCAGTCTCACCCCACTCCCAGGGCTGCACCGCCTCAACACCCAGCTGCCAGGAACCCCTCTGGGTCAGCCCCTCAATATCCTCCAGCCCTCCTGGTCCCCTCACCGTGGTACCAAGGAGTAAAAAAGGATGACGCTGGCGACGGTGGGCATCCAACATAGCACCCAAGGGGAAGTCGGAGCAGACATCCGCGTTGAGCACAAAGAATGCCTCAGGGCTTCCGGCCAGGATCTGGTCCCGAAAATGGTAGAGACCACCCCCTGTGCCGAGGGGAGCAAATTCCTGCAGGTACCTGTCCCCAAGAACCCCAGAGCCAATTCAGTGAGACCCAAAGAGACAGATACCATGAGCCAGGACACCTGCTCCCCTCCCCCACCCCCAGAGGACTCCTGCCCAAGGCAGAGACACATCATCCGTTCAGGGATTCAGAGACGCCCCAGCAAGAACCCTATGTGAGGGTGGACTCTGGCAAATGCTGACCCAAGCTACTCCAGAGAACTCAGAGGCCTAGCCTCCACCCTGCCACACACATAAGTGTGCACAGGCACCTGATGGGAAGGTTGAACTCCTGCTGGGCAGCTTCTAGGAACTGGGTAAGGGCCTCATCAGGCTGGTAGAAGCCAATGAGCAGAACTTCCTGCATCCCAGGGACCTGAGACAGAAAGAGGTTGGGAGAAAAAACGGCAGCTAGGAGGGAACATTGGGAAAAGCCCTGGTCCCCACCCAGAGGTCCACAGCTCAGTGTCGTCTCAGCCATGGGGCCCTGGGGCACTGACTTCACCACTCTGGTTAGTTTTCTCCTCTGGACAATGAAGAAGTTAGAGTAAATCTTGACTCTTTTATTATTCCCCCTCAACCTCTCTGAACTGGAACGCTAGAAAGACTTTGCCTACTAAACTGCAGTAAAAAAAAGAAAAAAAAATCCATTCATTTCCCCCCATTTTTATTATCTGTCAGTTCAAGCTTAAGATCAGTATGAGGGGGCCAGCAAGTGGCATGGTGGTTAAGGGAGCTGGACTCCCCACATGGCCAACCATGGTTCGAGTCCCAGACCTGGCAGTTTGTTTACTCACTTTCTCTCTCTCTCACTCTGTCCCTTTCTGGTCAAATTAACATATATAAAGTTAAATAAAATAATCCTTTAAAAAAAAAAAGGTCGGTATGAGGTAAGGGTATCCTCTATCAAGGGCCTGCAATTTACAAACATCGTCTCTAAGCTTTACCCTCCCACAAAGGAGAGCTACGCAATCCCATTTCACAGCAAAGGAAACAGAGGCTCAGTGAGCGTGGGAATTTTGCTCCAGCTCTCACAGCAGAGAGACTGGATTTAATCCCAAAGTTTACCTGCCCTAATACCAAAAACAATAAATAAATGAACTCCATGGTGAGCAACAGTATGCGTTCTGTGCTTGGTTATCCTTACGGGCGCCCGTGCTATGGCTTTCGGCTTCTTCTAAGATCCCTGCCCACTCTCACATCCCACACTTTAGGAAGAAGCCAGCTGAGAGACTAGGTTAGAGGAAGACACCACGGGAGCTGCGCAGCACAGCTGGAGGGGACACCATTCACACTGTCTCTGCGATATTGGTCCCTGCCGTTATGCCTGATGGAAGGAGACCACGGTTGGGAAAGGGAACCATATGGCATGGAGGACATCAAGTGGAAGAGGGTAGCCCATGGGATTACCTGGGCACAGGCCTCAATATGGTGCTGGATCATAGGGACCCCGGCCACGGGAAACAGTGGTTTGGGAACCTCAAAAGACAAGGGCCTGAAGCGAGTCCCTGAAGAAGAGAGAGGAGAACATTTTGGCTTCCTGCCTCCCGCTATCCCAACCCCACCATCCATGCCAGCCCAGCCCTCTGGCCCCTTGCTCCAGTTCCTCACCCTTTTGAGGGCCTCCAATAAGGATCACAGCTTTGAGCATGATGGTGGCTGCTACCTACACTTTAATCCCAACAGAGAAGTCAGGATCAGATCCCACATCCTGAATAAACCCAAAGCCCCAGATAGCATCACCGAGCCCTCTTCTAAGATGTAAATCCGGCATTCACCACAGTCCCTCCCTGAATACACTTCACAAATCCTGTACGTCAAATCCCAACCCAGAATCACCAGCCTTCAAGCCTCCCAGGGACTCCTCTAAATCCTGAAATTCACCTGCCACCATTTGATCTCTAACAGACTTTCTACTGGCCATAAACCAATTGCTTGCAAATTTGGAAACTCAGCAGAGAACTTTTTTCCCTTCTTAGATCTCAAACCTCAAAAAACAGAAACCTCGGTGGCCTGTGGAAAGCGGTTAAGCCCTGTGCCTAGGGAGCAGGATCTCAGATGGTCCACTGAGGTTCAAATCCTGGGCTGGGTGGCTTGAGAAACATGCAGGGTGCATGTGTGTGCAGTGCCCCCAATCCTGAAAGAAAGAAAAAGGACAGGGGTGTGGGGGTTGACCACGCCCCTCTGGAAGAGTGCTTTCTCTGGTGAGCACGCAAGCCCTCTAGCAATAAAAAATAAATTGGAAAAAAAAAAGAACCTTAAATCCGCGGATGTTCACGCATTCTCATTGCAGATATTAAGCCCCGAGTCCCAACAGAGAACCCTCAGTATTGAATTGCAAACCCTGAGTAAGTCCCAGGTATCTCATTTCAATCCTAGGTGTAACGTTAAGGACTGAACTAATACTGATCTGCATATGAACCCCCAATGCTAGCAAAAACACTTAATACATGAAGACTAAAACTAATTTCTATATCCTGAACTCCGAAGACAACACGTTCCTTGGCATCCCAGGCACTGAACCTACCAACCGAGTCCTAATACAGACTGGGGTTGAACTCCTGGATTCGGAGAATTAGTTACTGAACCTCTGAACCCCACAACCGACTGTCCAATAAACCCTAGCCTCTTGTAGCCGGGCGCGGACGCGCGCACAGCCCACCCTCCACCTCGGGGTCGTCCCCTGGCCCCTAGCCCTTCGGCCACCCTCCAGCAGCTCCCTTTACCACTAGTTCCCTGTATGCCAGCTCTGCCGCCCGCTACTGCGGGCTCCTTCCGCGCACGTGTCTTCTCGCAACTCGCGAGAACTTTCTCAGGGACTGCCGGGAATTGTAGTTCTGAAGATACTTTTAACCCCTTTCTTACTCCGTGAGAGCTGGAAAGTGAAGGTGGAACATGGGGGCGTAGCCACAGGACCAGGGGCGGGCCTAAGTGAGCAGAAGGGTGGAGCCTGCGATGCAAGGGTTGGAACCTCCAACCGGGCCCAGAGCTGTTGGGGAATGGGCTCAGAAGTAGCAGGCAAAGTGCAGAAATAAGTCACAGAGGGAAGCCGGGCTGGAGGACACAGAGGGCGTGGCCATCACGGAGAGGGCGTGGCCAGAGCGCAGACAGCCACGGGAGGTGGGGCTTGAGGTGCAGAAGAAGGGAAGGCGGAGTCTTCGGGTCCACCCGGAAAAGGAGTGTCGGTTGATGAGAGAAAGCCGATCTCGTTTGCGGTCTATAAAATGACTGTGCACCCTCCAAACTTCTCTTGGACTACCATTCTTTGACCTTGGTGTGTGGGACTCCCACAATCTGTGAATATGTGTAGTTGTGGAGGAGTGGGGATGGCGACGCTTAGGAACAGAATGGACGCCGAGGGTCAGAGAAAGCCGCTTTATTAAGCGAGATGAAGGAGGGTTGTCGGTCCCACCCACCCGCGCGCTTAGAGCCAGGGTGAAAGGCCTGAGGGTCCCTCTCAGGCCACGTCCACGCGAGCGAAGCTCTGGTCTGTGCCCAGACTGTTCTCCACGTACACCTCGTACTTGCCACTGTCCGCGGGCGTGACCCGGCGAATGGTCAGCGTGGTGGTGGTACTGCCGATCTCGAAGAACAACCTGGGGAAGGGGCGGAGAGGGAGGGCGGAGTCGGGGTCAGTTTACGCGTGCACGGGCCCGGATAATTAATCAGCTCTGCTCTTCACCTCCCGGCACCCGTCCCTGTCCCACTGTCGCCGGGCTTCTGGACCCAGTCCCACGCAGGCTCCGGCCCTAGGCCCTGCCCTAGTTGCAAGTCTTGGCCCTCACCTGTCGTCCTCCTCGATGTCCTCCCCGTCCTTAGTCCAGCCCACGTCGGGCGGAGGTTCACCCATGATCTCCGCAGTCAGTGTCACCGTGGCGCCTTTGCGCGCCTTAGTGTTGTCGGGTCCCTTTTGAATTTTCGCGGGCACTAGTGGAAGGAAGGAAAGGGGAATGCCACCAAATGAGGGACCTGGAGATGAGGCGGGGCAGGGGCGTCACACCCCCAGCTCAATTTCGCCCTCCATACAGGTGCATTGAAACTGGCAGTGTGGCGTGAAGCAAATTACTAGCATTTCTGGGGTCATTTCCTTGGCTGTTAAACGGGACTTATCCCTGGCGGGCTCCTACTTCGCCGGATTGAATGGAGGATCAAGAGCGATACAGTAGGTGAACTCCCGAGATGGTTCACACATCTCGAGATGCCTCGGAGACAGCTCCATGTGCAGCTCTATCCTGATACTACCTCTGGCTCATAATATGACCTTGGGGTCGCGTGATCGAAGCTCCAGCCTGGTGGGGCTGGATTCCTAGGTAGGGAAGGATTACAGGGCTGGCTCTGCAAAGCGCCCCAGGCTGTGTCAGGGCTTGAATTCCCAGTCCCCTAATCCCCTGTACACTAGGCCGGGCGTAAACGCGCACGGCTGGATCTGGCTGCGGGCTCCAGTGGGGTGGTGCTGTTCTGCGCCCTGGCCCTGCGCCCAGGGTGCGCGTACCTTCCACGAGGATGCGCGCGGAGTCGGAGCACTGGCCGAAGGGGTTGGTGACGTTGATGCTGTACTGGCCTAGGTCCGCAAGCTCCCCGTCGCGCACCACCAGTGCCACCACGTCAGGGTCCTCGAAGACGTAGCGGTACTTGGGCCCGTCGCGCAGCTCCTTGCCGTCCTTGCTCCAGCGGATAAATGGGTCCGGGAAAGCCGAAATTCGGCATGTCAGCTTGGCCGCGCTGCCCTCGATCAGCACCACGTCTTTCAGCGGCTCCAGCACCCGCGGCGGCCCCTTCTCACGCAGCTCCTTCCGGGACCTACCCCAAGGCGGTGTCAGGGCCCAGCGCTCTGCAGCGCACGGTCTCCCGCCCAACCCCGTCGGCCCACCCGACTCCTAAATGTGGAAATGGGCAGGGAATGGGGCTACTCCTGAACTGTCACCCTTAGGAAATGACCCGCTCTTGCCGCCGCTCAGCAGCCGCGAGAATGGCTTTTTCCGCCCCCCCCCCCCCTCGCC
>NW_006205765.1:996882-1011149 GCF_000334495.1 Tupaia belangeri chinensis
CCGAGAATGGCTTCTGCAGCTCCCTCTCCCTCGCGAGGGTTCTAGGGCTCCGCTCACCTGTGGCCCCTGTAAGAGGCCTGGATGCGAATGGCGGCGCTCTGGACCTGGGGGTCGTTGATATCCAGAGTACATCCCGGAGGCGGGGCGGCTGGTTTTTTGGCAGGAGCTGCTTTGGACATCTGGGGAGCGGACAACATAAAAGGGGGTTCCCGGTTGAGACGGAAGACCAGACCTGCTGCGCTTACCGACCTGATCAGAACATCCCAGGCCATGGGAGGGTCTGGGGCTTCTCTGGGCATCAGACTCACCTCGAAGGGGTTGACTTCAGACTTGGCTGGGTTGCAGGCGGCACAGAGCCGTCTAGATGGGAGGAGAGGGGTGCGGGCAGGTGCTCAGCCCCGGCCCCCGTTTTATACATCACTGCCCTCCTTGCCTTGTTTGGCATGGCCCCCCCGGGGCCCCAGCCCCCACTCTCTGACCCAAGAGGACTCCTTATTTAGCCTCAGGATGCCTGGGATGCTAGCTCAGCCACGGGGCAGGCCCAAGGGGGGAAATCTGAGTGGCTCTGGGGTGCACTGCATGTCAGCGCCTGGACAGCTGGGCAACTGGACACAGCTCTGTCCCCTGCCAGGGCAGGGGGTATCCATCCCACTCCTGGGAGGACCAGCCACGGCCCCTAGCTGACAAGAATCAGCTCACTGCTGGGGCAGCTTTACATTTAAGTTGGTCTCTGACATTTCCAGCTAAGGGGGTGCAAGTTTGCTGGGTGGGGGGGTGACCCTGGATGAAGCCAGAGTAGCCTCAGGCTTCATGGCGCATACAGCCAATCAGGGCAGGGCCACGTGGGCGTCAGAACCAATCTGGAAGCATTTGACTTTTTCCCTCCACTCCCACACCCACCCTAGGAGTCTAGGGTTGTCATTTCCTCACTGTGCCCCCTGGTGGTAAACTGAGATAAATTGAGAAAGTTTTTTGAGAAGACGGTCCGCACCATGCCGCCCCCACACTTTACTCCCCTTGATGTGATGTGGTAGCGTCTGGCTCGACTGCACTGTCCCTGGATGCTGATTGCCCACCCCTAAGTCTGCCCGCCCCTTTCAGGGGCATACACTGGCACGAAGAGCATCAGACCATCTGGGGTGAAGGGGCCCAGCTCACTCCTCTGGCATTTGCCTGGGGTCCACACTGCCTGGGCCAGGCAACCAGCTAAAATCATCACTTCCATTCTTGGCAACTCCCCACTGAGGTGTGGAGCCCTGTCACCTTTTGATCAGAGCAGTTTTGACACAGCTCTGCTGACATAAATTACCTCGGCTCCTCCAGGTTTGGAACAAGCAGTTCACATGCCATTTCCAATGGAGATGGGAAGGGAGCTCGAGATCAGAGGGGGGACGGGAGAGGAATTTTACCATTTATCAAGATATGAGTTCAGGCACCTGATTTTTATAAGTAGATACTTGTCGTATGTAGGGATTGGAGAGTCTCGCAGACAAACTGTATATCTTCATCGCTGAAATGACAGGTGGGCAAGGCATCTTTCTGGTCCCTTCCAGCTGGCTTTAACACCCTGCTATTTTATGCTGATGGGGCTTGCCTCTTCCCTGGGGTACTGAGGAGTGGGAGAGGCTTGTCCAGGATGGAGCTGTTTGAGCTGGAGCCCAGGGGCCCTAACCTCAGTCAGCAGCGCCGGTGCCAGCTCTGTTCATGGTCAGAGGCCTTGTTCCTCTCACTCTGCCAAGGACAGTTTTCAAGGTGGAAGGCAAACAGCCACCCTGGTACAAGGAGGCCAAGTGCCCCTCACCCCTGCCATCTCCGGGCAGGGCAGCTTAGTTCTAGGACCCAGTTACTATCCTGTGGTGTTGCAGGGCAGTGGCTAGTCAGGTGCCTTACAACTCAGACCTCCCTTCCTTGCCATGGGGACAGAGGTGTCCCTCGGCCCTAAGAAAATACTGGACACACTGACTAGAGGACTCGCAGTCTGTCCTCCTTGTGCTCAGATCTGCCCTTCCCCACTGATGGCGAGGTGCTCAGGCCTCTCCTGGGATTTTTTGGCCCGTTTTCTTTTCTCTATTTTATAGATCATAGTTTATTTTATTTTTAATTTATTTTTAGAGGTTTTTGCCTTAGGGCATATGTACTTGCCAGAGAGAGACAGACAGACAGACACAGTGAGAGGGAAAGTGAGAAATCACCCTCCAGGGGGATTGGCCATGCCACCATCCCTTCTCCTCCATTCTCCTCCCAGGATCTTGAGCACGCACTCACACACACACGCAGCGTGATTCTCATCACCAGGTTCAGGATTCGAACTGTGGTTGGCTTTGCGGAACTCAAGCGACGTAACCACTACGCCACTTGCTGGGCCCAGTTTATTTTAACACCCATCATGCCATGAATTCATAGGGAATAGTTTCCAGAAGCTCAGGCCCCTTTCCATTGGTTCTCACAAAGTGTTCTTCTCTGGGTGGAGCAGGCTGGCGCTTCATTTGAACCCAGGTACCTTTCTGTTTGGCTTCCTTCTTTTTCTGGTCATTTTCCTTCACACGTTCTAGGAAGCTATCTCTGCTCTTAGAATGCTTACTATGCTCAATACGCACATTAATTCTCTTGGCAAGAATCTTGCCCTTAACTTGTTTGTTCACAACAATGCCAACAGCATGCTGGGTAACATTGTAGACTCTTCCAGTTTTGCCCTGGTAACATTTGTGGGGTATTCCTTTTTTAATGTTACCCATTCTCTTGATGTCTACAATAACACTCTTCTTGTAGATTCTCATGTATGTTGCCAAAGGAACCACTCCATGTTTTCCAAAAGGCCTAGGGAACATATATTGGTGTCTCCCCTCTTCCCCTTTGTGTTTGTCATTTTGGTGAATTACTGGAAGCTGGCAGTTCCAGCCAAAAGGCTCTATCTCTCTCTCTCTCTCTTTAAAGTTTGTTATAGGGTTCCTACGTTTTTTAGAGAGAGACAAAGAAAATGAGAAATCACAGCCCATGGGGGATGGCCATGCCGCAATCCCTTGTGTTCCATTCTCCTCAGGATTTTGGGCATGCACACACACGTGCTTGCTGTGTGTTTTAACTCTCTGGGTCCAGGACTCAAACCATCCCATCGGCCACGCTGACCTCCATGCCACCTGCTGGCCCCAGCCTCTCCTGGCCCCTGCAGCAGCTCTTCATCCACCTGCTCCTGCTCACCCACCATCAGGGTGGCACCTGCTCTGCCTCAGGGGTCAGGTCCAGAGCTGGGACGTCTTCTGGACTGAGAAGGCTGCGATGGGATGGGGTGTGCACTGTCCCATTCTAGAGCCCAGCATCCCCCAGGTCGAGATGAGGGAACATGCAACAAGTTGTAAGGGCTACCAGTCTGGTGAGGCGGTGGTGGGGACTCAGAGGGCCTGCCAGCACTCCTGAACCTATGGGAGGGCGGGTGGCAGCGCCCCCCCCCCACACACACACACAGGAATCAGGAAAGGTGAGGGTCTAGAGTGCTGGAGGAGGTGGAAGGCCCCATGGTGCTGGCTGGTATACCTCTGAATGTGCAGAAAAGGCTGAATCCTCTATCTCATGGCTCTGGCCTCATGCCCCCCCGCCCCCCATAGACCACACATAGTCCCTGCTGCTTGCTGTTTTTATTTTCCTTGTGACAGACAGACAGACAGCTGCACAGACAGCTGGATGGCCGGGGTGGGGGAGAGGGTCAGGACAACACAGGCAGTAAGGACTGGATGGAAGGAAAAACGTCATAAAAGTCAATAAATAAATAAATATGAACGGGAACAAGGGTGAAGGCAATGAAGGGGCGGTGGGGACACCCTTGGGCCAGCATAGCGTGCCCAGAGCTGCATCCACTAGGACCGAAGGAGAGAACCAGCTTGAGTGACAGCATTCTCCCCATTCTCTGGGGATGCCGGCAGCTGGCCCCTCCCCTCGCCCTCTCACCCCCGCCCATGTCCTCTTTTCTCTCCTTCCCCCCTCACTGCCTCTTCTCACATCCAAGGTCCAGGTCCCTGTGGTGCCCTGGCACTGCCTGGTATCCTGTCCCTGCTTCGCCGACACTCACTCCCAGCCCGCTGCCTCAATGCCCTGGGCTCCTTCTACGTCTTCTCTAGACATTCGCACGCTCCCTCCTGGTTCTCCCTGAGATGCACTGTCCCCTCCACGCCCAGAACCTTCCTAGCGTCTCCCCCCAACCCTCGGCTTCTTTTCCTCTTCACTTCCCCATTCCCTTCTTGCCCATCTTCCTGTTCCCACCCCTGCCCAGCCTGGCCACAGGTGTCCTGCTCTGGATCTGGCCGGGGTGGCATCAGGCTGGGGTTCTGGGCCTCTGTGCCAGCAGGTCCATGAGGTAATAGCCCGGCCAGGTGTTGCTGCTGGTGGTATCCAAAGCCCCAGGCCCGCTCAGCTCAGTGTGGGCCCTGGAATGTCCCCCGCATCCGTGGGGACCCCGAGTGGAAGCCCAAGGCCAGGCTGTGGTCCATGCTGCTAGGGGCTGCCAGGGTAGGAGCGGAGCAGCACCTTGTGGCGGGTGGCGGCCTCGGCCCTGCGGCGCCTCTGCTCACCCAGGAACTCCTTGAGCCGGTTGGTGGTAAAGGTGAGTGTCTTTCATCAGGTAGCGGTCCTGCAGCCATGGGTGGGCCAGGCAGTCCTGCAGGGAGGGCCGGCTCCTGCCAGGCCGAGCAGGGACCGTAAACCTAAAGGAAGGACTCCCGGTCCTCCCACAGACCCCACCCCTGGCCTGGATCTACCGCTACACCTACGATTTTGGGCAACTCCCAGGCTCAGTTTCCTAATCTCTAGAATGGGGATGGTGATTCTGCCTCTCATAGGGTGATGTGCTTTTAAAAGGTGTGTGTGTGTGTATTATACACACACACATTTATATATTATATATTATTTTAATATATAATACATAAAAATTACACATTTATGTATTATATAGAAATATATATTATGTATACTTTTATTTATTATTATTTTGTTTGCTATAGGGTATGTACACTCACCAGAGAGTGACAGGAGAGAGTGAGAAAAAGTGAGAAAGCAAGCTGCCAGGTGCAAGACTCGAACTGCAGTCAACCATGTGGGAGTCCAGTACCTTAACCGCCACACCACCTGCTGGCCCTGGGCTATATGCTTTTAATGGTAGGCAGTATGACTGCTTAGCAGAAGTAGCAGCAACTATAGATTATTAGGGGCAAGGGAAAGTTGGGGGATCCCTGGCACAGGCTGGGTCAGGGCAGTCTTAGGCCTGGAGCAGGCATTATAGGAGAGGGGTGTGCAGGTATGGGGCCCACTCACCAGGGATGTACTGAGAGGACCTTTCGCAAGAAGAGGGTGGCACTCTGGGATGTGTTGGGGTACAGCTGGAAGGCATCAAAGCGGCCCCCCACAATCCGAGCCTCTGTTTCCTGGGGGTCTGGCTCATAGAACGGGGAGCGTCCACTGAGCCTGTTGTGGAGGACAGGTCAGTTGACACCTGAAGACTGAGGGCCCACTCCCAGGCCTGGAGGACATTAGTGTAGAAGGTTCTGAGGAGCGCAGTGCTATCCTGCCCCCGGTGTGGGGGTGGGAGAGTGTGGGCAGATGGCACTGGGGTGGGGCCAAGGTACTCACATGATGTAGGTGAGCACACCGGCTCCCCAGATGTCCGTGGCAGAGCCAATGGGTTCTCCCTTCACCATCTCAGGAGCTGACAGGAAACAAACACCAAGCTGACCCACCCCACTTCCTGGTGGCAGGGGAGCAGAAGAACACGGGACCTCAGAGGGGTGAGGAGCAGGACAATGTCCAGGTCACTAGACCATGAGTAGGGCCAGAGCAGCTGGCCCTGGAAGCCAGCGGGCAAGACAGACGTGGGGTGGTAGACCCCCTGAAGAGGGGAATGAACCTAGGCACTGAGCGGTGGGGGTCCCCAGAATCCAGAGGAGCTCAGAACCAGGGTCACTAGCTCCCATGGATCAACGCTGAGGTAGGGCTCCCATTCAGACAGCATGGCGGACGTCAGGACTAAGAGCATGAAGTCTGCCTAACTGGTGTAACCGCAGGCCTGCCCCTTCTAGTTAGTGGACCCTGGGCGATTGACCAGCCTGCCTGACTCTCCACTGCCTCCTGCAGAGCGCTGCTTACGGGTAACTTTAAGGAACAGAGATGACAAACATCAGGCATTAACAGGTAAGTGGTAGCTGGGTTCCTGTATTCATATAAAGCTGTCATTGATTTTCCTGGGGTTGGTTGGTTGGTTTTTGAGAGGTTTTTGCTATAGGGCAGTAAAGCAAGAAATCACTCCAGGGGGATGGCCATACCACAATCCCTTCTCCATTCTCCTCTTGGGATCTTGGGCACGCAAGCACATGCGCTCGTGGCCCACGCAAGCACGTGCGCTCAGCAGGAGTAAAAGCCACTGGATCCAGGACTCGAACTGCGGCTGACTACATGGGAGTCCAGCGACAAAGCCAACTGCTGGTCCCTGTTTGTTTTTATCTCTGGCAAACCCTGCCTGGACCATTTATAACAGTGTGACTGGACAATGGTTTAACCTCGGCGTTTCCTCATCTGTAAAAGGGGCTAATAGGCCAAATCCCAGGGCTATTGTAAAGATCAACCGAGTGACAAATCTAAGGACTCGGTGGTTACTTGCACACAGTAAGGACAATAACCGGCACATATGTGGGGAAAGTGGAGTGAGGCCTGGCTGTGCCTGCCTAGGGGTTACCCAACTGCCCCCTCTGGCTGGCAGCCGGTCCCCTCACCCATGAACTCCAGTGTGCCCGTGCGGTGGCCAAGGGGCCGCAGTGCCTGGGGGTTGTAGGGCTGGGCACTGCCGAAGTCCACAATCTTGAGGGCGTTGTCGGGTGCTAGCAGTAGGTTGTCCGGCTTGATGTCCAGGTGTAACACGTGGCGGCCATGGAGGTAGTCCAGGCCCTGTAGCAGCTGCACCACGTAGGTGGCCACGTCATCTTCGGAATACCGGAACCTGGGTGCAGGAGGTGGGGGCAGGGCAGCTGATGTCCCAGTCCAGCCCCATCCCCCTCCAGCTCCCCGGGGTGCCCCACTACCTGTCGCTGAGCCCACAGAGGAGTTCCCGGTTGCCACAGCTCTCGGCAATGAGCACGAGGTACCGAGGGGTGATATAGGCCTCGTGCAGGCACATGAGCCGTTCGTGGTGCAGCGTCCGCAGCACTTCGTATTCCTGGAGGACGCGCCGCTTGCCCTCAGCCGCATAGGGCACAATCTTGGCCACGAACGTTCGCCCCGTGGCATTCTCCCGACATGCTCGTACGACACCAAATCGGCCCCTGTGTGTGTGGGGGGGGACACCACAGGCTCAGAGATGAGGAGACACTTTTGTGGTGAGAGCTAAAGGAGGAAGCAGAAACCACGGGGGCAAGAATGCAGGGATTCGGGACCTACAGATGGCGTACTGGTTATATCACTGGACTCCCACATGGCCAACCACGGTTTGATTCCTGGACCTGATGGTTTGAAACTCATGCCAGGTAGGTGTGCACACGTACCCAAAATCCCGAAAGGAGAATGGAGGAGGAGGAATTGAAGCATGGCCATCCCCCCAGCCCCGGGGGGGGGGGTGATGTATTGCTTTCTGTCTCTGTGTCCCTCTCTGTCTCTCTGGCTAGCTCACATACACTACAGAAAAATCTCTCAAAAATAAATGCAGTGGTTCCAGGGTGAGCTCCTGCATTTAATCCTAGGAATGTGGGTGCAAACCCCAGCTCTGCCACTCGCTGGATCTCCACCTTAGGCGAATTCCAGAACTTCTCTAACCTCAGTTTCCCCACTGAGAAATGGATGATGATAATGCAGTGTCCCCTTCTCAGAAAGCTTAAATAAGATCATAAGGCTGTTAAACTATTTGGGCTGGTTTTAGTTCTTTAGCAGAGTGCCTGGTACTCTTGAACTCAATCATTTTAAGGATCCACATCTCAACACCTGCCCCGCAACCAGCCATCTGCCCTTCTCTCCACACCCCTGTGTTCCCTACATCCAACCCACTCCCTGTTTGTCCTCCTTCCCTTCCCCGGCCTGCTTGCCTCGCCTTCTCCTCCAGGAAGGTGTAGGGTTTCTGAGGGGGGCCCTGTCGAAGACTGGTGCCCTCTGGCTTCGGAGAGGTGGGGCGGCCACCCCCAGGGGAGCTGACCACTTCTGGGCTGAGGCTCCGCACAGTCACCTTGGTGGGCTCGGGAGGGGGCTCAGGGGCTGGGGGCTCAGGGGCTGGTGGTGGGGACACAAAGGAAGTCACCATATACAGGGGAGTAGAGGAAGACACTGGTTTAGCCCCTTGAGGGGTAGAGGCTGGGGCTGGGGTCTCCGTGTCGGGGAAGAAAGATGTGGGTTCACTTGGAGTGATCTGTGCACTGGCTGGGGTGGGCTCAGCTGGCCGGGTGGCCTGCAGAGCCCTGTGCTTTCGTGGAGGGGTTTGGGGTGGTGGACCCACAGCCTTGAGTGAGGACAAGGCCTGGCTGGGGGGCATGGAGGAAGATGAGGGGCTAAGAGCAGCTGACTGGGGGGCCGATGGGGCAGGAGCTGGGGGCAGGGCCTGTGAGGTAGGAGAGTCAGGGGGCGGGGCCCTGATTGGGCCTGAGGTAATAGGGGAGGCTTGGTGAGCAGCGGGTGGCGAAACTGAAGAATCTAAGAGAACACAAAGAAAATCATCACCGTGGTGCTCTGGGGGCAAAGCCAGGGTACTCACAGGCAGGGGCCGACCCTGGGCTTAGGGTCTTCTCCCTTCTCCCAGCCCCACCAACCTTGCGTGCTTCTGACGAAGACCTTCTCAGAAGGATTGCTGAAGGGCCCCTGCCCGGCCCGATTGGCACAGGCCACACGGAACCTCACGGTCATGCCGACTGGCAGGTGGGTCACATTGTAGTAACAGTCGGGGATGCCTGAGCTCACTGGGTGCCAGACAGACTCCCCTGCAGACAGTGGGAGGAGCGGGGCAGGGGCTGAGGCCACAGAAGGTGTGGCCCAAGCTCCCAGTGTCATCTGTGAAGAACCCTGGCAGGGGCCTCTGCCCATGGAGGCTGGTTGCCTTCCCAGACTCCTCTGCCTTCCACCTGCTACCCGCTTCCCTGCGGTCCTGCCTTGTTGCTCACCGTCCACCCGCCGCTCCAGTGTGTAGGTACAAGGTGCCCGGCTGTCTCCTGGCTTCCACAGCACCAGCGCTGTGTCCTGGTAGGTCTGGGGGACCTCGGGAGGAGCTAACTTTCCTGGGACACCTGGCAAGAGGGGAGTCCCAGTGAGCCCTGTGCCCTGCGACGGGCCCCACTGCCCTGCTCCCCCATCCCTCCCTCACTACCCCCCTCAGGTCCTGCCCAGACTCACGGGCCACGGCCACAGTGCAGGAGCTGGTGATGCTGCCTAGGACGTTGGTGGCCGAGCACTCGTAGAGCCCAGCATGCCGTTTGCCCGCCCGGGGGATGCTGAGCAGCTGCCGTCCATCCTTGCAGGACACGATGATCACGGAGGGCTCTGACCGCAGGGACTGCTTGTCTGAGTGGGGAGGAGCAGGAGCAGCTGCTGAGTGGTCCCCCTCCCCTGCCCCCGCCCTGGTACCTCCTGAACCGTGCTCACCTTCAGGCCTAGCCTCCTCCAACCCCTCTGAGATGTAACCTCACCTTTCATCCAGGAGATGCGGGGTGCAGGGCAGGCCGCTGGCAGACAAAGCAGGGTGGCTGCCTCCCCCTCCAGCAGCACCTGGTCCTTGAGTTTGATGTGGAAGACTGGGGGGAAGTCTGGGAGGAGAGCAAAGACATCCACCTGTGTGTGGGGACCCTGGTGCTGTCTGTGGGGACCGCCCCACTTACCACTGAAGGAGGGAAGGATGCGCACGAGTGCTGGTGCTGCCTGCGGGGAGTGGAGCAAAAGGTTGTCTCTTCCCAGCCAGGTGAAGAAGTGGGA
The DNA here is from genome assembly GCF_000334495.1 of Tupaia belangeri chinensis. Lineage (NCBI taxonomy): Eukaryota > Metazoa > Chordata > Mammalia > Scandentia > Tupaiidae > Tupaia > Tupaia belangeri. Next base: position 1,006,801 of record NW_006205765.1, read on the forward strand.
CCCCATGCCATGTCTTTGAGAGTTTTCTTTGGGGCAAACATGGCTTTTCCCAGGCCCTCGCTGTGTGTACAGCTGTCCTGTCCTTGCACTATTACGGATGCTTGGCACCTGCCTGACGTGTAAGTCCCTTACAGCAGGGCCTGGCACCAAGGAAGTGCTCTCTAAGCACGTGTCAAATAAAGTAATAACAAACAAATATTGAAAAACCATGGTGGGACCAACAGATGGTGTAATGGCTACGTTGCTGGATTCCCATGTAGTCGACCGCCGTTTGAGTCCCAGACCCGGTGGCTTAAACTCATACCGAGCACATGTGCATGCGTGCCCAAGAGGGGAATAGAGAAGAGATTGCAGCATGGCCATCCCCCCTGGGGGGTGATTTCTCACTTTCTGTCTCTCTCTTCTCTGTCTTTTTGGAGAGTTCATGTGCTCTATAGCAAAAACCTCTCTCAAAAAAAAAAAAAAGGAAAAACACCATGGTTCAGATCCTGCAAGAGTCACTCCCTCTGGGTACCATCGGGCAAGTGAGGGAGGAAGAGGCCGATGCCAGTGACCTGAGCTGAGATGGCACTGAGCACAGAATGTCTGGGCACCACGTGCAGTCTCAAGACACCCAAAGTCTAGGCAGACCGTGGGCAGACCTCGAGGTGTGCTAGCCTCTCTGCTCCTCTTTCCACGTGGGGCCTGGGCATGGGTCCCAAACCTCTACATACTCCTTCAGGTCAACTCCATGGTGGGAGTTCGTGAAGGGCTGAGAGTCAATGTCTGCATGACCATGGCCAAGTCTTTTACTTTCCCAGAAGCTCCATGTTATGTCTGTCAATTGAAGAAAATAATCATACCAAGCTCTAAGGGTTGCTGTGACAATTAAAAGAGGTAGGTAAAGTGCTTAGCATGTGCCTGGCATGGAAGTGCTCAGAAATAGTAGCTTCTAGGGAACCAGCAGTTAGCATAATGGCTATGTCACTGGACTCCCACGTAGTCGACCATGGTTCGCATCCCGGACCCGGTGGCTTAAAACTCACACTGGGCGCATGTGCGTGTGTGTCCAAGATCCCGAGAGGAGAATGGAGGAGAAGGGATTGTGGTGTGGCCATCCCCCCTGGGGGGTGATTTCTCACTTTCTGTCTCTCTCTTCTCTGTCTGTCTGGCGAGCGCACGTACCCTATAGGGAAAAAACCTCTCAAAAAAAAAAAAAAAAAAGAAATAGTAGCATCTATTGTTATTATTATCTCATTAATGTGCCCAGCAGAGAAGCCAGGGGCGGACACCTGAGAAAGTGGCCACCACGCAGAGCAGAGAGGCTGCCTTCACGCTGCCTTGGAACTGCCATGGCAGGGCTGGGGATGGGGCCAGGGTCTTTGCTCCCTGCTAAGAGCCCTTCAGACTGTGGCTCCTTAGCGCCATGAGGACTTGAGTTTAGGATCCCTGGAAGTGTCCTCTCAGAAGAATCCTCATCTAGTCCTGGCCATCAGGTAGGGGCAGGAGGCTCCACGACCCCTGGGAGCCCCAGCTCTTGCCTGTCTGAAGATCTAGGGGGAATGGTGGTGGGAGTGAGCTGGGCAGGAGAGGGCTACTCAGTAGCAGTGGGTGATCGGGACAGCAGGGTGTCTGCCCTTCCTGTTCTACCCCACTGTTGCCAAGGAGAGGTCCCACAGCAAGGCTCCAATACCGTAAAGTGGACACAGTTTCATCAATGGTTGTGTCAGACCAAGAGAGGTGCTGGGGAGAGGGAGAGAGAGGGAGGCCAGAAGCAGAGGTGAAAGTGACCTGGGTCCAGTCCTGCCAGCCCCAGTCCCTCAGGGCCAGCCCTAATAGCAGAGGTAAGGGGACACTGCCTCGGCAGGAAATCAGCCGCACAAGCAAAACTGAGCTGGGAGGGAGGCCCCAGGCGGGAAGGGATCAGCTGTCCTGGCCTGTGCTGGCTGCTCTCTCCCTGTCCCCTCCTTCTCCTCCTCCCCCACCCCCAGCTGGCCTTCACTCCCTCCACTTAGCTCACTCAGCTCCACTGCCCTGACCAAGGCTGGACACCATGCCCCCAAGCCCAGCCCCAAGCCCAGCCGAGGCAAGACTGGAAGCACTGAGTTTAGCAGGAAATGGAAGGACAGAACTGATGGTTGTGAGAACTCCAGCACAGCCTGCCTGGGCAGTCTGGAAAAGCTGGCCTCCTGAAGGCTGTGCCTGAGGTCCCACCCTTTCCAGGTGAGGGACCTGATGAACCCAGGGGGAGAGCGCCTCCCTCCCTACAGGCCCTGGACACTGCCCAGGAAACAGATGAGGGAATGCCCCATATCTCCCTCCCCCCAGCAAAGGACCCAAAAGGCTGCTTTTCCACGCAGAAGAGCCTTCTGTGAGGAAAGAGGGGACACCGAGGGCGACATACAGAGGGCAGATGGAGATCTGGAGGCCCAGCCCAGACTGTGGTCTTCTAGGCTGGAGGGCAGTGGACATCTCTGGCTACACACTCAAGCACACACCTGAAAGGGGTGGAGGCAGGGGCTCCCTATCGCAAGCTCCTTCAAAACTAACCCCAGGGGCGGGAACCAGCAGTTAGCGTAATGGCTATGTCGCTGGACTCCCACGTAGTCGACCGTGGTTCGTGTCCCGGACCCGGTGGCTTAAAACTCACGCCGGGCGCGTGTGCGTGCGTGCCCAAGATCCCGAGAGGAGAATGGAGGAGAAGGGATTGCGGCGTGACCATCCCCCCTGGGGGGTGATTTCTCGCTTTCTGTCTCTATGTCTCTCTCTGTCTGTCTGGCGAGCGCACGCGCCCTACAGTGAAAATCTCTCAAAAAAAAAAAAAAAACCAAAAAAACAAAAAACTAACCCCAGGGGCGAGTTGGTGGCACAGCAGTGAAGTGCAGCTTTCTGAGAGGCTGGCTCACATGGGAAGGTTCTAGATCACATCAGGAGCCCTCCCTGAGTACACAGGAACACGTGTGCCCATGATTCAGGGCTGGCTGAAGCTGGGTGTGGATCAAGGTGTAAAGACTCTGTAAGGGTGCTGTCTCTCTGTCTTTCATGAAGAAACAAAAGTAAACTTAACAAAAACTACACCCCGTTACAGTAATCTAGCGTCTCCCACAAGGAAGAAGGCCAGCCAGTGGTGTGGTGGTCGGGGCAACTCAAGTCCCAGACCCAGCAGCTTGAAAAACACACTGGTACATATGCATGTGTACCCCAAATCCTGAGAGGAAACTAGAGGAGAAAGGACTGTGGAGTGACCATGCCCCCTTTCTCTCTCATGCTCTCTCTAGTGAGCACATGTGCCCTGTAGCAAAAAACAAACAGGGGCTGGCAGGCGGCGTGGCGATTAAGGTACTAGGCTCCCACATGGCCAACTGTAGTTTGAGTCCCAGACTTGGCAGCTTGCTCTCTCTCTTTCTTTCTGTCTCTCTCTGGTCAAATTAAAACATAATAAAACAATCATTTAAAAGTAAACAAATGAAGGAAAGCACCCACCATAAGTCTGTTACCCCACAACCATGTTTGGGACCTGGTGCTCCACTTACCAGCTCTGCGGACTTGGACAAACTACTTACTTAGCACCACTAAGCCTGTCTCCTCACCTGTAAAACAGCCAGTGATGATAATAATTGTTCCTAAACAAGGTTGCAGGACTGAATGAGGCAGCGCTTGTAGATGCTTGTCTTTGCTAATTAATGGCAGCTGTTCTGTCATTGTAATTGTTTTGCTCACTCTAGGCCCCTCCCGCAGCCCAGGATCCTCAAGGTGGCCCATCTACTTCCCAGGATGGCTGCTCCAGAGGGGCAGGTACTCACCCAGGAGGCTTTTATTACCTGACTCGCTGGGCACGTACTGGTGGCCCAAGTCCTCCTGGATGCTGCCGGAGAGGTTTGGCTGTGACAACCCCTTGTCCTTTCGCAGCCGTGAGAAGCCCCACCGCAGTCGGCTTCGGCTTTCCCCAGGAGCTGCAAAGACTCAGGCCATGAGCGCCTGCCTAGCCAGGCCAGAAGCTCCCAACACCCTGCCATCCTCAGTCCAGAGAAGGGGGAAAGAGCATCTAGCAGCCCCAGCCCGCCCTGCTCTCATTCCAGTCTCTTTCTCTCAGCCAGACTCCCTTCCAACACTGCCTCTCACTCGGCTCCAGCACCTCTTCAGCCTTCCTGCAGGGTGCCCCAGTGCTCTTCTTCCAGAACCTCTCTCCATGCACCCCTTGCCTCTGCTCCTGCCCCTATCCCTCCTCACCAGATGAGCCAGATGTGGCACTGGCCTCGGAGCCCAGAGACTCGGCGGAAGGCGTGGTGGCACCGGTCTGGGCGGCCAGCTGATTGTGCGGGAGGCCCAGGCGCCGCAGACTCTCGCCCTCCGACGTGGCCCGGCGCAGC
>NW_006205765.1:1011571-1012233 GCF_000334495.1 Tupaia belangeri chinensis
CCGGCCTCGGGGGCACCGTGGGGACCCGGGCTTTCTCCGCTAGCACTGGGGGAGCCCCAGCTGAAGGCACGGGCTTCTCGGGGGCTCCCAGGGGTGGGGAAGCTACCCTGGCGAACACAGCCGCATGGGGCTTGGGCTCTGACAGAGGCGCGGCAGGGCCCTGCTGGGAAGCCTGGGAGTAACCCGACAGCTGGAGCGACTGTATAATCTGGGCGTAAGGGGTGCTGGGCAGCGCTGGGGCTTGCAGGGCCACAGAGGGCGGTGCGGGCTTGGGGGATTGGGCTGGTTTGGGCGTGGGCTCTGGGGGCTTCTCTAGGGCGGGCTGGGATGCTGAGGGCTTCGGGGCCGCACTGGGAGTGGCAGCAGGCAGCTCTTCAGACTTGGGGGCACTTGGTTTGGGCCCGCTGGGCCGTGAGGGGCTGGATGGCTGGGCCTCACTGAGAGCAGACAAGGAGGGCGACTCCTGTAACCTGCGGGCGCCAAGCTTGGCCACCGGGATCTCCAGGGGAGCCCCAGCACGGCGGTGCCGGCCCCGGGGCTCGGCTTCTCCTTGTGAGAAGCTGCTGCTCTTTTGCAGACCTCGAGTCTCCGGTGGAGGCTGATGGTGGGGTGCTGCCTCACTGGAGGCAGCCCGTCGCAGGAGGGGGTCTCGGGCGCCGCCC
>NW_006205765.1:1012984-1018314 GCF_000334495.1 Tupaia belangeri chinensis
TGCCTCCCTGGGGGCAGCCGGTGCCAGGCGGGGGTCTCGGGCACGGCCCCCCAGGCTCTCTAGCAGGGGGCCCCTGAGGCCGCTGACCTTGCCGTCCTCAGGGCCTCCCCGCAGTAGCCGCTGGCGCAGGGCCTGCAGCCTCTGGGCGTACTCACCCTCACCCAGGCCTCCCCGGGCCAGGCGGGTGGCACCCGGGCTGGGGCTCCGGCGCTGCGGAAGCTCCACAGATGCCGCCTTGTGCAGGCCCCGGCCCGGTTCCCGCGGCCCGGCCCGGGGTAGGGCGCTCTCAGCTGAGCTGCCCCTACGGAGCTCTCCCCGCCTGGAACAGGGCCCAGCTGGGAGCTCCTGGCCTGGGGAGGAGAGGGCCTGAGCGCTGGGGGTTTCCTGGTCCTGAGAGGAAGCCCTTCCCTGCTCCTGCCAGTCCATGGGGGTGGCAGACCCAGCCTCTGGGGTCCCCAGGGCCTCCTCCTCAGTGGGAATGTCAGTGAGGGAAACCCGAGAGCCCGAGAACTCGGGCTGTAGAGGCCGGGGCACTAAGGGCAGCTCTTCCAGCTCCTCCTCCTCTGAGTCAGAGGAGGAGGAGAGCTCTCCACTGGGGAGTGGTCTTCTGGGCATGGCCACCCACACCCGCTCCGGGGGTGCCCGCAGCAGCTCCGGGATGGGGCGCAGCACCAGGTGGCACTTGTAGCTGATCTGGGAACGCTGAAGACGGTACCAGAGTCAGACCTGAGGGGCCCCCAGGATCAGCCCACCCAGGTCCACCTCAGCCCTAGGGAGGCAGGCAGAGAGTCAGGGGCCAGGAAGGAAACTGGGAATTGAGAAAATAAAAAAGTGGAAAGATAGAGAGCAGGAGGTGAGGGCAACTGATGGAACAAAGAGTTAGAGAAGGAGAAGGTGGGACAAGCAGAGGTAGGGCCTGAGCCCAACTCACCTGCCACCTCCGCCGGGAGAGGAACAGCTTCAGGTGATCCGTGCTCACCTCCGCTCCCTTTGCCTGTGTCTGCAAACCCAGGAAAGAAGGCCTGAGGGCCTGCTCTCTGTCATCCCAGGCCCTCCGGGATTGACAGTAGAGACAAGGTCCACAGAGGGCGCAGTGGACTGAGTCTGGGTTCCTTAGGGTCTGTCAGGACAATGCCCACAGCCAAGGTGTACACCCGTGCACGAATTCCCCGAGCCTAAGCGGAGAGGCACAAACTGGCGGCTCCCACGGCAGGCCTGCGAAGCTTACAGTGGGGCTCAAGGCCCCAACCTGGCACGCCAGCTGCTTTGGCCTTAGGGCTGTGGCTCCCCAGCTCACATCAGCTTCTGGGTAGGGCCTCGTCTAGACATCTGGAGCTTTGGTGGGCCAGCAACAGAGGTCCTTCACTCCACCACAGCCCAGGCTCTTTCTCCTGGAGCTCATTTGAGAGAAGAGGGTCTAGCTTCAAGAATGACCTCAGCCTCCAGCTGGCCCACCACACTCAGTGGCAGTTTACTCAGGTGCTCTTTCTAGACCCCCCTCTCCACCCTACCGGGCAAAGTGCCCCAAGGTGCTGGGGTTGGAAGACATGAGTGTGAACCTGCCATGCAGGGCTCCTAACTGACAGGCTGTTGGCCAGGCCACCCACCAACCACAGGGCAGTGGAACCAGGGCAGGCCCAAGGTGGGCAAGTGGAAGTGAGGAAGACCCCAGGGAAACCCCCTGGGATGGGAGGTCCAAACCTATTTCTTGGACCGTATCTTAATCACTGACTTTAGCCTGAGTTTCCTTATCAACAAAGTGGGAGTGATAAGACCTTCCTTTCAGAGCTACAGTGAGGCTGAAATCCTATACAAAATCCTATCATGGTTACTGCACATAGTAGGTATTCAGAAAATGGAGTGCTGGCAATGTTCTCTCTTCCCCCACCTCTTGCACCACCACTTTGCAGGACTAGACTCACTTTGAACCAAGGATGTTCCAGGGTCTCCTCTGCAGTAGGTCTCCTATAAAGGAATGAAGATTAAGAAGGGATTTTTCATTCATTCATTCATTCATTCTCTCACTTGTTCATTTAGTCAATACATGCTTGAGAAGGTGAGGTCTCTAAGGAGTTGAGGGGCTGCATGTCTAAGGACTGAGGCTTGGCAGGAGAAGGCAGGAGGTGGGAGGAGGACTCTGCAGAATGGGGGCTCCTTGGGGCCTCATACTCACTGCTGGTCCCGCACCAGCACTTTGATGAGGAAGCCCCGGGCCTCCCTACTCAGGCTCAGGAACGTGGTCTCCTCGAAGGCCACGTTGTAGTTGCGGATGTTCATCAATGTCGTGCGGTCGTTTTCCCCAACAAACGGTGAGATTCCCGTCAGACTGCAGGAGTGGAGAGGGCTGGAGTGAGAGGCAGCCAGGGCCCTGGGGCTAAGGCAGAGACAGTGGGGTGCCTGTGGGAGCACAGGACTAGGGCCAGGTAGAAGCCCCAGGGTTGTGGGGATGGCGAGCAAGAAGCCAAGACCTTCTGCCTCTCACCTGGCCTGGCCTCACCACAGCCCCTGGATGGGCAGGGAGGCAGTGCTGCCTTGAGATCTGGGTGTCCATGCTTCAGAGGACCTGTTCTGCCCCTCCTGCAGTGTGGCGGCCCTCTCTGTGAGGTGAGGAGTCTCTGCCACCCTTAGCCCTGCCCCCTTCTAGTCTATGTTTTGAGCACCAGGACCAGAGAACTTCCTGGCCTAATATGCACTGTGCCTGCACTGGCCTCTCTCCATCCAGTGGGCCCCCCAGTGGAGGTGGCAGTGGGAGACAGAGCTCGGACATGCAGAGCAGGGGGTCCGTTCATGCAGTGTGGGAAGGCGGCAAGGAGTAGGTGGTGTACAGAGAAGCTGCGCTGCAGGCCCTGCAAATGTCAGGGGGTGGCCTGCCAGGAGACCAATGGGCGAGTGCAGGGGGCTCTTACCAGAGGAAGGCGACAACACCCACAGGCCTGGAGGGAAAGATGGACGGGTTAGAGGGGCTCTTAGTGAGCAGTCCCGATACCACCACTCCGAGCGTGATGTGTCCTCCCTGGGAACTGCCATGGACAGATGGGCACAGGGCGCTGCCTGCAGGGAATGCCCGGAACCCAGAGGTCAGACATGCCTGGAGAAGCCAAGGTCATGGCAGGGCTGGCCCAGGAAGGCCGGAGACGTCTGGGACCAAAGGGACCAAGCCTGCCTCACTGAGGGAGGCAGGGCAGTTGCAAAGGTGGTGGCTTAGTCCCCAGGGGAGACAAGGAGCCAAGGACCTACAGGGTTAAGGGCCTGAGTGATCAGGTCAGCCCTGACTGATGAGGGGCAAGGAGGAACCTCCCAGGCAAGGGACCCTGTGAGCAATGCCATCAGCCGATGTCAGAGAAGGAGTCAGGCTTAGCTCAGCTCCTCTCTGCAAACAAATGAGCTGAGCACAGAGCCAAGGGCAGTGCCCAGCCTGCCCAGTACCCAGCTTGCCAGTTACCAGATGTCAGTGACTCCAGACACGGGGCTCTGGTTGACGATCTCGGGTGCCACGAACTCCGGTGTGCCATACTGGCAGTACTGGGGCTCTCCTGGAGTCAGCTCCTGGGCGTTCCCGAAGTCACAGAGCCGCACCTGCTCTTCGCCCTCGGCACCGTCCCACACCAGCAGGTTCTCCGGCTGAGAGACACAAGGCAAAGTGTGGGTTCCGAATGAAGAGGGGAGGACACCCCACTTCCTGACTCCCACAGGGGCGGCTTGCTTGCCACCCCCCCACCTCACCTTGACATCCAGGTGGAGCACACGGCTCTGGTGCAGGTAGCAGATTCCCTCCAGCACCTGCCGCATATAGGTCCGGATCTGTGGGAACAGGGCACCCAGAGTCCATGGGGGAAGGGTGGGACACTGCACACCACCAAGGCTGTGGCAAGAGAAGCCTGGGGAGTGACCTTCACGTGGTTTATGGAAGGGGGGAATGCACATTAGGGGCTGCTCACATCCGGGCTACCACGCACAGCTGCGCAGGCTGGGCACAGCACGATGACAGAAAGGGGCCATCTATATCAGAACAAATAGGATTGTGCAGTACACAACCTCAACAGTCCTATATGGCAGAGTCTAGGTGGGGCGCCTTCTGGAAGACAGGTTTGGGGGTACGTATGTGAGGGAGACGACTGGGACACAGCAGAGCCAGGGGCTGGTGGGCCAGCTGAGATTTCGAAGACGGTGCAAGTCCTAAACAGAGAGGGGTCTGGTCCCATGGGGAGGGACCTCTGCTAACATCACCCTCCACCTCTTGACTTCCTGGTTGGTACAGATGGCATGCCCAAGACCCACCCATCAGCACTCAAAGCTCCAGTGGGTGAAGGCTGGTGCCCAACCTGGCCCCTGCCACCCACTGCCCTCACCTCAGACTCACACACGGTGGGCTTCCGGGCCATCCGCTCCAGCAGCTCCTCTGTACAGCTACATCCAGGTCAAGGAGAACAGCAGCAGGGCTGACTGCCCGGCCCACCCCCGAGCTCAGGGCAGGCCCCAGCTCAGCACACCTGGTAACAGTCAGGGGTCATGTCTTCACCCTGCCCTTGGCATCTCACTTGCTGTGGAATCTCAGGCAAGTCACTTAACCTCTCTGAGTCTCCATCCCTCAGGTGTAAAAAGGCGATAACATGGAGCCAGCAGGTGGTGTGGTAGTTAAGGCACTGGACTCTCACATGGTTGGCCACGGTTCGAGTCCAGGACTGGGTGACTTGCTTTCTTATTCCTCCCCACCCCACCCCCACCCCATCTCTCTGGTGAGTGCATGTCCTATAGTAAATTAAAATGAAAAAGAAAATAATTATTTAAAAAAGGAGATAATATCTGCTATCCCTCCTACCACATGAGTGTTTTATTTAAATAATTATTTTATTTAACTATATTATTTTCTAGTTTGATCAGAGAGAGAGAGAGAGACAGAGAGGGAAAGTGAGAAAGCAAGGCACCAGGTCCAGGACTTGAACCGCGGTTGGCCATGTGGGAGTCCGCTGGCCCTACCACATGAGTATATGCAGAGATGAAATTAGAGCAGGATATTGTTGACTGTAGGTAGAAACTCTTAACTCTATTTGAGAATGACCCAGAAGGTCCATGAGGTGGGTAATGGTCAGTTTGTTGGGGTTTGGATCAAATGTTGCAGAATGGGAGGCTGGTGTGTAGGACATGGTCACCCTGCTGGTGGGGGAGTTGTGGCAGGCCACCCACCTCGGTGTGCCTTCGTTTGGTCATAGCTTTCATGAAAGGATAAAGTCTGCCTTTTATAAAAACAGCCTTCCAAATAAAGTCAAGTTTTTTTTTTTTTTTTTTTTTTTTTTTTTTTTTTTTGGGGGTGTTTTTTTTGTAGTGGGCTT
>NW_006205765.1:1018377-1027207 GCF_000334495.1 Tupaia belangeri chinensis
AATCCCTTCTCCTCCATTCTCCTCTCGGGATCTTGGGCACGCACGCACACGTGCCCGGCGTGAGTTTTAAGCCACCGGGTTCGGGACGTGAACTGCAGTCGTCTACGTGGGAGTCCAGCGACATAGCCATTACGCTAACTGCTGGTTCCCAATAAAGTCAAGTATTGATGTGCTTCTGAAACAAGGTCATTTTTAGATAGATGTACTACTCCTAGTTTTGTAATAAAAGTCATATGTCACTTTTTAGCTGTGTGACCTTGGGCAAGTTATTTAACCTCTGCATACTCAGTTCCACCATCTGCAAAATGGGGGTAATAAAATTCCTTGAGGTAGGTATATATGAGGATTGAATAGGTTACCATTTGTAAAACTCTTAGAATACTGCCCAGCATACATTAAATGCTACATGCATTTAAGCTAAAAAAACGTTGGTTTTCAAAGAAGTTTCCAGATTTATCCCCCAGCTTCCCAATTGTCAAAGGAACCACTCAGCAAACTGTAACGAAGGTTATCAATTGGCTATTCCAAACACCATTTAGGCATGGGCCCTTCACACCCCCAGCCTGTCCCAGGATACAGCTCGGTGACAATGACCAGCCCCCGGCGCCTCTCGAAGGCCTCATGGAAGTAGAGGATGCAGTCGTGCTGGAGTCGAGCCAGCAGCCGGGCCTCCCGCCATGCCGATGCCTTTGGCTTGGCCTGGCTGGGGATGAACTTGGCTGCAAACTCCAGGCCAGAGCTACGTTCCACCACACGCCGCAGGTAGGAGAAGGCACCCCTGGGTGACACAGGGAGGAGGTGGGGCTCAGCTATTACTGCAGCTCTGGCTCTCCTTCCTGGCCCTCAGACGCAGTGGCCGCTCTTGGCCGCCTAACGCTGGTTCCCCCCTTGAGGATGCCGTCTCACACCTGCCAATCTCCTGGTGGATGTCATAAAAGTCGCTGAGTCTCCTTCCTCGATGCTCCTCACCTTCCCCGACCCCTTCAACCTCCATAGCTGTCTGAGCTGGGAAAGAGATGCCCTGGTGTCAGGTGGGGAGGGCGAGAAAAGAGGAGGGCAGACACTGGACAGGTGGGGCAGATGCAGAAAGAAGAGCGAGGACACTGGGGCCTGAGGCAGGGGTGGTGGGGCTGGAGGATGTGGGGACCAAGGGTGAAGGAGCAGGCATTTCCTGAGCAGGGTGGGGCTCACGTCTGCCTAGGGGTGGGCGCTTGGCCCTCCTCCCTGTGGACTCGAGCCCACCTGAGCGGACAGCCAACTCTGCTTTGCAGGAGACTTCGCCTGCTAGGTTCCGGGCAGTGCAGGTGTAGACACCTCCATCCTGGACCCCTGTGCTGAGCACCACCAGGGAGCACTCATTCTCCTCATACACGAAGCTCACATGACTGCTCTCGGCCAGCAGTACCTCGTTCTGCAAAGGAGGGCATCGTCTCCAGCCAGGCCTGGGCCACCTTTACCTGGGACCCAGCTGCATGCTATCTCAGGGCCAGGAGCTTCTCTATCAGGCCCTCGCTTGCAACTCCACCCCAGCTTTGCTACCTTCAACCTAGAATCAGCTCCTCCTTACCGCCCACTAATAGCCCTGCAGTCCTCGGGTGGTCCCCTAGACCCCACTTCCTCCTCCCAGCCACACTTCTGCTGCCCAGCACCCCTCCTCCCGCCCCCAGGCTCCACCCCAGACCCAGGTGAGGAACCCACTGTAGCCTCCATTGCCCTCTGACCTTGTACCACATGATGTCTGGCAGTGGTTTCCCCTCAACCACCACAGCAAAGCGAGCGGTTTCCCCAGCCCCCACCTCCACATCCTCCATGATGGACTCAAACCGAGGGGCCTCTGGAACACACAGAAATATGAGTGCGGAGGGGGTGGGTAGCTGGAGGCCGGCTTCCTCAGCTCCTTTTCACACCCCCCATCAGCAACCAGCTCAGTCAGAAAGCCAGGCTCCCCCCTCCCTGCACCCACCCCCACACTGGGGCTCCCAAACTCAGGCCCACAGGACACCAGAGTTCCCTGCCTGGACCAAGCGCCCTCCCTGTAAACCCAAACGTGATGTTCTCTACGTCTCAGAAATACTGTCACAAGGTGCAGGCTTCCTTTGTCTGATGCTCAGTGTTCATTTGCCAGCTTTGAAGTTAGGAGATTTTCACACACAAAAGAAATCAGCTTTCCTGTCTTTCTTGAAAAATCAGGACTGGCCACCCTGAGCCGCTTCTCTCCCTGCATTAAGTGGGTGTCGAGGTGCGGCTCAACGCTGCCCCCTGTAGGCGACCAGGCTTCCTCACAGTCCCCGTCCCAGTTTCTCTGACTACTAGTACTCAGTGCCCGAAGGGGGATCAGTCTGTGACCCCGAAACAAGCTCATGGCCTCTATCTTGAAGTTTTTCTCACTGGACCTTAGGAAGCCTTTTGCCATGTAGGGGACAGCAGGATTAATAAAGAATAACCCCAAATATTAATAGTCCAGAAATTCTCGGCCTTGCTCTTCTACACAATGCTGTGATTTTTTCTTTCTTTTCCAAGAATTATTTTATATTTTATTTATTTATTTATTACTATTTAATTTTGACCAGAAAGGGACAGAGTGAGAGAGAGCAAGAGAGATGGAAAGTGAGAAAGCAAGCCACCAGGTCTGGGACTTGAACCATGGTCGGCCATGTGGGAGTCCAGCCCCCTTAACCACCACACCACCTGCCAGCCCCCTCTTTCTTTTTCTTTTCTTTCTTTCTTTCTTTTTTTTTTTTGAGAGAGATTTTTTTCTATAGGATGTGTACAGTCGAGAGAGAGAGACAGAGAGACAGTGAGAAATCACCTCCCAGGGAGGATGGCCGTGCTGCAATCCCTTCTCCTCCACTTTCCTCCTGGGATCTTGGGCATGCACGCACACGTGCCTGGTGGAATTTTAAAGCCATCAGGTCCAGGACTCAAACCGCGGTCAGCCATGTGGGAGTCCAGTGACATAACCATTACACCATCAGCTGGTCCCTGCGATTGCTTTCTCTACACATATCATGTGGTTGTTTTAGACACCTGGTAAAGCGGCTTCTAATTCTCATGATGGAATTGAGCACATGTCGCCAGGTGTTTTGCAAAGAGGCCTGTGCAACTTCCATACGGCCGTCTTCCTGAGCAGGTTTGAGGATCTTGGCTTGAAGGGGAGTGGGGAAGACCAGGCACTTAGAGAAGAGCTGGGTCACTAGGTACTGACCACCCCCATCCCAGGCATAGCTCACTTGACACAGGCCACAGAGGAGACCGTCCTGGGAGTGAGGAGGATGGGAGCCACCATTCCACTTGCCCAGTCTGGGTGGTGGTGGGGTGGGGCCTAGTAGCACGGAAGTGTCCATTAGCCCTGGTTGCCTGGGACCCAGTCTCTCTTAGCCACTGTCCCAGCTAGGCTAGGCTGCCGGGCTCTTGAGGTCAGGGCCTCCCAAGCCCAGGACTCCTTCATCTGGGAAGAAAGATGAGTGTTGTGGATGGCACCTGCCAAGGAGCAAAGTGGTGACTGAGTGGCAAGGAGGAAGCCATGTAAAAAGGGGACTGGGGCCCTGCCGACCTGTGCCCACCCCCCCCGCACTGCCCTGTCAGCAGGGTTCCCCTTTCTTTCTCACACATCCTACTGCCACGTCTCTTCTACTGAAAAGATGCCTTTCCTGCCCTCTAGGGATCTGGTTCCCAGACCGTTGGGAGTGGGGGTTGCTAGTGATAAAGGTCAAAGCACCGGAAGGTTTCATGTGAACATCAATGGTTTTTTAAAGCACCAGAAAATGTCCATTTTCCCATGATAAGATTGCCTGTGCTAACTAAAATGTCACTTTCTTGGCTTTTCGTTGGAATTGTACCTACTCAGCAGGTACACTGTTGAGCTGATGTTGATCTAAAGTTCTGAGTGGCAGTTACACGTGTCTAGAGTTAATTAGCAAACTGGAAAACAAAATAATTATTCCTTAATAGCTATCATTTAAGAGGCTACATGTTAAAAGGAGAAATTTTAAAACAAGTCCTTCTGCAAAGGTTGGGAGGCTCTGTCAAACAGGCGTGTGCAAAAGGCCAGCTTAAGATCCTCAGAGCTGGGAGTGTGATGAAAAGATATGCTCACTGGCTTATTTTTATTAAAAAAAAAAATTAAGGGGACCTACAGATGGCATAATGGTTGTGTCACTGGACTTCCCAGTAGTCGACTGAGGTTCAAGTCCTGAAGTAGGAGGCTCGAAATGTACACCAGGTGAGTGTGCATGTGTGCCCAAAATCCCAAGAGGAGAATGGAGAAGGGACTGAGGTTTGTCCACGCCCCCTGGGGGGGATTTCTCACTTTTTGTTTGTCTCTGTCAGTGTCTCTGGTGAGCACACACGCCCTATAGCAGAAATCTCTCTCTCAAAAAAAATTTTTTAATGGTTTTGGAACCAGCAGATGGCATAATGGTTACGTTGCTGGACTCCCATATGGCTGATTGTGGTTTGAGAAGACCAGGAAGCTTGAAACGCATGCTGGACGGATGTGCATGCATGCCCAAAATCCAAGAGGAAAATGGAGGAGAAAGGATTGCAGTGTGGCCATCCACCCTGGAGAGTGATTTTTCTCACTTTCTCTCTCTGTCTGTCTGGCAAACACATGCACCCTATAGAAAAAAAAAATTAAGGGTTTTGCTATAGGGCCATATGGTCATCAGAGACACAGAGAGGGAAAGTAAGAACTCACTCCCCAGGGTGGAATGGCCACACCACAATCCCTTCTCCTCTATTCTCCTCTTAGAATTTTGGGCATGCACACCTGTGCCCAGAGTGATTTTCAAGCCTCCAGGTCCAGGACTCAAACTGCTGTCAGCCATGTGGGAGTCCAGCACCATAACCACCATGCCACCTGCTGGCCCCAGTGCTTATGGACTTTTCAAAATAATCAACATGGGGACCAGCCATGTGGTGTGGTGGTTAAGGCAGCTGGGCCCCATCTGACCAAAGACATGGTCTGGGTCCCAGACCCAAAGGCCTGAAAAATACACCTGGTACATGTATGCGCATGTCCAAAATCCCAAGAGGAAATGGAGGAGAGGGGATTGTAGCTTGGCCATTCCCCCTGGGGAGGGAGGTGCTTTCTCACTTTCTCTGTCTCTCTGGCGAATGCGTGGTCTCTATGCTAAATGTAAGAAAACAACAGGGTCTTCCTCTGCTTGTTACAGTTGAGGTACTATTTCCTGTTGCGTTTAACCCAGGAGCTAGGAACACTCACTGACTTTAGAGCCAGGCATCC
Organism: Tupaia belangeri chinensis; assembly: GCF_000334495.1. NCBI lineage: Eukaryota > Metazoa > Chordata > Mammalia > Scandentia > Tupaiidae > Tupaia > Tupaia belangeri. Next base: position 1,023,623 of record NW_006205765.1, read on the forward strand.
AAACTTGAACCAGCTCCTGTCCTTCCTCGGTTGTATGATCTTAGGAAAGTTACTTAGAACACTCTTTGAGCCTCAGTTTCCTCATGTGTAAAATGGGGGGTTAAAAGCTGACTCCATCTGAGAAGGCTGATGTAAGTATTGAAGGGGGTGATATGTGTAAAATGCTTAGTTCTCAGCCTGGCACATATGAGGGGCTTGACGAACAGCCTTGTTAGTACGACTACTGTTGTTATTCGTTGTCCTGGTATTACTATAAGCCCTTAGGTGGATAGGCCTGAGCGGAAGGACACAGACTGGACTCCCGGCAGTGGTGGGGGTGGTATGTGCACCTGGGGGGGGTGAGGCAAGAACAATGGGCCCTGGAGGAAAGAAAGGGAAGAAGGTTGCTGTCACCCACCTGCCAGCTCCAGGGTGACTGAGCAGGCCTGGGTACCATGGCGGTTGCGGGCAGTGCAGGTGAGGGGCCCCACATCCCGGCGGCTCACCCGGCAGATCCGCAGACAGTACTGGTCGTCATCTGGCTGGCTCAGCTCATACACACCTGCCCGTGCCTCTAGGAGGGCCCCTCGGCAGCTAGGGGACACATGACAGGGAGGTCGCCCAGGATCCTGCCACAGGGATGTCTAGCGGGCTGGGCAGGAGATAGGATGAGGGGGAGGCCCACCTTCTCCAGACGACCTGGGCTTCCACATGGTTGAAGGTGACAGTGACACTGGCAGGTTGTCCCTCTACCACATACACCATGTCCGGCTTGTCCAGCACAGCAGGGGCCTCCTCCAGGGGAGGACCTGGGAGGAGAGTGCGGGCTTGATGCTGGGTCCTTGGCACCCACTACTCCTTTAATACCCCCAATAGGGACCAGAAGTTGGCATAATGGCTATGTTGCTGGACTCCCATGTAGTCAACTTTGGTTCGAGTCCTGGACCCAGTGGCTTAAACTCATGCCGGGTGCGTGTGCGTGTGTGCCCAAGATCCCAAGAGGAGAATGGAGGAGGAGAGACTGCAGTGTGGCCATCCCCCCTGGGGGGTGATTTCTTGCTTTCTGTCTCTCTCTCTCTCTGTCTTTCTGGTAAGCATACCCTATAGCAAAAACTTCTCTAAAAAAATAATAACTAAAAATAAATAATTAATATCCCCAGTAGCCATTCAAGCTCCATTTTTACAGATGACGAAGCAGAACCTCAGAAAGGCTTAGTAATTTGGCCAAGGAACACAGCCAGGAAGTGGCAGAGCTGGGGCTGGACCCTGGCATGTCTGACTCCAAAGCCCCAGCCCTGTTTCCTGCAACTGCTGCTTTCAGTGAGAAGGGTGCACACTGTGGGTGAGGGTCCCACCCAGCCATGCTGCTCCCACCACAGGCACCGTGTCCAGACCAGCCCTGGGGCCTCCAGTATAGGGCCTACTCCCCATCCCAGAGTATCCAGGCTCACCATGCTCCAGCAGCTGCACAGGCTCCGAGGGGGGCGAGGGCTTGCTGCTGCTCTTCACGGTGGTGCTGAGGACCCGGAAGATGTGCTGGAGCCCCTTCCGCAGCCCTGTGGCAGCCCAGCCTGGCTCCCGCAGGCCTGTGGCGTGCCTAGCGCCGTCCACTGGTCTGAGCCCAGCACCTGGTGCTGCACCGTGTACGTCAGGGAGTCTGGGTCTGCAGCGGGAGGAGCTGCTAGTGGCCGATATTGTGGGCAGCAAGTCCCCCGGTCCAGCTGGCTTGGAACCCAGAACTCTTCATTGGCCTGCTCCAAAGACCTGCCTCGGTTTCTCCGGTTGCTTTCTGCCAGCCTCCCATCTACTCCTGCTCTATTCCTGCCCAGGCCAGGCTTAGCGCCAACAAGGCACCCGTTTCAGGGAAGAAGGGAGTTGGCCTTGGGTCCTAATTTCTTTCTACCTGAGGTAGGGAAACTGAGGCATGGCATGGGAAGAGCAATCTCAGGATCAGGACCCAGGCACCTGACTGCTCTGAGAGAGGGAAGGAAAGGTGGAGGCGGCCCGAAGGCCCTATCCACCTGGGAGGGAGATCCAGAAAGCTGCTCTCAAACATGCCCCCGTACTCCATCCACTTCTGCCCTCTGCTGTCCCTGCTTGAGCTGCTCTGCCCATGCCCCGCGTGGTCCTGACCCACCGATAGCCATGTCCAGACTCCTGGGGGGGTTCCATGAGAGCGTGATCATCCTCCCAGTCACAGCCACCACCTGCGGGGCGCCATCGGGGGGGCCTGGAACCACATCTGAAAGCCACAGGTCGGAGTCTGCAGGGTCCTCTAGGGCCCAACAGTTCCACAGGATTGTCAAGGTTCAGGGCAGTAGGTTCAGGGCAGGGCCCAGCCAGAGGGGCAGGGGCGAGGCCCGATGGCATCCAGGGGAAGGAAGCCTGTGGAGGCTCTCACTCAGTGCCCTGAGTGGGGCGGGGGGCCAGGCTGTGGCACAGCTGACCGGGAGGATGATGCCTCACCTGAGACATACAGGTGTGCGTAGCAGGCAGCTTTGCCCAGCTTGTTGGCGATGACGCTCTTGTAGACCCCGGCGTGCTGAGGTCCCACGGCAGGAAACACCAAGCGATGGACATCCCTGTCTGGTGGGGGGGGGGGCAGGGACACCGGGGCTAAGCTAGGAGGATACTTTGGAGGGGTGTGCCCATGCCAGCCAGGCCTGACCCCTCATTCTACCCACTGCAGGGTACAGGCAAGGGGGAAACGGTGGGGCCTGCAGGAAGAAGAAAGTCTAACCTGCAGGAAGAAGCTCTGGGCCTAGGCCCTGCCCCATCCCTCCTTCCTGGTCCTCTAGCACTTACCATCTTCCTCCCACACGGGTCACCCTCTGAGATCTGTAACTGTGCTGCCACAGCCTCATGATGGCCTTCTGATAAGGCGGTTCCCCAGCCCTGCCCCCATTCCCTCTCTGGTCCCACAGCCATCTCTAGCAGAGCCCTAGGACAGCTCTCCCTGAGGGCAGCCAAAGCCCTCTGTCTGTACTCCTTTTGAGCCATGTCCCCTCCTCTTCCTGCAGTCTTGACCTTGACAAACTGCCAGGCCCCTCAACAAGACACTAGACTCCCACCTCCAGGTCTTTGTTCACAGAGCTCTTTCCTGTTGGAACATTCTCCTTTCACCCAAGGCTTCCCCTTTAAGAGGCAGTCAAGTGAGTGCAGCCCTGCAGTCCTCCTGCCACATCCCCACACCCTCCACTCAGTTCCCTGACTCTTCCGGACTCCAGCCCCCTTGCGGATGCATCACTGGACTGGATGCTGGGCCCATCCGCTTAGGGGTTCATGAATCACCACTCCTGACCCAGCCTGCTTAAAACTCCTTAAAGACAGGGCTGCCTGTCCAGATCTGCTGGTGCCACCAGACCCAGATCTCAGTACTTTGCCAAATATGTCACATTATAAACGGTAAGAGTCACCTGCACGGACTATGCCAGGTGTTTGTCTTGCTTTGCCCACCTCCTCACCATGATCCTTTTAATGATGCCACAAAATCACCCCCATTTTACCAGTGAGGTCAGAGACATTATTGATTGGTCCAAGGTCACACAGCTAATAAATGAAGCCATGGCTTGAACTCGGTTCCATCTTATTCCAAAGCTCTTTCCC
>NW_006205765.1:1027557-1029571 GCF_000334495.1 Tupaia belangeri chinensis
GGCCCTGCTCCCTGGATGATAAAGAGGCTGTCTCTGGCGAGGACAAGAAGAGGAGGAGCCTGCACTGTCCTCCGTCATATCACAGCTGTCCCCACCACCCCTCCTTCTCTTAGCGGTTGTCTCTGCATAGAACAGCCGCCCATTCATTTATCTCTCCTGACACTATTTATAAGGGAAGAGAAACCAATGGCTGTATCTGTGACCCCAGATACAGGCAGAAGCAGAGACGCCAGCTCAGATCCTGATAGGGCCTCGGAGCAGACTGGGCGACGGGGAGGCCTGTGGCTGAGAGCTGCCTTGGGAGGGGGCCAAGGGCAAGGGTCAGAACTGTGGTGGTAGCACTGGAGATGGGTGGGGTGGGGCAGGGAAAGTGGGGTGTGGATGGCAGGGGGCATCCTGGTCATGAGCAGGAGATGGCACCAAAGCCAGATAGTCCTTGTTTGCCTTGGGGCAAGTCCCCGTACTCTCTAGCCCTCAGTCTTCCCGTCTCCAAACTGGGCTAATAGTGCCTGCCTTAGGCCTGTGGCAAAGGAAGAGCTACAGGTCAGTCCTTAGCGCTCAGGGCCAGGCACTTAGAAAGGGCTCAGAGCAGGGGCTGGCAGGTAGCATAGTGGTTAAGGGCACTGGACTCCCACATGGGTGACTGCAGTTCGAGTCCTGGACCTGGTGGCTTGTTTTCTCACTTTCTCTCTCTCTGTGTCTCTCTCTGATCAAATTAAGATAAATAAGCAAATAAAATAAAGTTAAATAATAATAAAATAATTTTTTTAAAAAAGAAAGCACTCAGAGCGGACCTTTGTCACGCTGCAGCTACAAGAGGAAGCCATCGTGGTGCGAGCATTGTCTTTTGGGACATGGGCAGACCTTAAGTGAGACTCAGATTCCTTCCAGGATGGAACTGACATGTTCCCTGAGAACACGCAGCAGGAGGACACCAACCCAAGTGCACTCCTCCGAGTTTGCCCTGGCTCCTCCTCCTCTTTTGCTCTTAGTTCATAACCCTGGACCAAATATCCTTTGTGTGCCAGACTAGCCTTTCAGCCACATCCTCAAATACTCATTGAAACTTCTCCAGGAAGTGTGAGTGCTGCCTCTTTGTCAGCAGTGACGATAGCACACGACAGCAGCCGCCCGAACAACAGACCAACATCCCTCGGCCACTCGCGATTTGCCAGGCCCTGCTCTAAGTGCTTGATACATATTCATTGATTTAATTGTCACAGCAACCTGACGGTGGCCAAGGAATCGAGGCACAGAAGGACTCTGTCACCTGCTCAGGATCCTGCTGCTGTCTGTGGCAGGCTGCAGCCTGTCCCATAAGTGCTGAGACCACCCAGGACTGACTCCACAGAGGGGGCTCTGCAGGCTTGACAGGAGGCACAGACCTCGCGGTCCCTCTGGGCTTTCCCCGTCCCTGACCAGGCAGGAGTTGGGTGGGGGGAGCACTGCAAGTCAAGAGGATGCTGGAGGGGACACTCCAAGGTTCCCTCCCCGAGCACGTACACTGGGTCATGCGTCGGTCGTCGCTGCTTTGGATGCGGTGGCCGTTGTGGAACCAGCTGATGGTGGGATAGGGCAGGCCGGTCACCTGGCACTCCAGCATGGCCTCTTTGCCCAGTCCCACCTCTAGGTCTTGTAGTGGTCGCAGGAAGTCAGGAATGGACAGACGCTCCAGCTCACCCTGCTCTGGCTCCTCGGGGATAGATGGCATCTTCTCCAGCTTCGAGCTGTAAGAGCCACATAGCTGTCCAGAGGCCCATGCATCCTCCTCCCTCCTCGGGCCTGGACAGCTCGGCCTGGGCAGTACCTGGGGCCTGAGGCGGCTGACCGAGGCTCCTCCACGTAGAGTTGTGCTGAGCAATGGGCCTGGCCGTGGGTGTTGGTGGCACTGACAGCATACAGCCCCTCGTCCTCGCTGCCCACGTGAGCAATGTGCAGCGAGTGCAGGCCCCCGTCCTGCTGCAGCCGCAGGTTCTCATTCTCCTCCACAGTGCGGCCTCAGGGGGGGGGGGGA
>NW_006205765.1:1029968-1038770 GCF_000334495.1 Tupaia belangeri chinensis
GTGCAGGCAGAGCCAGGGGTCCTGCCCTTCAGGCAGCCCCTCCCAACCTAGGCCCTCGGGGGTCCCCCAACAACTGCAGGGTGAGGGTGGAATCATACCAAAATGAGTCCAGGTAACGGTGGGAGGTGGGGTGCCACTGATCTTGCAGTCGAAGCGGGCAGTGCGGCCCTCCAATACCTCCATGTCTTCCAGCAGTCGCGTGAACAGTGGCGCCAGCGACGGCCGCACGGTCAGCCGGGCGCTGCAGGTCAGCTCGTCTGGGAGCAGAGTGGGCAGCGTTGAGGCAAGGAGGACCAAGGAGACCCAGGCATCTGGGGTAGGTCCTGCCTTAAGCTGGCAGGCAACCAGAACCTGGGCAAAGTCCAGCAAAGGCTTTGGGCATGGGGGGTGGCAGAGTGAGACCATAGGTCAAGGCCCAAAGACCAGGTCTTCTCAGGAGGGTGAGATCAGCAAGGGTGGGCAGCAGGCTGGGACCTCTGTCAGAGCCCCAGGCCTGGCCCTAGTTCTGCCCTCCTTCCCTCATCTGCCAAGTCCCTCTCAATTGCCCCCAGACTAGGAACAGTTGTGCTCACAATGCCTCCCACATGGCTGAGACCTCACAGAGAATCTTCCGGAGCAGCTAACAGTTCCTTATACTGACCTGATGCTTCTTCCTGCTAACAACCCCCACTCCCACCAGCTTCACCTTGTGTGCTCATTACCACGACCTGGCGAGGCAGGTGCCGGTCAGTGCTGCTCTTCACACAAGGGCAGGACCAGGTCAGAGATGCCATCCATAATAAGAATGGCCAGCAATTACAAGGTGCCAGCCTTCATTATCTCATTAATCCTACGGTCCCCATACGGACGAGGTGTTATCACCCTCTCCTTGGCACAGATGAACAATCTGAAGCTTGGAGAGATGAAGTCACTTGTCCAAAGTCACGTGGTTGGTAACACCAGGCAAGCACTGGAACCCAAGTCTGGCTCTTTACACCTCAGCAGACTTGTCCCCTCGCAGGAACAGCCAACACTGACATAGCACCTTCTCTGTACTAGGTACTACCGAGGCAGGTGTACCGCACTAAATCCCACCCCTGCAATCCCCCAAGGTGGCAGCACCCCGTTTCCTGCATCTTATTCTGCACCCAGCCCTTCCACCACCATCCCTTCCCTCCAACTCCTGGGCACCCACAGCAGCCCTAGGGCCTAAGTGGGTAGTTACCTTTGGCCGTGCTGAGCTTGCAGGTATAGACGCCACTGTCGTCCTCATGCACAGAGGTGAGCAGCAGCTTGCATTTCCGGCCATCGAAATGCATCTTGCATTTGAGCAGTGCGGGCTGCAGCAGGCGGCCGCGGCACAGCCAGTCCACCTCCACGTCAGCAGGACCTGCCACCAGGCACTCAAACAGCGCCATCTCCCCGGCCCCCACGTCCACGTCCTGCAGGGGGGCCAGCACGGCTAGGGACCGGCTTTCAGGGTGTGCTGGGGGGACAGCAGCCACAGGGGGCACGTGTGGAGCAGAGACACACAGGAGGAGGGAGACACACACACGCACACACAGACAGACAGACAGATAGACACAGAAAGAGAGATGCATTTTGTTCCTCTAGAGACAGGGAAAGCCCACCCACCCGGCCAGGACAGCAAGCGGCTCCTGGATCTGGATTCAAGATGGCGACTCAAGCTGGGCGAGGGAGGGTGGCCATGAGAACAAGGGGGATCTGAGGGAGAAGTCACCACAGGGCCATGTGGTGGCAGAGGCGGCGGCGGAAAGAAAACACACAGCACACCAGCTGGGTACAAACTGGACTTTATTTGAGCTAAGAAATAGGAGTTTCTGAATATCCACATCCCCACTACAGAGCCCCCTGCTCCTGTGCCAAGCCTGGTTCACTCCCTTGCTCCCAGACAGAGGATGGGGGCCCCAGATGGACCCTACACTTGCCAGGGCCAGGGCTCAGTCAGGCCTCCTCATCGGCACAGAGGCCAGGGCCTCTGGCTCTTGGTCTCTAGTGGAATAGAAAGTGTTGTGCCATTTGAAATCCATTTCTGGAATGGTCGGTGCCCTGTCCCCTCCTGGTGGGCCCCTTGTCAACAGTCTGTGGTCCTCTGGGTGCCCCCATCCCACACCCTGTCCTCTCCTGCTCTGTCTCAGCCCACTCCAACTTAGAGGCATCCTTCCCTGACTGTCACAGACACACAGACAGACAAACAGATAGACAGACAGTGGCCTGCAGCAGCAGTAGCACATGCGTTTGCCCAGTGCTCCCCTAAGGGAAGAGATTGTGGGGGGCTTGAAACCCCTCAGGGCTGCCCCTCTCAGCTCTCAGTCCATCTGGGATGTGTCCAATGGGGAGGGAGGGATAACAGGGGCCCATGGGCTATCCCAGGGTGCTGCACGGGTTGGGAGGGGAGAAAGGGGAGGGGAGGCTGGGATGGGTCCGGGCCGGCGGGCGGCTCGGTCTGTGGGCAGGAGGCAGTGAAACACAGCGAGGTCCGAGAGGTGCCTGAGACAGGGGCGCGGCTCGGAGGGTAGCGGGGGGAGCGCAGGTGGCTCCCTGAGCTCACTCGCCTGTGTACAGACAAAAACCTCAGTCAGCAAGCAGCAGGTTAGTGCAGCACGCGCACACGCACACGCACAGCACGCACTCACACGCACAGGCACACACACCTGGCTAGAGCCCTGCTAGATGGAGAGCTGCCTCTAAAGCAGCCGGGGCAGCAGGGCCAAGATCAGCTCAAAGTGATGGGGGACACCCAAGGGAGAGCCTATCACAGGCACCAGGAGCACCCCAAAGCCTGGGGATGGCAGAGGAATCCAAAGAGAGAGAAGCACCGAGACACGGGTTAACACAGAGAAGTGGGGCAGAGTCAGCCCCAGAGCAGAGGAGCAGGCCGGGAACAGGGCTGACCAACTGAGAGACCAAGGAGGTGGCAGCTGCAGGAACAGGAGGCCTGGGGAAAGGCAACCAAGGCAGGTGGAGCCCAGCAGGGGGACCATGGCTGCTAGGGGCTGGGCTCTAGCAGGTGCCCAGGGGCATCTTGGGAAGTTCCCAGAGCTGGCCTCTGCCAGACTTGAAGGATCTGAGCCTCGTGGAAAGCAGGGAGGGATGATGGCTGAGTGACGCACTGTGGAGTGGCATCTGGCCCTGAGGCATCGAGGGGAGGGGTGAGGCAGATGGCCAGGCCACCAGCCAGCGCTTGGGGAGGACAACCCACCAGCCCTCATAGGGTTGCCCCGCTGGGTCTTGCCACCCCTGCTGCCTGAGAGGTCCCCTGCCATTTTGTCCCCAACTCTGGAGATATAGCCTGCTCCCCTGGGACCCCTCAGGTCCTGGTGAAACTCCTTGCCCATCACCCTAAAGGTCCCTCCGAACGGGTCCAGCCACCAGACTCCCCCCACTACCACTCCCCAACCATGACAGCTCCTACACAGCAATGGGGTGTGTAGAGGGCACCAGGGGACAGGAGGAGAGAGGGAAATGGGTGTGAGGGAGGGGCCTAGCAGAACATGGTGACAAAAGCTTAGCCAAGTGTGGAGAAAGGATGGCCGGCAGCAGAAATGGTGTCTGATTTCAGGGACTGGCGAGACTGAGACCGGAAGCAGTCCCATGCAGTACCCGAGCACGGGTAATTTGCGGTGTGGCTGTGGGCACACCACTTTCTATCTGGGCCTCAGTTTACCTAATTACGATAGAAGCTTCTGGACCAGGGAGCTCTGAGTCCTTCCAGCGGCAGCATCCTCAACCTGAGGCTGTGTGAGGGCTGTCAGGAGGGTCGGAGGGGCCTAGCAGGGCCAAGTAGGTTTATGTAGCGTGAGGTGCTCACCTCGGACCTCCAGGCGGGCCTCGCACTGCCGAGCGCCATACTCGTTGACAGCTTTGCAGGTGTAGAAGCCAGCGTCACCCCGCTCGGCAGCCAGGATCCGCAGCCGGCACAGCCCGCCCTCTGCCTCCTCGGCGAAGCGCCGTTGGTCTGGGCGCACGGGCTGGCGGTTCCGCAGCCTGTCAGAGGGGTAAGAACTCAGTCCCGGGGTTCAGGGTCCCGGCCTGCATGTGTGGGAAGGTCAAGGTATAGACTTCTCCCACTGCCCATATCTATCTACTGACCAGGCCCCCTGGGTTTCAGGGCCAGGTTTCCACCCTGCCTCCACTATTCCCCCTGTCCAGGAACTTTCCAGACCACCTTTGCCCACCCTCCCTTCTCAGAACCCGGCTGCAGCTTTGAGTAGAGCTGTGCTATTGATTTAGCCCTTAATAGTTCTTAAATTTCTTGATGCCTTATTTTTATTTATTTATAAGGAACAGATAGCTTTCTCACTTCCCAAAAGGGATATGAAAAAAACTTAGGATGTTTAAAAAATCACAGCAGGGACCAGACAATCAATTAAAAATGAAAAACAGAACCCAAGCCGATAAAAAATAAGCAAGCTGCACAGTCGATGTTCCAGGCACCTGGGGTGTGCAAGGCTCTGCAGCTGAGACCCACACTTAACTCTGGGCTTCCGGCAGCTCAGAGACAAACCGGGGTGGCCGGGCCCGGCACAGTGTTGAGTAGGCCTCAAACGTCACCCTGATGTCAATGGTTGGGGTTGGGGAGGGGTGAGCACCGCCTCCAGCAGTGAGAGAGCCTGGTCATTCAGCTCCAGTGGGCAGACACAAGACTATTTATTACCCAAACCCCTCCCCAGAAGGGGAGGCCCTGAGGAAGCCTGGGATGCTGGGGCAGATCACAGGGAGTCTGTACTGGGCCCGCTCCCTGTGCCCACAGTCGGGCCTCACAGGCCCAGGCTGGGGTGAGGAGCTGGCGGGTGATGCCAAGTGGGTGCTACTCACCAGGAGACCACGGGCTTGGGCTCCCCTTGCACACGGATGCTCATGATGACATCCTGGCCTTCTCGTACTGACTGGTCCATGAGCGACACCTGACAGGGGACCCCAGAGTGTCAGGGCCTCCAGTCAGGGCACAGCTTTGGCTCCTGGGGGTGGGGTGGGGTGGGTGATTTGGGACAGAGCTCTCTTCCACACCAGGCTGACGGGCCAGCTCTGGGTAACAAGAATTAATGGGGCAAATGTCTGGGTCATGCCGGAGTGTAAGCATGACCCCAAAACAAGGAGCACACAGAGAATAAGGCTACATGGGGGCAGAGGACACTAGGCACCAGCTCCAGGGTCTGACCTTGAAGGAGGGCGGTGCTTTGGAGCTTGCGTCTGGAGAACAGCGACTCTGGCTGGGACTGAGCTTCATGGTGGGGGTTCGGGGCCAGGTCTCCCCAGGCTCTGGGAACTCCTCTGGGGGACTCAGGTACTCTTCATCGGAGGTGATGGGGCTGCTGAAAGGGGACGTGGATCCACCTGTTGGAGAGACAGAGAGATGCCGGGGCAGAAGGCGTGCAGACTGAGCTGGCTGGAACATGGCACAGGGCCCCACCTAGACTCCCCTAACCTGGGCTCCCATGCCCCCTGGCTTTCTGTGTTATTGCACCCAGGAACTTCCTCCTCTTCCTGAGCCCCTGGATCCTCCTCTGCCACAGATCTGGCCAACACTGACCCTGCTGGCCCTCCTGGGAGGAGAAACCACAGGGAAACTCGGACAGCAGCAGGTCGCCCCTGGACCTTGTGGGAGACCCAGAATTCTACTGGAGCAGGGAGCCCACATTCCTGGCATGGAATAGGGACCCAACTACCAAGCGTAGGCTCTAAACGCAGGTGGCACATGACTCTGAGACCCCTTGAGCAGCATGGGCAGGACACCCGTTTCCTGGGTGAGCTGGGCCTGGTGCAGAGGAACATGCGCCTCAGACCAGCCCCATCCTGACCTCAGTCCAGGGCCAATGAGGCGGCACTGTCCAGCCTGCCCCTCCCCCTCCCTTCTCAGCTTCCTGCCGCAGAAACCCCAGGGTACCTGCTGGCCCCAGCCCTAGAGCATGGACCCCAGAGCCCTCAGGGGACTGGAGGGCAGGGTTAGTTGTCCACAGCAAAGGACTGAAGGGCCTGAGGAGGACAAGGGGGGCTCAGAGTCTGTCTTGGGGGAGGGGTGTCCCCAGGGCCCTGACGCCCTCCCCTGCGACTGGCTAGGGGCCCAGGCTCGCTGAGCTGGCTCCTATCCGACTGCCAAATACAGACATGAATCTGCCACAGCCCCCTGGTCCCTCCCCCTGGTTCCCCCATCCCAAGCCCCCAGCAGGGCTGCACCCCAACTCACCCCGACACTCTGCACACGGACCCCAGCCTGCGCCTGTCCCAAAGGTCCTGGCCTGGCCCCTCAGCTGCCTGTCCAGGGCCCACCCTGCCTTGCCTCCTGAGGGAGCAAGAGTCCGGGCTGCCCAGCCCCACTCACTGGGCTGACACGGCTGAGGCCCCCAGACTGAGCAGGCCCTGGGGGAGGGGAAGAAGCCTGAGGAGGGGAAGAAGGAGGGGGAAGGCTGAGGCTGGGTGGCAGGCTGGCGGCTGAGGCTGGGAAGGTGGTGCCTGCTGAGACCACAGCTGCCCTGGGTGGAGGGGGAGGAGCGGGGAGGGGCCGAGCACGCTGAATTTAGCTGCCGCTCATTCCCAAGCAGCAGGTCTGTCTTTTCTCTCCACACAGCCTCTGGGCCCTGACAAGAGCAAAGCCCCCTCAGTGGCGCCCTGATGCCATTGCGCCTCGGTTCTCAGAGACAGTGGGGGGTGGCGGCACCGCACTGTGGCATCCACGACGCTTGCCCTGACCCATTAGTTCCGACCTGCCCACCAGAGGAGGAGTGGATGGAGATGGCCCCGCTGGTGGCCCCTGCCCGGACAAGCCACTGAGATCCTGGACCTGAGAACTAACGGAGAGCCTCAGACACCACAGAGCCAGGCAGCCAGCGGGTTCTCTGGCGCTGCGACTCAAAGAACTGTCAGGATATCCGCCCTCCTTCTGAGAAATGCCCCCCCAAGCTAAGGGGGCCCAGAATCTCCCCTCTGCTGCCCTATCCCCATCCTGGCAGGCTGGCCCTGCAGCCACCTAGGACACGGGACGGCATGCAACCCTCCCACAGGCTCTGCCCCACACCTGCTGGCAACCTGCCCTTCACCCATCGGTCCCACCGGGGCCAGTGGAGGAGAGTGGGTGCTGCTTCCTCACATGGCCCCTCATTAAGGAGCTCCATCTGTTTCTGGGTTGGGGAAGGGGCTTGGAAACAGAGGGGGTGCTGAACAGGGGTCACATGCCTTCTGCCTTCTCAGAACACTCACCCCTTCCATGCCCACATTCCCGAGCTATGACCTGCGTTTCCCAGCATATCTGGGGTGGGAGGAGGACTCGGGCCAGGCAGAGGAGGGGCCCACCCTCCAGGCTGGCGATCTTGAAGTAGAGGTGGGGAGGGAAGTCTGAATGGCACTTGCACTCCAGGCCTGGTCCCCCACTGATACTGAGATTATAGGCATAGCCCTTGGAGGCCTGGCCCTTGGAGGCTGGAGCCACTTTCCCCTGCTCTAGGGTCACCCCCAGGTGAGACAGTGTTGACCCCCCTGCTCCAGGGTTATCCCAGGCAGGACAGTGCTGAGGAGACTCACCCACCCAGGGAAGGTGCAGCAGAGATACATGCTGGATTGTCAGGTTTGCCAGGAGCCACAGAGACCTCTGGTGGTGGCTGCAGGAGCAGCACCCTGGGGGCATCCAGCCACTGGGTAAACTGAAGTCTTCACACCCTTGGAAGAGCCAGGCCAGCCCAGGAGACAAGGCCTTCCCCTCCACCACTCCCAAGCTGTATGGCCAAGGAGGTGATCGAGGACCCCTGGAGCTCCGCATCAGGCCCTCAGCCCACCTAGTTTTCACTGGTTCCACAGCTAAAACCATCTCTGTAGTCAGGTCCTACTGTCCCAAACCTGCTCCACCCGCATCTGGCTTCCACCCTGGGAAACACAGTTACACCAGCCAGGAAGGGGGACCAGGTATCCTTCCTAAATTTAACAGGCAAATACGCTCATCGGCCCTGAACAACCTGCCATGGAAGTACCACCCCTTTGCACGTGCACCCCTCATGCATGTCAACACAACTCCTCGGACGAGGTCGCTTAAAGAAAACTCTGGCATCAGGGATCCCGCCCTCCCCACACTAGCACGTCTGTCTGGTCCCAACATCCTGTGTTCTCCTGTGGGGACAGCTGCAGCCACCACCTCCAGTATTTAGTACAAGAAAGGTGTCACTCAGGTCCTGCACATCAGGCCTGCTCAGGGTGATCCTTGACCACCTCCATCAGGACCACCTGGGAGTGAGTCTAAACTATAGTCCCCTGGGCCTTACACCAGCCTGCAGGATCAGGTTTCTGAAATGGGAGTTCAAGAAACTGCATGTGTTTTTAATTTTTTAGAAAGAGATTTTTGCTATAGGGCATGTGTGCTCACCGGAGAGACAGAAAGAGACAGAGAGAAATCATCCCCTGGGAGGATGGCTATACTACAATCTTTTCCCTACCATTCTCCTCTCAGGATTTTGGACACACACACACAAGCCCCATTTAAGTTTCAAGCTGCTGAGTCTGAGATTCAAACCATGGTCAGCTATATGGGAGTCCAGTACCTTAGCTACTATGCCACTGTCTGGCCCCAAGAAACTGCATTTTTAAAAAATCACCCCAGGTGATGGCCAGCAGATGGTATGGAGGTTGGGGAGGCTGGATCTCACATGGCCAACTATGTGGTTTGAAAATCACACCAGGCACATGTGCATACATGCCCAAAATCCCAAGAGGAGAAGAGAGAAGGGATTGTGGTATGGCCATCCCCTCTAGGGGGTGCTTTCTAACCTCCCCCTCTATCTGTCTCTAGCGAGTGTACATGCAAAAAAAAAAAAAAAA
>NW_006205765.1:1038912-1053678 GCF_000334495.1 Tupaia belangeri chinensis
CCACCGGTTCCTAACGCATGTACATGGCAAAAAAAAAAAAAAAGAAAGAAAGAAAAAAGAAAAGACCCCAGGTGATTAGAGACCACTGCTAACCCTCGTGGTAGGCCAGCCCTAACTTCAGAGCAGGGCTTTGAACCGAGGAGGGCTGACCCTGCGGCCCAGGTGCTGCTCACTGCACCATCTGGCTCCCATCTTGGGCAAGGTCTCTAACTCCATAGCAGTGGTTCTTGCAGTCTACAGTGCATATGAATCACCTAGGAGCTCCTCGGGCCAGACCGCTGGGCTACCACCCTAGAGTTTCTGATTCAGTAGGTGTGGGCTAGAACTGACCATTTACATTTCTGACCCATTCCCAAGGTGACAATGAGGCTACTGGTCTGGGGACCACACTTTGACAGCCCGCCCCATGGTCTTCTCTGCCCTCCCCACCTCCGCTTGGGCAGAGCTCATTACCCCATAAGCTGTGTGTCCTGCTCAGCCTCTGCGTGTCAGTCGAGTTGTTCCAAGGGCTCAAAAAGTCACAAGGATATCTGCCCCTCCCTGCAGCTGCACACACAGTCCCGGCAACCTCACAGCCCCTCACTGTCCAGGAGGGCCTCCAGGCTTGGCTGTGAGGCTAAGAAGGGGTGAAGACACAGACATGTCCTCAGGAGCCTCTGCTGGTAACCAGATTCATGACTGTAACAGCAAGGAGGAAGGATAAGGTAGTGAGATGAGGGCCATGGGAGGAGAGAGCAGGAGCTGACTCTCAGCTCTGGGAGAAAGGGAACTAAGGGGAGAGACAGTACTGGAATTCGAATTTCAGTTAAGCAAGAAAAAAGGAAAAGCACTACGGGCAGGGGAAACTGCCGAAGAAAACGCTCAGGAGCCTGTAGCTCAGCTGTCTGATACAGACCTAGCTAAAGAGGGACAAAGCGAGAAGGCATGACGTGTTTCTGGTGCCTACCACCCCTCAGCTGCCTCTGGCCACCCTTGGGCTATCCTCAGACCTCTGGCCCCTGCAACCTGATGGGTCCAGATGGTGGGGGCCAACTTAATGAATGTGGCCTTTGCTCTGAAGGCAAAAGGGAGGCTCCTTAGCATTCCTTTCTCTTTTTTTGCTATATGGCACATATGCTCACTGGAGAAACAGAAAGTGAGAAATCTCCCCCGCCTCGGGGGATGGCCACACCACAATCCCTTCTTCATTTTCCTCTCAGGATTTTGGGCACATATACACATGTGCCTAGAGTGAGTTTCAGGCCACCGGGCCCAGGACTCCAACTGCAGTCAGCCGTGTGGGAGTCCAAGATCCTAACCACTATGCCACCTGCTGGCCCCTCCTTAGAATTTCTTAAAATGTTTATTCAAGGCCAGCTAGGTGGTGTGGTGGTTAAGGCCATCAGATCCCACATGACTGGCTGCATGATTCAAGTCCTGGATCCAGCAGCTTGAAAAACATATGCCGGGGGAACCAGCAGTTAGCGTAATGGCTATGTCGCTGGACTCCCACGTAGTCGACTGCGGTTCACATCCCGGACCCGATGGCTTAGAACTCACGCTGGGCGCGTGTGCGTGCATGCCCAAGATCCTGAAAGGAGAATGGAAGAGAAGGGATTGCGGCGTGACCATCCCCCCTGGGGGATGATTTCTTGCTTTCTGTCTCTATGTCTCTCTCTGTCTGTCTGGCGAGCGCACGCGTCCTACAGTGAAAATCTCTCAAAAATAAATAAATAAATAAATAAATAAATAAATAAAACAAAAAAAACATATGCCGGGCCCATGTGCAAGCATGATCAAAATCCCCAGAGGAGAATGGTGAAGAAGAGATTGGCTATCCCCCTGGGAGTGCTTTCTTACTTTCTCTGGAGAGTATACACGCCCTATAACAAATTAAAAAAAAAAAAAAGTAAAAGTGTATTCCTTTATCCCTTCCATGAGAGAGAAACCACGAGAGCAAGAGAAACAGAGAGTGAGAGAGAGAACACCCTTAACAGGGTCCCATGCTGCAATCTACTTCTCCCAGCCCTGCCTTCAGTCAGCCCCAGATCATGGGCACATGTATGCTTGGCATATAGGGAGGTCTCTGGACCCGTAGCTGGGATCTTACTGTGCAGGTCAGTCTCACAGAGCATCGCGCTTTACCGCTATGCCACGATCTGCCCCACCAAGAATTTCTGAGGAGGAGACTAACCTGCTGAAGTTTAGCAAGACTTCCAGGTGCTCGGCCCTTCATGCCCTGCCCTCCACATGCACTGTCTCAGTGAGGTCTCTGTGCTGGCTGTGGACTTCCCACTGTGAAAGGAGGGGAAAGGAGGCCAGCCAGGAGGTGGGAGTTTCTTTTCTAGCACAGGGTGCCCTGGTGCGTAATTACAATGGCTGGATACCACATGGCTGACTGCATGGTTTGAATCCCAGACCCAGTGGCTTGAGAAACATACCGAGTGTGTGTGTGTATGTGGGCCCAAAATCCTGAAAAGAGGGAAAGATGGAGGATGGAGGATTGCGCTGTGACACCATTCCCCAGGGGAATGGTCCCTCTCCCTGTCTGTCTGTCTCTCTGGAGAGCGCATGTGCCCTCTAGTCGTTAAAAAAAAAAAAAAAAAAAAAAAAGTAAATGCATAAAGCATAAGAGAATTCCACAAGGTCAGCCTGACCTAGCCACAGAAGTGCTTAATTTCTTACATATGATTACACTGGGTTGCTCTGGGTAAGATAAAGCGTGTGCACCAATAGTAAATTAGGTCTGCATTCTCCTGGCAGGCTGTGAGTGATAACCCCCCATTCTAGGTAACAGCCTTGGGGACACCACCTGTCGGGAAGCCCTGCTCTTGGCAGACAGGTGAGGAGAGGGAGGGCTGAGGCTGATCAAGTGGACCATGACACGCTGCTTCTTCAGATGTTGTTCAAACCCCTATTGAGCCTGGACCACTGGAGCTGTGTGGCATTCCTAGTTCCCCTCCATTGGCAGTCACTGCCATTGCTGGGAAAACCTGGAACCATGTAGCAGTCAGCCCGGGGTAGGGGCAGGAGAGGGGACAGATCTTCTTTTTTGTCTGAGTAGGACCCAAATGAGCTCCTTTCCTTCCTTTCTTTCTTTCTTTTTTTTTTTTTTTTTTTTTTTCTTGTACAAATCGCTACAGGGCATATGTGCTCACTGGAGAGAGACAGAAAGAGTGAAACTGAAAAGCACTCCCCACTCCCCTGTCTCAGCAGGATGGCCATGCTGCAATCCCTTCTCTCCATTCTCCTCCCAGGACTTTGGACATGCATGCACCCTGAATGTTTTTCAAGCCACCAGGTCCAGGACTCGAATCTCTCACTTAGTAGGGGATCCAGCTGTCTTAACCATGATGCCACCAGCTGGCCCCCACCACTTGCTGGCTGGCCTAGGGACCTGAATGAACATCCAAGAGCCAGATCCACCAGCCAGATCCAATGTCCTGAGCCCACTCATCCTCCCCGCAGAGCCTTATGCACCTTACCAAGTAGGCCAGGAGTTATGAAGACCCTCATTTTACAGATAAAAAAAACCCAGCCAGCTAAAAGGCCAAAGTATTGGCTGGAAAATGCTAGAACCACCGGCTCAACTACATGCAACTTGCACTAGAGGGGAGGACTGAAGGTGGCAGGATGGAGGCCCAGGTACACAGAGCTCCCCACCTCCTCCTTCCTCCTGACCAGCACCCAGTTCTCACACTGGATATGTGAGGAAGTAAGTAGGGTCACAGGTGTGACAAGGGGAGGGACAAGAGGAAGAAGAAACCTCAATTTGACCCACCCACAGGGGCACTGGCAGTCCCCTCCTTAAGAGCCAAGGAGCATGTTTCCACCTTAATCTTGAAACACTTCTTTGGAGGAGTGGGACAGGGGACTCGACAGTGTGGTCATTCGGAGTGTAGACCTGGAGACCAGAGGCAGGGCTTCCTGTCATGGCTCCAGCTTCCAACTGGCCCTATGCTCCTGGTGTCAAGCATCCCACTGGCTGCTCCAACCGTTTAGATGCACAGTAATTGAAATAAAATGAACTTGGGCTGGCCCTATAGTTCAGCAGTCAAGCCAGGTGATTAGGTAGCTGAATCCCACATGACCGACTGTGGTTCAAATATCAGTCCCAGCAGCTTGAAAAACACACAGGGGACAAGTGCATCCATGCCCCAAATCCTGACGAGATGCAGACATGGAGAAGAAGGGATCGTGGCATGATCACATCCCACTGGGCATGCTTTAATCCCAACAGGACCAGTTTTTGCCGTAGGGCACATGCACTCAACAGAGAGAGACAGAGAGAAGAAAAGTGAGAAATCATCTCCCAGGAGGTATAGCCATGCTGGTTTCTTCTCCTCTATGCTCCTCTTGGGATTTGGAGCACGTAAGCACACACATGCATCCCGTGTGATTTTCAAGCCACCAGGTCCAGAACTCAGACCATAGTTGGCCATGTAGGAGTCCAATGCCTTCACCACTACGCTGGCCCCTAGGGGGGTGCTTTCTTTGTCTCTCTGTCTCTATCTCTCCTGTGCATGTGCATGAGTGCACATACCCTCCAGCAAGAAAAAGATGTTTAAGATGAAGTGAGTTTTCAAGGTCAGTTCCTCAGTTCCTCTAGGCACACTGCAAGTGCTCAACAGCTATATGTGGCTCGTGGCTACCATGTCAGGCACTGCACATACACAGCCGTCCCGTCATCACAGCAAGTCCTATTGATCAGGACCACTCTAGAGCCATCTGCTAAAGCTTTCCCAGTCTCAGTTTCCTCATCTGAAATATGGCATAGTAACAGACCCTACTCATAGGGCTAGACTAAATGCTACAACCCAGTCCACATTGGGCCCGGTGCATGCAATGTACCTGTAAGTGCTAACTAGCCACGTTCTTTTTTCTGCTATCCACACCAAGTTTATTTGCTTGGCAGATGAGTTATTGTGTTCTTGGAAGTCGTGATGCATTTTTGCATAGAAAAATATGTCATGACTTTTCTGACAACCCAATATGTCCATCATCCTAAACCACTTGTTGCTTGTAACGTTTCTAGGCTGGACGCGCACGTTCAATAAAGGCTGCTGACCTGGGAACCAGCAGTTAACGTAATGGCTATGTCGCTGGCCTCCCACGTAGTCGACTGCGGTTCACATCCCGGACCCGATGGCTTAGAACTCATGCCGGGCGCGTGTGCGTGTGTGCCCAAGATCCCAAGAAGAGAATGGAGGAGAAGGGATTGCGGCGTGACCATCCCCTCTGGGGGGTGATTTCTCGCTTTCTGTCTCTCTGTCTCTCTCTGTCTGTCTGGCGAGCGCACGCGCCCTATAGCGAAAACCTCTCCAAAATAAATAAATAAATAAATAAATAAAGGCTGCTGACCTGGTGCTAGACTCTGTGTCACTTCCTTTTCCAAAGTTTTGTCTTTCTAGCTGTAAGATGGGAGTATCAACGCCTGTCACGTGTCCCTTCTAGGGACATATATGACACAATGTAGCTCAAGGGAAGTAATGTGAAAGGATCTGGAAAAAGAACACGGCACTCTGTGAGCAGAAAACACAGTTCGGAGCGATGGAGTACTTGGCATCAGGTCGGAACTCAATAACTGCTCGTGTGACGGATGCAGGCGGCGGCAGAGAGGCTGTGCTTCAGTTAAGCACACTTCTCACACTCCCCAGGCACCGCCCCAGCCCTCATGCCTCTTGGAAAGAGCAGCTATGGTCTCAGCAGAGTTACTCAGTAGGATGGGGGTGCCCTAGGGCTGGGCAAGAACCAGACCCTGTCAACCTGCCCAACTCCCACAGTAACTAGGGAGTTACTGTGCTTCCCAACCAAGAATTGAGAGCTGTGGGCTCTCGAAGGCAGGCCCCAGTGAGGTGGGCACCCCAGCAGGTCCTGGGCAACCAGCCCTGGTTACCATGGCACTGGGCAGGCGTGGGGAAAGAGAGGGAGAGCAAAACAGGGCAGTGGCTCCATGCACGCCTCTTCCAAGACACCACCTACTCCCTCCCTCCACCTGCTCCTACCACCCCCACAACCACACTGCCAGACACCTCCCCCAGCCCCGCCCCTCACTCCCTACAGATTCCAGGCCTGGGACCCCCGCCTTGCCAAATGTCTGTGCCACCCACTGGGTCCACCCCCTCCCGCTGCTCTGCGTCCACTGGCCCCTGGCCAGCCACTCCCGACCAAACAGCGCCTTGTAGGGTAAGAAAGTCAGCTTGCTCCACAATAGCCAGAGCTGAGTCTAGATCCACGTGCCTGCCCCTCGGGCCCTGGGGCCCTTGAGTCAGCCCAGCTAGCCTGACTTAGGGGCTCTGCTCTCTTCCTGCAGTCTGCCTGGTGCAAGAGACTAATGGCTCCCCAGGGTGGAGAAGGTGCAGAGATGCTGGGGTGGACTGAGGACACAGGGGATGGGAAATGTGGAGGGGCTGAGGGCTGGGGGCCTTGCAAGGCCCCCAATGGAGACCCCAAGACACAGTTTGAATAAACAGGCAGAGAAGGGGAATCCGCTTCCCAGATCCTCATGGAAGCCCAGGTGCCTGTGCACAAGGTTACCCCTTAATAACACTAACCACTAACATTTGTCTGCAGCTTTACAGTTCAGAAAGCTCATTCACACGGTTCGCTTTCATCTGTGAGGACAGTGTAATTATCTCTGCTTTGCAAATGAGGAACCCAAGCTCAGGACGTTCAGCGTGGCAGACACAGAACTCCCAGTCAAGTGCTGACAGCTGCCTTGCCCCAAGCTGCCTTCCCAACCATAAAAAACTCCCAAGTGGCCCCGAGCCAGTAGTGGGCCCCTCCCCCCACCCCGCCCCTTGCCAAATCTCAGCCTAAACCAGGTATGGACCTGAGTGCAAGAGCCAGGCCTGGGCCCCCTAAGGAGAGCTGGGAGCTGAGTCAGAGGCCAGATCCCAGAGGTGATGGAAGGGCGGAAGCACGCAGTGAGGACAGCTATGATTCAGCGTGGAAGGAAGGGTGAGGAGGAGGAGAGAGCCTCACACAGGTGCTCCTGGGAGGGATGTGGAAGCTAAGGGGGATGAAGACCTGCCAGGTCACAAGGCCACAGAGGGGGACTGAGATCCACCACCACCAAGAACTCCCTCACAGCGAAGGAGCGGAGGCCTGGGACCACAGCACGCAGGCCGTCACCTTGTCTCCTGCAGTACTTAGGAGAAGACAGGGACAGAACAGTGTGTGCTGTTCCCCCTCCCGGCATGTCTCCCCCTCCCCCCCGCAGGGCTGAATCTCAGCTTCCTTCAGGGCTCTGCACAGGCATCCCAGAACACAGTCAACGGGCCAGCTGCGCCAGGCCCTGGATTCACCTGCCCCATCTCTGTGTGGTCACCCAGTGGAGCCCTCTTTTGGGCTGTCTGTGCCTTTCACTTCAGTAACCCTCCCTGCCCATCCTCACCTCCGCACCCCCACTGCCCAGGGTCAGCACAGGGTCAGGCACAGCCACCTGCATGAGCAGCACTGGCCACACACACTGACACCAGTCCAGCCCTGCCTGAACCAGGAAGGAACTGGGCTGAAACCCAGAGGAAGTAGCCCGACACCAAGTGAGGGCTTTCCTAAAAATAGAAAACCAGGCAGCCTCACTACCATCTCCCAAAACCCATCAGCTGCACCCTCTTTAGGCTGGGGTTCAGTAGGAGGGGGAGGAGGGTGGGCACGTGAAAGTGCCCGTTTTCAGTGGGGGTGGGGCACTGTCCTATGGAGAAAACACCCTCAGAGGGTTCAGGGTAGCTCTTAACCCTCTGAGCTGGAAGATTCTTTTCTCTTAGAGACTCAAGGACAATTTGCGTTCCCCACAGGACCCTGTTCAGGGAAATGCCACAGGAGGATGGCATTTAGAGGCTGTCTAAAGACAAATTTCACTGACTTCCTGAATTGGTCAGCCTGGTGTGTGCCTTGGGAATCTGGTCCACCCCTCCGAGGCAGGGCCGACACCCGAGCAGTCGGTGCATGCTTGCTGCATGCTGGAGCCCCAACTAGGAGTAGAAGGGACCTGGGCCCAGAACCTCAGAACCACCGGGAGGGGTGATGGCCCAACGGGCTTCCTACCAGGTCTCACGGCCAGTGTGGCGGCGCAGCTGGCCTGGCCCAGCTTGTTGGTGGCAGTGACTGTGTAGCTCCCGGCGTCAGCTGCCCGGGCCTCCCTGAGCAGCAGGGTGTGCCGCTCGCCCTCGGCCCGGATAAGGAGGCGGCCCTCGCTGTGTAGCGCTGACCCATCCTTGTGCCCGGACACTGTGGGGAAGCACAGGGGAGGCAACTCACATTGGGGACCTCACCACCACCCCACCACACAGGAGCTGACACCACTCCTCTCCCCAGCAGGGAACCTTGAGGAGGTGCCCTCTCCTCTCCCAGAAGGTCCTGGGAACCACCCCCTGCACCCCGACAGGAGCCAGGGGGAATGGCCATGCAGTCCCTAGAGTGGATAATCCCCCTCTGTGTAGCGCTGACCCATCCTTGTGCCAGGACACTGTGGGGAAGCACAGGGGAGGCAACTCACATTGGGGACCTCACCACCACCCCACCACACAGGAGCTGACACCACTCCTCTCCCCAGCAGGGAACCTTGAGGAGGTGCCCTCTCCTCTCCCAGAAGGTCCTGGGAACCACCCCCTGCACCCCGACAGGAGCCAGGGGGAATGGCCATGCAGTCCCTAGAGTGGATAATCCCCCTCTCCCCACCCCTCCCCACAGAGGATTCTGGGAAGCCTCCCTCCTCCTTCCCCCACTCCAACCTAAGCCTTAACCAGGCCCAGCCCAGTAGCTCACCTTGGGGCAGGGGGTTAGCGGTGACGATGCACTTGAGCAGCACGTCGACCCCTGGTGCCACTACCACATTCTGCAGGGGGATCTCAAACACAGGAGCCTCCAGGGGCTCTTCCCCAGCTGATACGTAGGAGTCATCTGAAGACTCTGGCAGACACAGACATGACAGGGTAAAGGGACATGATCCCAGTGGGGACTCATGGAGAGAGGGCGCTGGCAGCCCTGCAGTCTAGAAAGTCAAACCCAGTGAGGGGCTTCTGACGGCAAGGGTTGGGGGAGCAGAGGGTCTCTCTCCCGAATGTCCTGAGACAGGAATAAAGGGAGCCAGAGCAAGGATTCTCAAACAGGACAGGATGGCTAGGGCAATATGTGCATGGGGGTGTTCCTCAGCTCCATCCACAATGGTGCTGGCTTCTGGAGGAAGGCAGGTATGTTTTCACATACACCCGTCATCACCTAAGGGTCATCAGGCCCTATGCAAGGCACTCTATGGGGGGCACCAAACTGTGCCAGCTCTGGAACAGAGGATAGGCTAACAGCAACAATAATCACAGTGACACAGGGCAACATGTCGTGAACTGTCAAGTCCATGACGCAACCAGGTTCACAACAGGGAGCAGCAGGTGGGTGAGTCCGAGATCATCCATTTTCCAAGCAGTGCACTGCACTTACTGAGCACCATATGGGCACCAGGGATACAGCAGGAAGTGAGGTGTCCCTGCTTACAGGAAGCTCATGTACACAGAGAGATGACAAAACTCCACTGTCGTGCACCTCTCTGGGCATTTGCCAACTCTGACATCCTATATGCTAGATAAAGGACAATGCCACCACACGGGCGACCAAAAGAGCAGTGGAATCCCAGCTCTGCTGTTTTCTAGCTATGTAACCTTGGACAAAATAGATAACCTCTCTGCCTCAGTTTCTCCATCTGTAAGATGCAGAGCTGGCCAACAGACAAAAATGAGATGAGTGTCCAGCTAACAACATGCCTAGGATATGGCTATGGTGTGCAGTAATGGTGGCAAGGACAACAGACAGGGTTTAATCTCTAGAGATTTTGAGGTGGTGATATTTAAATGCAAAATAACTTTTTAAAAGGTTTTTGTCTCAGAGCATGTGCACTTGCCAGAGAAAGAGACTGTGAGAAGCAAAATGAGAAATCGCCCCCCAGGGGGAATGGTCATGCTGCAATCCTTTCTCCTCCTGGGATCTTGGGCATGCATGCACACGTGCCTGGTGTGATTTTCAAGCCACCAGGTCCAGGACTTGAACCGCGGTCAGCCATGTGGAGTCCAGCGATGTAACCACTACACCATCTGCTGGTCCCAATGCAAAATAATTTTGATGGAGGGCTAGCTAGTGGCATGGTGGTTGGGGTGGCTAGATCCCACATGGTCAACTTTCTACATGGGATGGTTGATAATCACTCCAGGAGCATGTATGTGAGTGCCCAAAATCCTGAGAGATGAACAGAGAGAGGTTGGCAGCATAGCCATCTTCCCTGGGGGGAGATTTCATACTTCCCTTCTCTCTCTGTCTCTCTCTGGTGAGTGCATACTCCCTACAGGAAAACAAAACAAAACAAAATCTAAATAAGTAAATAAATAAATCTTTAAAAATTAAAAAAATTAAAAATAAAAACGTTGATGAAGAAAAATATAGGGTGATAAGTGCAACGAAATAAATACTGGCAGGGTCTCCAGGGGACAGTGGGTCAAGGCACCTGGGGAAGCAGCAGGTTGTGGATGGGAGCCAAGGATGTCTTCCTCTGCCACTCCGCAGACCTGGGCCCCAACCTGATGTTCAGGATGTGCAGAGGTAGGGACCGAAGCATTCTCCTGAACGTGAGGTTGCTCACCCATGGGAAGGTTGGGAGCCCATACACAGGCTGGCAGGTGCAGGGCCAGTCGGGGCACTGATACAGGGGTGCAAGGATGAGAGACAGAAGCTAGGAGTCAGGGTGGCCAAGATGGCTCAGGGGATGGGGCCAGGATGGAAAGGGTCAAGTAGAGTTGGCTGGCCCAAAGTGTGCCTGTAATAGGAACTTGACAAATTATTTGAGACTGGCTACCATCTCTTCTCCCACAGATAAGGTGTGGAAGGGCTTCTAGGGGTCCTACCAGTGCCTCCCTGCAGTGTTGTTCCTTGACCCGGCAGCTTAGTAAGCCAATGGACCCAAGGGACCTGTGGCAGAAACCCAGCACCAGTTTCTGCTCACGGGGCAGCTCCACCCAGTCTCCATTCCAACACATACTCCTCCGTGGCAGGTCCTAGCACCAGGGCCCTTCATGAGCCTTCACTCACTCAGCCTGGGTACCTTCTCTGGCAAACCGCACCCCGGCAGCAGCCTAGTAGCCCCTAGCCAGGCGATGTTCCTGCCAACCGGTCCTGCGCTCCCCTAAACCTCTCCCACCTAGGTCCAAGCACCTTCTCAGCCCTCCCTGAGGCCTTACCGAGCTCAGGGGAGGTGGGCCGAGCCCGACGACCTTTGCCCTGGCTGCGGGCCCCTCGGTGGTCCCAGGGCCCCCAAGGACCGTCCTCCTCTGACCCTCGGCGCAGCCTCTTCTCGGCCTCAGGCCCCGCCCTGTTCTTCTCCAAGGTCTGAGGTACAGCAGCGCCCTCCTGGCCCGGTGTGGCCCAGGGCAAGAAACGCACAGCTTGCGCCGGAGGCTCCCGCTTCCGACTAGATGGGGCTTTGGTCCTGGTCTCGGGGGGATCGGCAGCAGGGGGCGGCACAGGACTCCTGCACTCCTGGATGGTTCTGCCCCTGGTCAGCGGGAACTGGTCCCGACGCCTAACTTCTTGCTGCGGGCCTTCCCCCAGCTCCGTCCTGCCCCCAGGCCCGCGGCTCCGGGGCCTCCCCGGCTCGTCCCCAGGCCTCCCCACGACACTGGGAGCGGGTGGTTGCGCGGCGGTGGGGCTCACAGCCCGAGGGGTCTTGGGGGTCGAGGGCCGGGAGAAGAGTGGAGGCTCGCCCGGCTCTCGAGGAGATGGGGCGCGCTGCAGCGTGGCGCGCAGGGACTCGTGCGAGCGCACCAGCTCCTCCCGTGACGTGGAGCGACGGATGCGGCCCAGCTCCTGGGCGAAGCGCAGCTCGAGGTCCGAGGCCGGACTGCGCTGCCTCGTGCGCTCGTCCAGCGAGGCCGCCTTCTGCTGGAACAAGCGGCGTCGCTCGGCCACACTGCCCGGCGCCGCCCGCAGCTCCTCCTGCGAGGCCCCAGGCGTGCCCCATGGCGCACCGCCCTCCGACTTGGGCTGCTCCAGTGAGCGGGCCTTGCGCAGGGGCACCCAGGGCCTCAGGGGTGCCGGCGGCGAATCGCTGCGCTCCAGGCTGCGCCGTCGCTCCTCGAAGAACTGTAGCTTATCCAGGATGCGGGAGCCGGCGCGCACCAGCCTCGGCGAACGGCCCAGCGCCGACAGGCGGCCCGAGGCCTCGCTCAGTGGCGTCTGAGGCCGGGACTCCGCCGTGCCCGCCAGCGAGGGCCCCGACGACTTGGATTTTTTCCCTCGCTTCTCCTCGGCGGCAGTGTCCTCGGGCAGCGCCAGCACGGGCTCCTGAGTGCGCCGGTGAGGCGACGTGGGAGTGGCAGGGGGCTGGGTGCTGGGTCCCGGTGGAGACCGCTTGCCCACCCGAGGGGACGGCGGAGGGAGCAGTGCAGATTTGGAGGGAGGCGGCGCGGCCGGGCGCCGTGGGGCTTCGCTGGCCAGCTGAGGCTGCAGGTCAGGCTCCTCCCTGCGCAATCCGCTCTGAGGGACGCTGCTGCAGAACCAAGACGAGAGGGGCAGAAGATTCAGGGGGCCTCCCTTCTGAGACCCTCAGCTTGTGACAGGGACTGGGCGGTGGGGCATGCTGGGCAGGCTTGGGGGGGTGACACAGACCAGACCCTCCTGTCCCCCACCCCCAAAAGGCGGGCACAGCCAGAGCAGGTGCTGGGGAGAGGCTGGCGGCTCTGGCATCAGAAGACTGGGCTAGTGGCTGGGTCCAGGTACAGACTCAGCCCCACGGGCTCTGGCCAGCCCCCTCCCCCCAGCCCCGGAAGCCAGGGAACAGCAGAAACAGAACTGAGCATGAGGGAAAGAAAAGAATAAGGCTTCGGACCCACAGGATGAGGTGGAGAGGGAAAACAGACGGGTTGGATGGGAAGAGGCCCTCTCAGGAATGCAGTCTCCCACTCATTCCTGCCCCTAGCTGGCCCCACCCTCTCGGCAGGACACACCCCTGTCCCCATGGCCCCTAGAGGCACAGAATGCACAACTTCCCTGGCCAGGCACAAGTCCTGGGGAGCAATGCTCCACCCTCTAATCACCCCACCCCTCTACAGACCAGAGTCCACTCCTGACACTGCCACCCATGCTGATGGGACACAGTGAGTGGCAACTGAGGTCCCTGGCAATGAGATACCCAGGCCCCCATCACTTGGCTCACTATGCCCCATATACGCCTTTGACGTGGTCCTGCCCCTAGGTGGTCCCTGAAACTCACCCTCTGAGAAGCACAGAAGTCCCCAAAGGTCTGTGCTCAGAAATAACTGAGTAGGCCTAGATAGGGATTGTAAGAAAAGATGAGGAGGAAGGAGTCAGAATACTCCTCTCGCCTAACAGAGCTGTGATGCCCGAGCTGGGCCTCAGTTTCCCCAATCGGGACCCTCGGGGGGAGCATCAAACATAGACTAGCAAGAAAAGGAACCTGAGAGCTATTTTCATTCCTGACACATTACAGAGGGCTTAATAAAAATGTAAGAAACGGTTCACTGAATTCTTACTGTGTGCCAGGCACGTACACTAAGCGTTTAAAATGCATTGAGTCATTCGATCCTCACACAGTCCTCGGAAATAGAAACTGTTATTACCCCACTTACCCTGTTTATAGATGAAGAAACTGAGGCCTAGAAGAAATGAAGTGCCTTACCAAGGTGACACAGCTAGGGCTGAAACCCAGATATTCAAGGGCTCCTGGGGGCCCGGGAGGGAGGAAAAGTAGTGGGGCACCAGCCACAAGCAGAAGTTCTAGGGGTGCCTGGGTGTACAGATGTTTTAGCCCGCCTGGGTGCCTGGGTCAGCCACCCACACTACAGACCCACCTCTAATGGGGGGAAGGAGGGAGGTGCAATCTCCAGTGCCCCAAGGGAGGAAAACCTCACCAGCCACCTACAGGGAGGAAGTCTACTCAGGGGGAGGGACGGCAGAGTCCCAGAGGACTGGCCTTTGGGAACTGGGCGAGGCCTGGAGAGAAATCAGGGATAGCAGAGGCCTCTTGCTGGCAGCTCTGAGCTCCAGGCCAGAGTCTATACCACAGACATCACTAAGGAAATGGGTTCCTCCGAAGTTGCCATAGCAACTCCAGGCTCCGGCTGGGACCTGGTAAAGCCAGGCAGGGAAGGAAAGGCAAGTCCAGGGCACAGGAGCATCGGGTAGTGCCAACAAGATAAGCCAAGGAAGCCTCCCTTGCCCCTGCCCCAGATCTCTCCCTGGCCCCCCACTAACCTCTCCAACCACCTTTAAAACAGCCTCCCCCCGACTAGCCCTTCCTTCAAGTTCTTGAGGGGACCCTCCACGCCTATATCTATCACAAACCAGGCCCCCTCCCAGCTCCCTGAATGTCCCCCAATACCTCTACCAACCACTCTCCGCTTCTGCTTCAGCACTCCCTCCTGTGTCTACCAGCCCCCAGTTCTCCAAAAATGGCTCCAATGCCTCACCCCACCCCATCTCTCCTTACCATCTCTACCAGGACAACCTTGAACCCCACCCTCAGGTGCTCCCCACAGATCATCGCATGCCCCTCTCTCTCACTCCAAGCCCTCTACCTCCACCCCAGCCCCATCTCTAGCCCCTCTCAGCTCCCTGCCTCCCCGACAGCCCACATCCTCCTGCCTCCACAGGCCCTGGCCCCATTGGCCTGACCACCTCGCTCTCTTCTCTCTCCAGGTTGCTGGCTCGCGCCCCTGCTCTCTCCTGCTCTCCCGGGAGCTGCTGTGCAGAAAGGTTCTGTTCCTCCCAGAAAAAGGCCCACATGGG